>NC_135717.1:81218640-81537890 GCF_964656455.1 Halichoerus grypus | reverse complement strand
AGAAGCACAACTCTGCTGCATACGGCTGTGTAGTCTTAGGCAAGTCTATAAACCTCCCAGAGCCTCAGTTCACTCACCTATAAAATGGAGCTGACACTAACTTTTCAAAGTTGTGAGAAAATATAAAGAATAGGAGGAGTATGTGTCTACTAGTTACTAAATGTCTAATCCCTTACCTTC
The DNA here is from genome assembly GCF_964656455.1 of Halichoerus grypus. NCBI lineage: Eukaryota > Metazoa > Chordata > Mammalia > Carnivora > Phocidae > Halichoerus > Halichoerus grypus. The sequence goes on along the minus strand of NC_135717.1, from coordinate 81,537,710 downwards.
TCTTTCCACATATCCCTTCTTGCATTTTTTGAAACCCCTTTCTAATGAAGACTTCCCATAGCTCCTGTAGGATCTAAGGAGGTCTAAATCTGCCCCCTGAAGTGAGAACCAGTGCTCCTAAGCAGGTGCAAGCCATTCTGAATATATAACACAAGTTTTGAGTCATTTCCTGGATCCCCGGAAAGAGATGAACTTGCTGCATAGTCTTGGTAGCTTCACTGGACCGCCTGGGAAGAGCAATGAACAGAATTCTGTTCTGTGGTGCACAGCATCCTACGGGAAGTACACATCCTCCATCTCTTATGAGGAATGAGCAGGAAAAGTAAGAGATGGGGAAACAAGATAGAGAGTGAGGCATTGAAGGGGGAGCACCCAGGTGTGCAAGGGTTCGGACCCCTGAGGAGAGACGAGACCCACAGATACCTCATTCTCCCACCTGGGCTCTCATTCTTGGCTCTTAACCTCACCCTTTTCTGCCTTTCACTGAGCACGCAGCCAGTCTGGTGTTTATTCCAAGTAATCTTGTATTTTATTGTAAAATTGGATTCAATGTTAAAGCTCTTCTCTAATATGCCTGCTAAGTAACATGAGCCACCCGATCAAACTAGGACTCTAAGTGCCTCCTCATTACAATCCCCCTCCTGGTCAGAGTCAGCATTACCGTTTCTGGAAGGTGGGTGGGGATGAAAGGCCAGGGTCCCCTAGAGAGCTGGTGGCCAAAGCAAGCAGTCATCAAGGAAAGCAACGGATTCCCTGTTGGACTGAGGCCACTCACTCAGACCGACAGTCCCTGAAGCATCCAGTTTCTTCACGAAATGGAGAGTCAAAGGGGCGACCACACTCACCCTTCCCCTCCCTCACCTAGATAACTTCTACCTTCTTTCAGCCCCAAAGTGGGCATCAGTTCCTCCCCCAGCAAACCCTATGGGTGTGTTCTGGGGAGATGGTACTTCCACATTCTTCCATGGTCCTCCATTGACCTCCCCATTAGTCTGGTGCTGTCTACTATTTCTTGTCTAACTGCCTGCCTCACGATTCCCCATAGCCTCATTCTGTTTCCAATGGAGTGGCTGCTCATGCTAGCGTCTCAGCATTAGTCAGGCCTGGAAGTCACTCGAGCCACTCTTTGTCTCTCAGTCAAGAACTATTTGTAGAGTCTCCGTCATGAGCCCTGCATTGTTCTGAGCATTCGGCATCCATTCATAAACCAACCAGGACAAAATCCTCTATGATCAAGAAGCTAACATTGACTTTCCTGATCCTGGGCTAATTATAACCCCTGACATTAACATGGCCTTTCATTCCTGACCAATATCTTCACTTTCAGCCCTGCATTTGAACCCTGCCACAGCCTTGGAGCTTGCGTCGGCTTGTCCCACAGGCACCACTGGCAGTAGGTAAGAGGGGAGGCACATGCAGAGCTGACATCACCTGTTTGTCAAAGAGTGATTCAGAGGTGGGGTCAGGACTAGAATCCAGGGCTCTTGCTTCTCAGTGTAGGCTCTGTAGTTTTCTACTTCCTGCCTTTATGTTACCGAGATCCAAGCCTGCCATTTCTGAGCCAGCGTCAACCCTGGAGGAGGCCTCCCAGCTCCTTTCACCACACTGTTATCCCCCATCCCTGAGTTACTGCAGCCCTCGGTTCTAGCTACCGTGCAGCACTTACTCAAGTGCCATGTGAAGCTGTTCAATATTGTTTTGAGTGTCACATATTCCCGGCAAGACTGTAAACTCCCAGATGACCTGGGGCCCCATAGAGAGTCTCTGGATCGTAGTAGCTCCTCCTGACTGGTATGCTGCAATGGTTTAGGAGAGATCCTAAGATGGCCTCAGAATATGACCTCTGGCTGCAGGTAGCCTCATTTGTTTATCCTGGTGAGCTGTACAAATCACTTATCTGTGTGCCATTCTATAAAAATATGATGCAAAGCTCTGCTTATATTCCCTAGCAGAGAACTGGACACATGGCTGGTGGTTAATAGATAATCTGGCAATGCTCTAAATACCAAAAAGACAAACTTTACATTATTTCAAAGCTGGGAGGGATGGGGAAGTATCTGGTTATTGCAAATGGGGACTGAGGCCACTGAGGAGAAGTTAATGACTAGTTGAAGGTCACACAGCTAATAAGTATCAGAGCTGGGAAATGTTTCCAGGGAAAATGGCTTTAGGTTTGCCTGTAAATCTGCAGACCACAGAGAGTTTGGAACAAGGAGAGAGAGCACACAGGAGGCTGGGTGAAGTCAGACACCAGGCCTTTTACATTAGCCCCAGATGCCTGGCGTCTCAGAGGACAGCTGGGACCACTTGATAGAGATATCTACTCCCGTGCAAGGCAGCCTCTCTGAGGGCATGGGGGACACCTGCAAGCCAGATGTGACGGTTGGAGGTTAGATTTTGTTGGTACTAGGTACAGTGCACCCCCCCCCCTTAGCTCCCACTCCTGCCAATATGATTAGTGAGTAGAATTTTGTAACAAGGAAGAAAGGCTGAGCAGAAACATATCTGGCATGCAATGTACCATGCAAGACGCCAAGACGATATGTGGCTATCAACGACTCAGTCCCTGTGGCACTCCATCCAGGCTATTGGTTAGAAAAAGCAGGAACATTTATGAAAAGACATTGGGAGATACCCAGAAACCATAGATTTGAGTCCTGACTCTCAGGGTAACTGGCTGTGGGGCACTGTGAAGTCACTTAGCATCTTCCAGCTCCATTTTCTCATCTGTGAGGACATGAAAAGTTCGGACAAGACAACACCTAAGATTCTTGTGTTTCTGACATTCTGGCTAATTCATCCCTCTTGATGTCTTCAGATGTTAGCAAAAGAGCTGCTAGTGTTTGCATAGGCACACTAACCCTGTCTGTCATTAGCAGGAAAGAACAGATAATACTAGGTTTAGAATATAATGAAATCAAATCATGTACCTAGCATAATGTCTCGCATGTAGTAGACTTACAATGAATGTTGATTGAGAGAAAAAAAGAAGAAGAAGAAGAAAAAAGGACAAAAGGAAGGAAGGAAAGGAGAACTAATTAAGGCATACTGTTTTTTCCACCTAAGTAATGAAAGCTAAAATTATTTTAGAATTTTTATTCCAAGTATTATTCTAAGTACTTAAATCTATTAATTCTTTAATCTTTACACCCTAACTGTAAGAGAGATGGCCCCATTTTACAGATGAAGTGAAGGAGGCACAGAGAAATTTACTAATGTGCCCCCAAGTCACCCAGCTGCTAAGTGGTAGAGTCAAGATTTGACTTTCTGTCTTTTATTCCTCACCTATGTCTCCCACATAGTGCCTACCAGTGTGTGTGAGTAAAAGAATGAGGTGGTTGGATATGGCTGAGGAGACAAAAGATAATAACACCAGAAAGAGGTTCAGCCTTGGGAGACCCATACAAGTCCTGCCTTCTTCACCTGGATCAGGAGGTACTTAGATTCCAGAAAGACCACAATGGTCAAGGTAATTGGCTGGTCACTGTCTGATGTACATAGTTTATACTCCTAAATATCCCCACCTCCTGCAGCAGCTATTTCCATAGTAATATGGTCAATGGAAAAGAATGTCGGAGCCAAAACATGTTGGTGTGGGTACCAGCTCTACCATTTAATGTGTGACCTTGGGTCAGTCATACCTTTGTGCCTCAGTTTCCTCATTTGGGTCATAAAGATTTTGGATCTTCTTTAAAGCACCTAGTCCAGAACCTGACAAATAGCTAGCTTTTAGTGATATAACTTCCCTTTGCTTCTGTTTGTTTCTCAAATTCTAGAAACTTAAGCTCAGATTATATCATTTATTCTAAGATGGGATGGAGAGACCCAAAGTGTGCTATATGTCTAAACTCAGTCTTGAGAAAGATCCACAAGCTCTCAGATGGTGGTAGGCATGCAGGAAGCCAGGGCACTCATGCGCTAAGCTAGAGCTTGTCACCTTAGGACTGAGCTAAGGCCCATCCTCTACTCTTGGGCAGGGATCCAATTAAGCCACAGATAATTCACCCTCATCAAAGATATCCTTAGGTGTAGCACTCCACAAGCTTCCTTGGCAATAAGTTCCTTCTTTTGTCTAACTGGCATCCTTTCTCTTATAATTTGATCTCACTTCCTTTGCTCTGACTCTAAGGGGAAAGAAGAACAGCTGGTTACCACCACCCACATACTAGCCCTTCCGATAAAGGATGCTAGTGCCAAAACATGGGGTTCCAAAAGCCTGTGCTTTCATCCTGTCGTAAAACTCGATCCAACTGAGTTGGGAGCTTTGTGGTTTAGATATCAGTTGAGTCAACCTCAGTGGGTACCAGGCAGTCTGTGGGCAGCAGAAGATATTTCCTATGCCATGGGAGTGGGCCTCGTGGTCTTACTGTGGTGGCAGGTGGAGCAGAGTCCACCTGTTATTCCATTAGCCTTCTATCCAAGGTGTGAGCAAAGAGGAAGCGTTTCTGGGTAGTCTGCTGGGCAGAATATCAGACAGGAGGTGATGGGAAGGAAGATGTGCAATGCTCCCCTAGAATAGTGTGGATGATCCAAAGAGGAAATTTAAATAGCCTATAAATATGTGAAAAGTTACCAACTCACTAGTTGTCAAAAGATGTATCTCAATTTCAAAAGATGTCATTTTCCGCCTATTGGTAAATTTTGGATTTTATTTTTTATGGTAAGACAGTTTTAGTGGAAATGCAGGGATTAAACTCTCTCATACATGGCTGGTAGGAGTGTAAACTGGATTACAATTTTTGGATAGCAATTGCTGGTATCAAACCAAAGACCTCAAAACATTCTTTCAAAAAACATTTTTACATATTCTATAAAAATACTGATTAGTGTATGTAAAATTAATTAAGCTGCATTCACTATAGTATTTTTTAACAACTGCAAAAATTTTGGAACAAATTACATGTCCAATGATAAGGATTTAGCTAGATAAATTAAAGCTCATCGTGATTGTGGAAAAGTGTATAGTCATTAAATAAGAAAAATATAAAGACAGAAAAATAGGATATATTAGGTGAAAAAATAGATATCAAAATAACATATGCAACAACTATCTCTACATTGACATTAATATCTATATCTATCTATCTATCTATCATCTATCTAAGCATGGAAGGATATATACCAAAATATTAATTGTGATTATGTCTGGGTGGTGACACTTTAGGTCATTTTACTTTTCTTAGTTTTTCTTTAAATTTAGATTGTGGAATCTAATATTTATACAAAAAAACCATATATTCCATTTGTGTTAAGGAAAAATAATAATGTGATTTTAAGGGGCAGTATAGGAAAACTCGCCCCCACCCCAGTGCCCCATTAAAAAAAAAAAAAAAGGACAAGCCAAGATCAGCCTTGGAAAGAAGCATTTACTGAAAGACGGTGTGCAGGTTAAAGGGAAGTATGGAAAAAGGAGCACTGCCCAGGCTTTGCTCTGTTAGAAGTGGCCTGGAAGAGTCACACTTGTGTGTCTGCTTCGGAATCTCAGATCTTAGATCCATCTTGCGAAGCCACGTCCTCCTTCCATAAGTGACTCTTGAAATCTTTGCTCCAAAAAGGGTGAAGGGGAGTGGGAGATACAGGTTTCCAGGCATGGAATGAATAAGTCACGGGAATAAAAGTCTCAGCATAGAGATACAGTCAGCGATGCTGTAATAACGTTGTATGGTGATAGTGGTGGCCACACTCCCAGTCAGCCGAGCATCCAGACTTGTGGGATCACTGTGTTATACACCTGAAACTAGTACTACATTGTGTGTCAACTATACTTCAGTAAAAAAACAAAATAAGGAAAAAAATCTTTGCTCAAAAAGTACCGCTATTTGGCTCAGCAATTCCAGTCCTTCCTAAAAGAAATAAAAACGTTTGTCCCCACAAAGACTGTACATCAATGTTCACAGTAGCTTTATTCAGAACAGCCAAAAAGTGGAAACAAATCAAACATTCATCCACTGATTAACAAAATGTGGTATATGTACAGAAGGGACTCTCATTCTGCAATTAAAAGGAATAAAGTATTGACATAAACATAGGTGAAATTCACAAGCGTTATGCTCACTGAAAAATGCCAGACGCAACACCGCCACACACTGTATGGTTCCATTTACATGAAACATACAGAAAAGGCAAATCTATAGAGGCAGAAAGTAGATTAGTGATTGCCTAGCACGAGGCAGGGCAGATGGGGAAATTGGAAGTTAGTGCAAGTGGACATGAGGTTTCTCGTGCGACTGATGGAAATGTTCTAAAATCAGATTGGGGTGATGGCTGCACAACTCTGTACACATACTAAAAACTTGAATAGTATACTAAAGACAACTACATTTTATAACATATAAATTATATCTCAAAATAAAGCCTAAAAAAAAAGTGCCCATAGGTGAGATAATGTACTTGAGGGAGACAACCCTTTGAATGCATTTATTCATTCATCAAATACGTTCAAGTACACCCAGTTTGCCAGGTATTACTCTAAGAATCTGATATATTGGATAAATGAATTATGTAGGTACAAGAGAGCCAGAAAGCTGAGAGAGAGGAATAGAGAGAGCTCCGCTTTCCCCTAGCCGATCCCTGGAATAGCACAGAGAGAGGGAGGGTGATAAGGGAAAAAGATGCCAAGGGCTATGGCGAGAAGATACAGATTTTCTTTTGGCTTTTGGAAGACCAGAGAAAAGTATCTCTGAAGCTCTGACTCACAGGGTTTGGCAGGTGGTAATGTGTGTGCGGCAAGTCCCTCAAGCCACATTTTCCAAGATCCTCCCCAGCATATTGTGGTTCAGGCACAGAGACTGGGAGCTTCCAAGCCTCATGCCACTTCTCCCAGCCCACCCTTTCCTGGGGGATGTAATAGGCAGCTCTGTGGAGCTTCTTCTCTGCTTCCACCTTCTCCATGAACTCAAGGTCCCTATTTGGTTCTGGCCACCTGGTAGGAAATGGTTATCAACACGTGTGCCACTCCACACCCAGCCTCTGCTTGGAGTGTTCCAGAGCTGTCTTTATTCATTGCCCCTCCCCTCCCAGAGGGCCTCTTGGAATTTCGCAATGTGCATGCAAAGCTATAAAGATGTTTATTCCCTTTGACCCAGATGTTTTACTTCTAGGAAAAAATGGGAAGAAAATAATCAGTGATACAGTGATATGTGTATGAGTTTGTTCTCTGTGGTAATATTTGTAACATTGGTGACATTGCAATATTGAAAGCTGCCTAAATGAGCAATGGAGGAATGGTTAATTCAGTTATAGTACAACTGGGTAATGAAATGTTATGCAGTCATAACAATCCTGCTGCAAGCAAATTTAATTACAACAGGAGGAATTTGACCTTGACATATTATTAAGTAAAAAATGTAGATTGTAATATGGTACCTATGGTATCATCTTGATTTTGTAGGTTATATATCTATGCTATCTTTTTGGAGGAAGGAACAGCAAGAAGATAGCTTCTACAAAGCAGGGGAATTGGAGTTTGGGGTGGTTGGTGAATTCATGCATACATGCATTCTTAGAGAAGAATGGGGAGATACGTGTAAGCGCAAAAACAACTGTTATCACAGCTTGGTGGTATTATGGTGAATGTTTATGGGTTTATGTGTATTTGTGCTTTTCAGAATTTACCAGTTTCTACAAGGAAAAAAGACAATTTATTTTTATTTTTATTTTATTTATTTATTTATTTTTAGAGAGAGCATGAGTGGGGTGGGGAGGGGCAGAGAAAGAGGGAGAGAGAGAGAGAATCCCAAGCAGGTTCCACACCCAGCACAGAGCCTGACACAGGGCTCGATCTCATGACCCTGACATCATGACCTAAGTAGAAACCAAGAGTTGGACACTTAACCGACTGAGACAATTTTTTAAAAAAATTCACAACATAAAGATCAGCAGTTTCTAAAAAAAAAAAAAAGTACTTTAAGATGCCAGGTAAAAATTTGTTCTTCAGAGGGGAGGAGTAAGATGGCAGAGGAGTAGGTGACCTAAATTTTGTCTGGTCCCAGGAATTCAGCTGGATAGGGATCAAACCATTCTGAACACCTACCAACTCAACAGGAGATTGAAGAAAAGAATAGCAACAACTCTCTGAACAGAAAAGTGACCACTTTCTGGAAGGTAGGACGTGCAGAGAAGTGAATCCGAGGTGATATTTGGGAGGATAGACGGCGGGGGAGGGAGCCTCCATCAGCCCCTTCTGGCAAGTGATAGAGCAGCAGAGCACAAAATCAGAACTTTTAGAAGTCGGCTCTGCTGAGGGACGTTGCTCCAGTGGCTAAGTGGGGGGTGGAAACCTCGTGGGACAGTGTGGTCTCAGGACCCTCGGGGTCACAGAAAGACCGGGGGTGCCTGAGTGCGGCAGAGCTCCCAGGTATCGGAGCGGGGAAGCCGGCTGCAGAGATGGAGCCGGAGCCGAAGCGCGGGCTCTCAGCTCTGGGTTGCCATTAACCGTGATCCACTGCACAGTCAGGCCACTGCTCTTCCAGCAGGGACCCAACAAGCAGCAGATCCGGGGAGACTTCCCTTCCTCCCCCGGGAGGAGTGGCGCGGGAGTGCACCACAGGGATCTGCTGGGTTTGGAGACTCCACACCGAGTTGGGTGCCAGAGACAGAAACACTCGGTCACAGGCCGGGTGAGCATGGAGTGCAGCTGGAGAGGCGGGAGTGAGTGACTGCTTTTCTCTGGGGGCTCGCTGAGGAGTGGGGCCCCGAGTTCTCAGCTCCTCGGGAAAGGAGATTGGGAGGCCGCCATTTTCACTCTCGTCCTCCGAAGTTGTACGGAAAGCTTTCAGGGAACAAAAGCTCCCTAGAGCAAACCCAAGCAGATTACTTAACCCGGACCTGGCAAGGGCGGGACAATTCCACCTCCGGCAAAGACATTTGGGAACCACGGCAACAGTCCCCTCCTCCAGAAGATCAGCGAGAACAGCCAGCCAAGACCAAGCTTACCGATCAATGAGAACGGCAGAACTCCAGTGCTAGGGGAATACTGCACATAGAATTCATGGCTTTTTTCCCATGATTCTTTAGTCTATCAAAGTTAATTTTTTTCTTAACTGTCTTTTTTTTTTTTGAATATTTCTTTTTCCCTTTTCCAACCAACATCTTATCAATCCCCTTTTTAAAAAAATCTTTTTTATTTTTCATTTATAGAGTCATATTCTATCCCTTCATAGTAGTTACCCTTATTTTTGGTATATATATATATATATATATATATATATAAGTTGTTCTCTCTTTAAAATTTTGGGATACAGTTTCTTCTAACAGATCAAAATATACCCTAAATCTCTAGTGTATGGCTTTGTTCTAGTCTTCTGCCTGATCACATTCTCTCCCCCCCATTTTTTAAATCCTCTTCTTTCTTTTTTCAACCAACTTCTTATCTTATCAATTCCTTTTATAAAATCTTTTATAATTTTCATCTTTACATTCATATTCCATCCCTTCATCATATTAACCCTTATTTTTGTACATATATAAGTTCTTCTTTCTTTAAAATTTTGGGAGACACTTTCTTCTAACAGACCAAAATACGCCCAAAATCTAGTGTGTGGCACTGATCTATGCACCAGCCTGATCATATTTGATCATATTCTGTTTTGTTTTGTTTTTGTTTGTTTTTACCTTTTTCTCTTTTTTTTTCCTTTTCTTTTTTCTTTCTTTCCCTTTCTTTCCCCCTGGTTTCAGGTCTTTTCTGATTTGTTTAGAGTATTTTTTCTGGGGAGGTTGTTACCCTGTTAGCATTTTGTTCTCTCATTCGTCTATTCTCCACTGGACAAAATGACAAGGCAGAAAAAAATCACCTCAACAAAAAGAACAAGAGGCAGTACCGACTGCGAGGGACCTACTCAATATGGACATTAGTACGATGTCGGAACTAGAGTTCAGAATGATGATTTTAAAGATACTAGCTGAGCTTGAAAAAAGCATGGAAGTTATTAGAGAAACCCTTTCTGGAGAAATAAAAGAACTAAAATCTAACCAAGTCAAAATCAAAAAGGCTATTAAGGAGGTGGAATAAAAAATAGAGGCTCTAACTGCTAGGATAAATGAGGCAGAAGAGAGAATTATGTGATCTAGAAGGCCAAATGATGGAAAATAAAGAAGCTGAGTAAAAGAGAGATAAACAACTACTGGATCACGAGGGCAGAATTCGAGAGATAAGTGATACCATAGGATGAAACAACATTAGAATAATTGGGATCCCAGAAGAAGAAGAAAGAGAGAGAGGGGCAGAAGGTATATTGGAGCAAATTATAGCAGAGAAGTTCCCTAATTTGGGGAAGGAAACAGGCATCAAAATCCAGGAGGCACAGAGAACCCCCCTCAAAATCAATAAAAATAGGTCAACACCCTGACATCTAATAGTAAAACTTATGAGTCTCAGAGACAAAAAGAAAATCCTGAAAGCAGCGTGGGAGAAGAGATCTGTAACCTACAATTGTAGAAACATTAGATTGGCAACAGACCTATCCGCAGAGACCTGGCAGGCCAGAAAGGACTGGCATGATATATTCAGAGCGTTAAATGAGAAAAATATGCAGCCAAGAATACTATATCCAGCTAGGCTGTCATTGAAAATAGAAGGAGAGATAAAAAGCTTCCAGGACAAACAAAAACTAAAGGAATTTGCAAACACAAAACCAGCCTTACAAGAAATATTGAAAGGGGTCCTCTAAGCAAAGAGAGAGCCTAAAAGCAACATAGACCAGAAAGGAACACAGACAATATACAGTAACGGTCACCTTACAGGCAATACAATGGCACTAAATTCATATCTTTCAATAGTTACCCTGAATGTAAATGGGCTAAATGCCCCAATCAAAAGACACAGGCTATCAGATTGGATAAAAAAATGAGACCCATCGATATACTTTCTGCAAGACACTCATTTTAGACCCAAAGACACCCCCAGATTGAAAGTGAAGGGGTGGAAAACCATTTACCATGCTAATGGACACCAAAATAAAGCTGAGGTGGCAACCCTTATATCAGACAAATTAGATTTTAAACCAAAGACTATAATAAGAGATGAGGAAGGACACTATATCCTACTTAAAGGGTCTATCCAACAAGAAGATCTAACAATTGTAAATATCTATGATCCTAATATGGGAGCAGCCAATTATATAAGCCAATTAATAACAAAAGCAAAGAAACATATCGACAACAATACAATAATAGTGGGGGACTTTAACACCCCCCTCACTGAAGTGGACAGATCATCTAAGCAAAAGATCAACAAGGAAATAAAGACTATAACTGACACACTGGATCAAATGGACTTCACTGATATATTCAGAACATTCCTTCCAAAGCAACAGAATACACATTCTTTTCTAGTGCCCATGGAACATTCTCCAGAATAGATCACATCCTAGGTCACAAATCAGGTCTCAACTGGTACCAAAAGCCTGGGATCATTCCCTGCATATTTTCGGACCACAATGCTTTGAAACTAGAACTCAATCACAAGAGGAAAGTCGGAAAGAACTCACATACATGGAGGCTAAAGAGCATCCTACTAAAGAATGAATGAGTCAACCAGGAAATTAAAGAAGAATTTAAAAAAATTCATGGAAACCAATGAAAAGGAAAACACAAGTGTTCAAAATCTTTGGGATGCAGCAAAGGCAGTCGTAAGAGGAAAGTATATAGCAATACAAGCCTTTCTCAAGAAACAAGAAAGGTCTCCTCAATGTGAGACAGGAGTCCATCAAAATCCTAGAGGAGAACACAGGCAGCAACCTCTTCGACCTCAGCCGCAGCAACTTCTTCCTAGAAACATCGCCAAAGGCAAGGGAAGCAAGGGCAAAAATGAACTATTGGGACTTCATCAAGATAAAAAGCTTTTGCAAAACAAAGGAAACAGTCAACAAAACCAAAAGACAACTGACAGAATGGGAGAAGATATTTGCAAATGACATATCAGATAAAGGGCTAGTATCCAAAATCTATAAAGAACTCATCAAACTCAACACCAAAAGAACAAAGAATCCAATCAAGAAATGGGCAGAAGACATGAACAGACATTTTTCCAAAGAAGACATCCAAACGGCCAACAGACACATGAAAAAGTGTTCAATATCGCTTGGCATCAGGGAAATCCAAATCAAAACCTCAATGAGATACCACCTCACACCAGTCAGAATGGCTAAAATTAACAAGTCAGGAAATGACAGATGTTGGCGGGGATGCGCAGAAAGGGGAACCCTCCTACACTGTTGGTGGGAATGCAAGCTGGTGCAGCCACTCTGGAAAACAGTATGGAGGTTCCTCAAAAAGTTGAAAATAGAGCTACCATATGATCCAGCAAGTGCACTCCTGGGTATTTACCCCAAAGATACAAAAGTAGGGACCCGAAAGGCTACGTGCACCCCGATGTTTATAGCAGCAATATCCACAATAGCCAAACTGTGGAAAGAGCCAAGATGTCCATCAACAGATGAATGGATAAAGAAGATGTGGTATATATACACAATGGAATATTATGCAGCCATCAAAAGGAATAAGATCTTGCCATTTGCAACGACGTGGATGGAACTGGAGGGTATTATGCTGAGCGAAATAAGTCAAACAGAGAAAGACATGTATCATATGACCTCACTGATATGAGGAATTCTTAATCTCAGGAAACAAACTGAGGGTTGCTGGAGTGGGGGGTAGGGTGGGAGGGATGGGGTGACTGGGTGATGGACACTGGGGAGGGTATGTGTTCTGGTAAGCGCTGTGAATTGTGCAAGACTGTTGAATCTCAGATCTGTACCTCTGAAACAAATAATGCAATATATGTTAAGAAAGAAAAAAAGAAGAAGAAGAATGTAGCAGGAGGGGAAGAATGAAGAGGGGGAAATCGAAGGGGGAGAAGAACCATGAGAGACAATGGACTCTGAAAAACAAACTGAGGGTTCTAGAGGGGAGGGGGTTGGGAGGATGGGTTAGCCTGGTGATGGGTATTGAGGAGGGCACGTTCTGCATGGAGCACTGGGTGTTATGCACAAACAATGAATCATGGAACACTATATCTAAAACTAATGATGTAATGTATGGGGATTAACATAACAATAAAAAAATTTAAAAAAAAAAAAAACCATGGAAGTCAGAAGGCAGTGCAATGACATATTAAAGTGATGGAAGAAAAAATGAAAAAACACCTTTCAGTGAATAATTGTATATACAGCAAAACCATTCTTCCCAAATGAGGAAGATATTAATAAATTTTCAGATAAACTAAAAAAAAAAAAAAAAAAAAGAAACAAGAAAGGTCTCAAATACACAACGTAACCCTACACCTAAAGGAGCTGGAGAAAGAACAGCAAATAAAGCCTAACCCAGCAGGAGAAGAGAAATAATAAAGATCAGAGCAGAAATCAATGAACTAGAAACCAAAAGAACAGTAGAACAGATCAATGAAACTAGGAGCTGGTTCTTTGACAGAATTAACAAGATTGATAAACCCTTGGCCAGACTTATCAAAAAGAAAGGAGAATGACCCAAATCAACAAAATCATGAATGAAAGAGGAGAGATCACAACCAACACCAAAGAAATACAAACAATTATAAGAACATATTATGAGCAACTCTATGCCAGCAAATTAGATAATCTGGAAGAAGTGGATGCATTCCTAGAGATATATCAACTACCAAAACTGAACCAGGAAGAAATAGAAAACCTGAACAGACCTATAACCACTAAGGAAATTGAAGCAGTCATCAAAAATCTCCCAACAAACAAGAGCCCAGGGCCAGATGGCTTCCCAGGGGAATTCTACCAACCATTCAAGAAGAATTAATACCTATTCCTCTGAAACTGTTCCAAAAAAGAGAAATGGAAGAAAAACTTCCAAACTCGTTTTATGAGGCCACCATTACCTTGATCCCCAAACCAAAGACCCCATCAAAAAGGAGAATTACAGACCAATATCCCTGATGAACATGGATGCAAAAATTCTCACTAAAATACTAGCCAGTAGGATGCAACAGTACATTAAAAGTATTATTCACCACGACCAAGTGAGATTTATCCCTGGGCTGCAAGGTTGGTTCAACATCCGCAAATTAATCAATGTGATACAATACATTAATAAAAGAAAAAACAAGAACCATATGATCCTCTCAATAGATGCAGAAAAAGCATTTGACAAAGTACAGCATTCTTTCTTGATCAAAACTCTTCAGAGTATAGGGATAGAGGGTACATACCTCAATATCATAAAAGCCATCTATGAACCCACAGTGAATATCACTCTCAATGGGGAAAAACTGAGAGCTTTCCCCCTAAGGTCAGGTATGCAGCAGGGATGTCCACTATTACCACTGCTATTCAACATAGTATTAGAAGTCCTAGCCACAGCAATCAGACAACAAAAAGAAATAAAAGGCATCCGAAGCGGCAAAAAAAAAGTCAAACTCTCACTCTTTGCAGATCATATGATACTTTATGTGGAAAACCCAAAAGACTCCACCCCAAAACTGCTAGAACTCATACAGGAATTCAGTCAAGTGGCAGGATATAAAATCAATGCACAGAAATCAGTGGCATTCCTATACTCCGACAACAAGACAGAAAAGAGAGAAATTAAGGAGTCGATCCCATTTACACTCACACCCAAAACCATAAGATCCCTAGGAATAAATCTAACCCAAGAGGCAAAGAATCTGTACTCAGAAAACTATAAAATACTCATGAAAGAAATTGAGGAAGACACAAGGAAATGGAAAAACGTTCCATGCTCATGGATTGGAAGAACAAATATTGTGAAGATGTCAATGCTACCTAGAGCAATCTACACATTCAAAGCAATCCCCATCAAAATACCATCCACTTTTTTCAAAGAAATGGAATAAATAATCCTAAAATTTGTATGGAACCAGAAAAGACCCTGAATAGCCAGAGGAATGTTGAAAAAGAAAAGCAAAGCTGGTGGCATCACAATTCCAGACTTCCAGCTCTATTACAAAGCTGTAATCATCAAGACAGTATGGTACTGGCACAAAAACAGACACATCGATCAATGGAACAGAATAGAGAGCCCAGAAATGTACCCTCAACTCTATGGTTAACTAATCTTCGACAAAGGAGGAAAGAATGTCCAATGGAATAAAGACAGTCTCTTCAACAAATGGTGTTGGGAAAATTGGACAGCCACATGCAGAAGAATGAAACTGGACCATTTCCTTACACCACACACAAAAATAGACTCAAAATGGTTGAAAGATCTCAATGTGAGACAGGAATCCATCAACATCCTAAAGGAGAACACAGGCAGCAACCTCTTTGACCTCAGCCACAGCAACTTCTTCCTAGAAACATCACCAAAAGCAAGGGAAGCAAGGGCAAAAATGAACTATTGGGACCTCATCAAGATAAAAAGCTTTTGCACAGCAAAGGAAACAGTCAACAAAACCAAAAGACAACCGACAGAATGGGAGAAGATATTTGCAAATGACATATCAGATAAAGGGCTAGTATCCAAAATCTATAAAGAACTTCTTAAACTCAACACCCAAAGAACAAATGATCCAATCAAGAAATGGGCAGAAGACATGAACAGACATTTTTCCAAAGAAGACATCCAAATGGCCAAGAGACACATGAAAAAGTGCTCAACATCGCTCGGCATCAGGGAAATCCAAATCAAAACCTCAATGAGATACCACCTTACACCAGTCAGAATGGCTAAAATTAACAAGTCAGGAAACGACAGATGTTGGCGGGGATGAGGAGAAAGGGGAACCCTCCCACACTGTTGGTGGGAATGCAAGCTGGTGCTGCCACTCTGGAAAACAGGATGGAGGTTCCTCAAAAAGTTGAAAATAGAGCTACCATACGATCCAGCAATTGCACTACTGGGTATTTACCCCAAAGATACAAATGTAGGGATCCGAAGGGGTACGTGCACGCCAATGTGTATAGCAGCAATGTTCACAAGAGCCAAACTGTGGAAAGAGCCAAGATGTCCATGGACAGATGAATGGATAAAGAAGAAGTGGTATATATATACAATGGAATATTATGCAGCCATCAAAAGGAATGAAATCTTGCCATTTGCAACTATGTGAATGGAACTGGAGGGTGTTATGCTGAGCAAAATAAGTCAATCAGAGAAAGACATGTATCATATGACCTCACTGATATGAGGAATTCTTAATCTCAGGAAACAAACTGAGGGTTGCTGGAGTGGTGGGGGGTAGGAGGGATGGGGTGGCTGGGTGATAGACATTGGGGAGGGTATGTGCTATGGTGAGTGCTGTGAATTGTGTAAGACTGTTGAATCACAGATCTGTACCTCTGAAACAAATAATACATTATATGTTAATAAAAAAAATTAAAAAAAAGAAGATAGCAGGAGGGGAAGAATGAAGGGGGGGAAATCGGAGGGGGAGATGAACCATGAGAGACAATGGACTCTGAAAAACAAACTGAGGGTTCTAGAGGGGAGGGGGGTGAGGGGATGGGTTAGCCTGGTGATGGGTATTAAAGAGGGCACGTTCTGCAAGGAGCACTGGGTGTTATATGCAAACAATGAATCATGGAACACTAAAAAATAAATAAATAAATAAAAAATAATAATAAAAAAATTTAAAAAATAATAAATTTGTTCTGCATATTATCCTGTCATATATGTTTCCGTTGCCTTGATTCTGACCTGAGTGCCCTTAACCATAAACTGTCGGAGTGACCAGACGTCTGACAATTTTTCACTCCTTTGTAACTGACCATAGGCAGACCTCGGCACAAGGGAAGGGAAGATGAGGGTTGCTTCTCTTGCAGGGAACAATCATAATTTCAAATATGTAGAGGTTTCTCCCTCCTAAGTTTGGAACCGATGTTTTATATACTGATAAATGTCATTCTTCATGTGATTGGAAGTGCAGGGGCAACAGTCCGAACTGCAGGGGACTGCAGTGCCTACCTCTCACTCTCAGAGCCCCCAGCTCAGCCCAAGGAGGAGAGGGAGGCTCAGAGGATGAACAGGGTATGTTTCTTCTGGTATTTTAGTCCCCAGAGGCCTTCTCAGAGGAGGAGGGATTTTTAGAATGAATTAAAAAGTAGTAGAGAGGATGAGCTGATCTGGGAGAAAGCAGGTGTGAGAACAACCACCTGTCCACAAGGAATAATGCAAGTCCCCCTTAAAAGATGTGTTGGATCTCATCTTCTCTGATCCAAGGATTTTATTTTTTTTTAATTAACATATAATGTATTATTTGTTTCAAGGGCATAGGTCTGTGATTCATCAGTCTTACACAATTCACAGAACTCACCATAGCACATACCCTACCCAATGTCCATCACCCAGCCACCCCATCCCTCCCACCCCCCACCACTCCAGCAACCCTCAGTTTGTTTCCTGAGATTAAGAGTCTCTTATAGTTTGTGTCCCTCTCTGGTCTTGTCTTGTTTCATTTTTCCCTCCCTTCCCCTATGATCCTCTGTCTTGTTTCTCAAATTCCTCGTATCAGTGAGATCATATGATAATTGTCTTTCTCTGATTGACTTATTTTGCTTAACATAATACCCTCTAGTTTTATCCACGTTGTTGCAAATGGCAAGATTTCATTTTTTTGATGGCTGCATAATATTCCATTGTATATATATGCACATCTTCTTTATCCATTCATCTGTTGATGGACATCTAGGCTCTTTCCATAGTTTTGCTATTGTGGACATTGCTGCTATAAACATTGGGGTGCAGGTGCCCCTTCAGATCATTCCATTTGTATCTTTGGGGTAAATGCCCAGTAGTGCAATTGCTGGGTCATAGGGCAGCTCTATTTTCAACTTTCTGAGGAACCTCCATACTGTTTTCCAGAGTGGCTGCACCAGCTTGTATTCCCATCAACCATGTCGGAGGGTTCCCCTTTCTCTGTATCCTTGCCAACATCTATCATTTCCTGACTGTTAATTTTAGCCATTCTGACTGGTGTGAGGTGGTATCTCATTTAGGTTTTGATTTGGATTTCCCTGATGCCAAATGATGTTGAGCCCCTTTTCATGTGTCTGTTGGCCATTTGGATGTCTTCTTTGCAGAAATGTCTGTTCATGTCTTCTGCCCATTTCTTGATTGGATCATTTGTTCTTTGGGTGTTGAGTTTGATAAGTTCTTTATAGATTTTGGATACTAGCCCTTTGTCTGATAGGTCATTTGCAAATATCTTCTCTCATTCTGTCGGTTGTCTTTTGGTTTTGTTGACTGTTTCCTTTGCTGTGCAAAAGTCTTTTATCTTGATGAGGTCCCAATAGTTCATTTTTCCCCTTGCTTCCCTTGCCTTTGGCGATGTTTCCAGGAAGAAGTTGCTGCATCTGAGGTCGAAGAGGTTGCTGTTTGTGTTCTTGATCTGAGGACTTTATAAAAGGCCCATATATGTCAGACCCCAGGAACAGGATGAGTTCGATGTGTATGTAGCTCTGGGTAGCTGCCCATTCTGGGAAAGGAATCTTGGCCAAATATCCTGGGATTTTCTCCATTTACTCCATGGGATACTGTAGGGTGGGAAGATGAGGAGTGTGGTCAAGATAGAGGAAAGGGCCCCCACCATGACCTCCCCCAGCCAGTGTGGTGGTGATTGGGAGGATTTTTGTACTAACAGGGTGGGTGGGGTACAAAACTGTCATGCAGCTGTGGTCCAGCCTATGGAGAGTGAAACAGGGATCCCTAAGAGTACAGGGGACAGGGTCTTTTCTAGGTTGTTTTCTGCTCTTTCCCCAGAGCCAGCATAGTACCTGGCACAAAACAGGGACTCAAGAACTATTTCCTGAATTAATGTAGGAGTGCAGGTGGGCTGAAGGTGGTGGAATAATCCTGCCTTGTTTGACTGAGGGGACACTGATTTGAAGGCTCCCCAGGTAGACAGTAGGAGAGTCTCAGCCCATGTCCTGGGTGTCTTTTGGAGAGAACAGACTGCGGCTCAGGAAGAGCTGGGGAAGGGAGCCGAGGAAGTCACTAACCCAAAATGGAGACACAGCTTCCACTTGTTTTCCTTTCTGAAGTGAGCCTACTGGAACCCAGAGACCCCTGGGGAAGGGGAGAGGGGGCTTCACATTGCACATTGTAGCCCCCTCCCTGGAGCCCGACTCACCCTCCCAGAAGGTGCCTTCTGGGCAGCGGCAAGGGGTTGCTGTGTGTGGGGGCTGGACACGTGGGCTCAAAGATATCTTAAAAACTGAACATTGAACTGCTTCTCCAAATGATCACACTTAGGAGGGTTTTGAGTTTGAGATGGGGACTATGGGAAGGGAAGCTCTGAGGCATTCATCAGCATCCCCCCTTCCTTCATTTTGCCATCTCATACTCCAGTTATCCTTCCCTTCATAAGGTTTCACTCAGGAGAGCAATTTCCCTATTTCCCAAGTGCCTCAGCGTGTGCAAAGACAGAGCTTCTCCTCTCACTTAGAGCAATATGAACCGTTAAGTCCTGACAGGAGCCTTTGTCTCCCCTCTCCAGCCTCCGGCTTGTCAAGGGGGCTGAGTGAATGAAGCAGTGTGGACACTGAAGGCTTTTCACCAAGATTTCAGTAACGTGAGTGCAGAGCGAAGCCAGGGGTGAGAACTGAAGGCAACATGTCTGCTTGCACTGCCCACAGATGGGCGCCCCTGCACTTATACAGACACAGACACACAGACACATACACACACACAAACACCCAGAGAGACAGACAGACAGACACACACAGATACACACACACACACATGCAGAGACACACACACACACACATACACCCAGAGAGACAGAGACAGACACACACACACAGATACATACACACACACACACAGAGACAGACACATACACACAGATACACACACGCATGCAGAGACACACACACAGACACACACACAGATACACACACGCAGACACACACACACACACATACACCCAGAGAGACAGACAGACACACACACACAGATACACACACACACACACACAGACACACACACAGATACACACACACGCAGAGACACACACACAGACACACACACAGATACACACACATGCAGACACACACACACATACACACACACACACCTTCTTACCCTTCACTCCCCAGGGTTCTCTCATGCCTGTGACTGGGCTGAGTGGGGGATGAGAGGTTTTTTATTAATTATACATTTAAAACTTTTGTTTATTTTCCTATTGTGACAGTAGTAACATAATTATTACAGAAAAATGAAATAATAGACAAGAAAAAACTTCACTACCATCTTTCTAGAGAAACTGCCCATGCTAATACCAAACTCTATAACCTTCCAGACATTTTTCTATGCTTATTTTTTTCCTATGATGATGATATTTAGATAATAGGGATGTAGATATAGATATACACAGATGTAGAGATGGATATAGATGTAGATATATAATATATATACATATATTTTTAACATTTAAAAAAGTGAGGTTATACTCTTATAATATGCCTTTTATTTATTTAACATATAAAGAAAATCTTTTCAGGCCAACAATATATGTCTACAAAAATTATACTAAATTATTAAAGAATATGCCCCTGGAACATTGGCATAGTTAACCAATTCTCCATTGTTGGACACTTAGGATACATTCAATTCTATAAAATAAATTTAATTAAGGCCAAATTTTTAATCTACCCACTAATGATATATTGAATTATAATGATTCAATCGTATTATAATATTCAATAATGCAGAATATATAATTATAAGTACACTGTACCTTTTTCCTTTTTGATGGGATTCAGACAAAAATGAAATGGATTGGAATTCCTCTATTTGTAAGGCCTAAACTTGTAGCAGTACTACAAACAGCAAATTTTTTAAAAAAGATTTTATTTATTCATTTGACCCAGAGAGAGAGAGAGAGAGGCAGGCAGAGGGAGAGGGAGAAGCAGATTCCCTGCTGAGCAGGGAGCCTGACGTGGGATTCAATCCCAGGACACTAGGATCTTGACCTGAGCCTAAGACAGATGTTTAACTGACTGAGCCACCTAGGCACCCCACCCCCCCACAGCCAGTCCTTTCATTGTGTGTTTGTGCATCCTAAACCTTGCTGTTAAAAAAACAAATTTCCATCAACTGTGCTGGAGGGAAAGCTGAATGATCTTTTCTTTCCCCCTGTAGAAAATGGTTTCATAAAGTTGTTGCTATATGAGAAAGTGACTGAAAAAAATGTAGGGTGAAAAAAAGCACTTTGTCAAGAAGCTAATTAACAAAAATATTATAGGTTTCCAGATGTTGAGATATTTGTTGCAGATTTCAGCTTTGTAAAACATTTAATTTGTTGTGAGGTATTTTCTCATTCTTAATAGATGTATTTTTGTACTTAATTCTGCATCACAATTTTTGCATTTTCCCCCCTATGATTGTGCAAGTTTATGCCTGTCAGAGCCGAGATGCACACCTGGTAACCCCTGTATTTCCCAAGTGCCTGCCACAGAGAAATTCCTCAGCTAATGTTTATGGTCCAGAACTGAAGGCATTGGACTTGGCTAGGGCACATGCAGCCCCACCACAGAGATGAATGAGAGAGACTGTCTTATGTGTGTGTTCCCTGGATAGTCAAGGTGCCACTTTTCCTGTCTTCCCAATAACACTACCATTTTGATTTACTGCTGTTTTCCCTACCTACCCCTTCTCTGTCTCTCCCCCTTTCTCTTCTCTCTCCCCTCTCTCCTCTTTGCCTCATTCTCTCATTTTCCTTCCAAATCTGGAAAAGGACCTTCATAAAAATCTGGTGAATATGACAGAGGAGAAAACGGAAACTCAGTGGCTGAGCTGGCACCCACTTTTGACTCCCTGCCAGAGCGCTCTTCCAGGGAGCCTGAGTTGGCCTGTGTCAGCCTGTGTCCTCCCTGTGGCCTGAGGGGTCTTGTAAAGGCAGATCCAATGTGTGCTCAGAAAACTGCCCGAGGAGGCCCTATGAATCCCTGCAGGTTATGTGTGATGCCCCCTCTTCTGCCTTCCTGAGCCCTCTCCTCCCTCCTTGTCCCCAGGAATTGCTGCGCAGGGCCACAAGGAGGAGAGTGGGCTACAAGGAGAATTTGGCAACTGGTAAATCTGTCTTCGAGGATCTCGCAGGCCACAGTGTGGGCGCTGTCCACCTGGCCAGCCTCCCACCAGCACAGGCTTCCAGGATGCTTGTTCAGCCCACATCTAGGGGCGAGAGCCAACCCCCAGCCCTCTGCCAGGGCAAACTTTGCACCCGTTCTGGAAGAGGACAAGAAGGGGGAGGAGGAAGACCAGAGGAAAATAGGGAGAAGGAGGTCCTGCAAAAATCCTACCTCCTCCACAAAGCTTCCCCTGCCCCCTCAAGCCCCTGGCTTCATTCCCTCCTTAGGGCTTCCAGAACATTCATCAGACCACCCATTAACATCACATAGTATGTACACCCTTGTTACCCTTTTATATGAATAAAATTTGTCTCAACTACCCAGAGCTGTTCTATGTACAGACATGATGCATCATGACACATTATTTATTTCTGTGACCCCATACCTAGTGCAGTGACAGGTGGTTAAGAACCATTTGCCAACTGGGTCTTTACTTGGACAATACTAAGATTACACCTCCAGGCTGTGCTTGAAACAGACCCAATTTCACCTAGAGTTCTGAGTCTCAGATCATATACAGTTTGATATTCCCACAGGGGAGGGAATCCCATTTATTACTGTCATCACGGACAGAGAAGTGATGTGGGTCACACAGTAATTTATGGGGATGGAAATAAGGACAAGGTGAAGGAGGTCTAGTGTGCAGAAAATCACCTCACCATTTCTCAGATCCAAGAACTTCCCTAATCACCTTCTGTGACCCTGCTTCCTTCTCCAGGATGTTCCCAGCCAGAAAGTTGTGAGAAGATCTACCAGCCAACAACACAACTGACATCAAAGAAGTCATTCCTTTCCAGGAACCACTGCCCACACTTTTTAAAATGTGTAAGGAATACTGCATGTATCTTTCTGCATCTGTGGAACCCTACCCCTGAGAAGGAAAACACTCCTGAAAGCAGAGCCATCCAGTGCAGCAATCCCAAAGTGGGGGGACATACACCACAGGTGTTGAGAGAAAACTTTCCTGGTGAATAGAGAGGCATTCATGGTTCTCAGGAAGTTGCTCCCATTTCAATTCTCTTTCTTCCCTTCAAGGAGAATATCTCAGTCAGGTGCTAGGATCTCCTTAACTCTTCTCAAACCCTTACCTTCCATTTTAACCCCAAATGAATGGGTCTTAGAGTGCCAGCCTTCAGTAGATCACAATATCCAGCTGGTTTCATATCAGTTTTCCATTAATTAATTTTGCCCTTTGGTGTCCAATATTTAGAATAAATACTAGTGCCATTTCATTGGCATTAGTGATATAGTTTCTTTTTAAAGTAACTACACTTAAGTAAAAAAAATCAGTTTGGCTGAAGAAAAAAGTATTAAGTAATAGCACAGGTATTTGCTGATATGCCAAAAATGATGAAAGCTGTATGTTTATGACTAAGGGCTGGGAACCACTGAAACTGAGAAAGAGAAAGAAGTTAGAAGTGCCTTGTTCCCACCCTTGTCCTGACACTTTCCAGCGTGTGCCCGTGGACAAGCCACTGTACCTCTTTCCATGACTGCTTTCTCATATGTAACATGAGGAGAGTAGGTAGGCTGAAGGCTTTTAAAGTATATTCCAATTCTGAAATTCTATGATGCTTATTATTTTGTGTGTGAGGGGTGGAGGAAGAAGAGAGCATGGAAAGAATAGAACAGTAAAAGGAGGTGGGATTCTTCTGCTTGTTGTTTTTGAAGCTAGTAAAGGCACACTATCTCTTTGATTTCACTGTGGACTGAGTCCTAAGAGCAATGCCAATCTGTTAGCAACTCTGTTTGTAACCCTCCCTCACCCACCCACTGGCCCTCAGAGACAGGGCAAGCAGCAGCTCCCAGCTTCCTCAGTGATGGCAGCTACTTAGTTCTGAAGATGAACAGGCAGAAGAGAGAAATGAAGACTCTGTGCCCAGTCTGCCTGGTTGGAAGGCCCCTTGCTAATCTCCCCATCCTGAAATCTAAAGCCCTGGGAATGGCTGTTCATGAATGGCCTGATAGACAGAGAACTCCTTGGGGGATCCCTATCAGCCCTTGCTTTTCTCCCCTTTGTGACAGGTGAAATGAGAAGCTTGGGGATAAAGCAGTTAGTCCCCCTTCCAGAAGCCTGGTTAGAGTTATGGATGGGACAGGGAAGCAAGGGCAAGCCCCCTGCTCCAAGCTTGGCTCCATTCCCCCATTGGCATTAGAGGCCTTTTTGAAAAGTGAGAGAAGAGATTTGATCTTGGATGGATTTTTCTAATAGTCTTTGAAATAAATTGAACAAAATGTCTGAATCTGAGGAGCTCAGAGGTGGAATAAGCTCTAATGTGGCTCTGGGCAAATCAAGAAAGGGAAGACAAGACAGTGCTTCAAAGGGAAACAGAGGCTAAACTCTTGAGAAGTGGCCGGGAGAACATGGCTGGTGTGCAAGTCCCAAGCTGTGGCTCAGAACCTGAAGATGGTTTCTTGGACAATACCAGACATGTTTACATGTGTGATGTATTTGAACAGAGAAGCTCTGAAATAAGGAGGCTAAATGACTTAGCTCAGAAGGGAATGTCCAAATTCACCTCCAACTGGGCTTTGGCCTGAGGTCTTCTCTCTTCAACTAACTAGAATGACTAGATGTCATTCTTCTGGCATCTACTCAGAATTTTTACCTGTAGATTCTAAATTGGAATGTTTAATAGTTTTGTCTATCCTCTGCATCAGGGCAGCCAGCTGAAGTGCTCATGGGGGCGTACACTGTGTCTGTAGATGAGGAGTGGTGGGGACAGTGGGGAGATGGGAAGCCCAGACCCCATCTCAAGATGGTGGCCGAGGCTTGTGCCCCTCTGCTGGCTGCAGAGAGGCCAGTTTAGAGTCTCTAACTGTTTGGGTTCTACCCTCAATTCCAACATGTTTTGGGTGTTGGGGGTGGTTTCCAACAAGCAATTCTCCAACACCAGCTGGTTGTCCTACAATTCAACTTGATTCTGACCCTATCTACCTTGAGATAACATCACTCCATGGGTTGACTCCAGTTTGGGCTTGTTGTTTTCTTTTTTTAACACAATCCATATCATCTATCTTTCTTCCCATTTTTGCATCATCAACCCTATCTAGATAAAGCTGTGCCCATCCTCTGAATCCCTGCCCTCACCCCAACCTTGGAAGGTGAGGAAGTGAGGCTTGGGACTTACTGAAGAGAACAATAAGTCAGAAAAGTTCATTAGAATCTTCACTTAGCACCATCCTATCCCATTCCCTAAGAGCAGAGACATATTCCATTCCTTTCTGCACACCTCAAGATGTCAGGAATTGTGTTCTACCCACAACCTTTCAATGAATATTCCTTGACAACCTAGTGCCATGACCAGGGCTCTGAGTCATATAAAGAATGTGTTTATAGTCTCTTCAACAAATGGTGTTGGGAAAATTGGACAGTCACATGCAGAAGAATGAAATTGGACCATTTCCTTACACCACACACAAAAATAGACTCAAAATGGATGAAAGACCTAAATGTGAGACATGAATCCATCAAAATCTTTGAGGAGAACAAAAGCAGCAACCTCTTTGACCTCAGCCACAGCAACTTCTTCCTAGAAACATCGCCAAAGGCAAGGGAAGCAAGGGCAAAAATGGACTACTGGGACTTCATCAAGATAAAAAGCTTTTGCACAGCAAAGGAAACAGTCAACAAAACCAAAAGACAACCGACAGAATGAGAGAAGATATTTGCAAATGACGTATCAGATAAAGGGCTAGTATCCAAAATCTATAAAGAACTTCTTAAACTCAACACCCAAAGAACAAATGATCCAATCAAGAAATGGGCAGAAGACATGAACAGACATTTCTGCAAAGAAGACATCCAAATGGCCAAGAGACACATGAAAAAGGGCTCAACATCGCTCGGCATCAGGGAAATCCAAATCAAAACCTCAATGAGATACCACCTCACACCAGTCAGAATGGCTAAAATTAACAGTCAGGAAACGACAGATGTTGGCAAGGATACAGAGAAAGGGGAACCCTCCTACATTGTTGGTGGGAATGCAAACCGGTGCAGCCACTCTGGAAAACAGTATGGAGGTTCCTCAAAAAGTTGAAAATAGAGCTACCATACGATCCAGCAATTGCACTATTGGGTATTTACCCCAAAGATACAAATGGAATGATCTGAAGGGGCACCTGCACCCCGATGTTTACAGCAACGATGTCCACAAGAGCAAAACTATGGAAAGAGCCAAGATGTCCATCAACAGATGAATGGATAAAGAAGAAGTGGTATATATATACAATGGAATATTATGCAGCCATCAAAAAAGTGAAATCTTGCCATTTGTGATGATGTGGATGGAACTAGAGAGTATTATGCTAAGCGAAGTAAGTCAATCAGAGAAAGACAGTTATCATATGATCTCACTGATATGTGGAATTTGAGAAACAAGACAGAGGATCATAGGGGAAGGGAGGGAAAAATGAAACAAGATGAGACCAGAGAGGGAGACAAACCATAAGAGACTCTTAATCTCAGGAAACAAACTGAGGATTGCTGGAGTGGTGGGGGGTGGGAGGGATGGGGTGGCTGGGTGATGGACATTGGGTAGGGTATGTGCTATGGTGAGCTCTGTGAATTGTGTAAGACTGATGAATCACAGACCTGTACCCCTGAAACAAATAATACATTATATGTTAATAAAGACAAAAAAGAATGTGTTTATAATGGAAAGAAAATGGATATGGAATTAGGAGATCAGGAAACTTACAGGCATTCTGGTTATGGGAACAAACATCTAGAGTGGGAATGGACTGAAGAATGAGGACTTGTTCTATTTCTCTAGAGAGGGAGGTGCATGTGGGAGCTAGTGAGCAGTAGATTGGACTGAGGTTTGGGAATGGGGTGTGATGGCCTTTGATAGACTTGCTGAGGCACTGGGCCACTCTACTCTAGGCTTCTCAAACTTTTACCCACGTTCACTAATGGCAGAGGCAATGAATATATTTCTTGGGAGCCTAGGGATTTAATCTAAAGTAGTGTACTTCAAGCTTAAAATTTCCCTGAAGCTTCATATGTTATCCTCAGAATGTTTGAGACTTTTATATTCTACTCCACAGGTTTTTAAAACATAGAATAATCACATTTTCCTCAATTTTGGAGTGCCATTAGGTAGATATCCCATTGTGACCTTTCTACATACGTCCTGTTTAAGAAGGACTACCATGGGCCACGAGCAGAAGAGTGATGTAGTCAGAGAAAGAGCAGAATGAGGACTTGTGCATGTCAGGCAGGCAGGAAGCTACTGGATTATATAGGTGACAAATGACACTGGTTGGAACCAGAGTAGAAGCAGTGAAAATGAAGAGCAGTAACAGACTCCAGGTAATGATCAGGTGGAGCTTATGCATTCACAGTACAGACATACTGACTGGGTGGGACTGATGCCCTTGAAAACAGCTCTGAGTGTACTTTTCACCAACTAGGAAACATGCTGGAGCTGACCGGATTCCAGCATTAAAAAAAAAATCCAATGAATGAATGACAAATGCAGCTTCTCAGGCCTGCTTTGGTTGCCTGCTGGCAACTTCTCAACCAAAGAAAAGGAAAGAGACTGCTCAATTACAATAGGCTTAAGCCAGACTTACAAAAGCTTGTAAAAGAGTGCTTGGATGGGGAGTTGCTTTGACTAAATGATATTTTGATGAGTTAGATGCACATGAATCAGAGCCCTGTGTGGCCAGCTCTCCCCACATGGAGATGGCACCCTGGGGGTTGGGTGGGGGTGGAATGGAGGTGGTGGGGGTGAAAAAGGGCACTGATGGAAAGCATTTGAGATTCTGCCTAAAAAAACAAAGACATGTACAAAAGCAGAAACAGTTGCTCTATACCTGTTTTCCCCAATCTCGAAGTTGCCCTGAGCTTTGCCTGGTCCTAATCTGATAGATGTAATGAAGCCAAACTTCCCCAGTGCTGTTTGGCAAATCTGAGGCTAATCCATGCCAGGCTAGAGATGCTCTCAGCTTAACCATCCAACCTTTTGCCCCTCTACTTGCAGGTTTCCATGCAGGCACAAAACAAGGCTTGGGGCTCTCTGTGAATGGACACAAGGAGGAGTCTGGATAACCCAAATTCCTGTGTAACCCCATATCATCTATATTTGGAAAACGCATTAAGAAATGATTTCAAAAGTTGTTTACTCTCTTAACAAAGAGCTTCTTTGCACGCCTGGGTGTGTATTTGCACCCTGGGGGTGCATGGTGCGCCTGGGGGAGCAGGTGTGAAGTGTCTCTGCAGTCCAGAGATGGGAACAGTTATAGAAGAGAGGTAGGGAAGAAGTGATATCATAACTGGCTCTGTTTGTGCTTTTGTCTTTTAGGAGCAGGAGAGCTGAAGGGCTGAATAGAAGCCTGGGTTGAGGTCTGGACAGCTCATCGCCTGAGAAGGATTGCACACTAATAATGAAAGAATCCACTTAATTATGGGGCGCCTGGGTGGCTCAGTTGGTTAAGCAACTGCCTTCAGCTCAGGTCATGATCCTGGAGTCCTGGGATCGAGTTCCGCATCAGGCTCCCTGCTCAGCGGGGAGTCTGCTTCCCCCTCTGACCCTCCCCCCTCTCATGTGCTTTCTCTCTCTCTCATTCTCTCTCTCTCAAATAAATAAAATCTTAAAAAAAAAAAAGAAAGAATCCACTTAATTAAAAAGCGATGTCTGATAAGTCCCTTTTAAGTCACCTGCAACATGTCTTACGCATCATCTCAGCTTTTCAGGGAAGTGCTTAGAGGACAGCCTGAGTGTGGTAAGCACTGTATATATGTTTGCCATTATTATTATTATTGACATTTTTTTAAATGTCAACATACCTGTATTGAGCAGCCTGCTCTGCACCAGCCCTTATGCAAAGCACTGAGGGTACAGACAGAAATGACAGTCTGGGTCCTCAAAGAGTTTACATTCTTGGGTCTCAATAATGTATCTTCCTCATCATGTATTGTGGTTCCATTTTCTCTGAGCCACACGCCCAGCCCCACTATGCTCACGTGCACGAGTGAAGGCTCAAGGAATCTACAAGTACAGTGGCAAGGTTTAAGTGGGACAAGGGGGCAGAACTACCCATTGATCTGGGATTACCACATGAAATATAGGACACTCAGTTAAATTTGAATTTCAGATAAATGTAACTGAGTATCTTGTTTCTTTCTGTTTGTCTTGCCAAATCTGGCAGCCCTGATAGGCCACAGCATCAGGCTGGGCACTAGAACTATGGAATCTGTCTTCCAGTTCCCCATCTCCTTTTTCTATGCATTGTCCTCTTCCATCAGACTCTTACAATTGTCCTCTCCTCCAATACTACTCTCAAAAACATCTAGAGTTTTCCTAATGTAAATTGAATGCTCCCAGGGATACTAACTTACAAGCCTTAGCTTTAATTATGGAGGAAAGTTTATGCCCCAGTTTAAAAGAATATTACACTCTAGTTGAGGGGTGGAAGTGTGATTTCAGACAGAAAGTCTTCCTTGGGCCATTGGAATCAGGCAGCATTGACTATAGGCTACTGAGCTCACATGTGAGGCCAATGGTGCTCCCACCTGCCTCACCCCTCTCTTTTGGCCAGTCACTTCCCTTTGGGAAGGGAATTCAATTCCTGAATTCTCACTGCAATTAGCTCCAGCTCTCCTTTTAGTCTGTGCCTTGGATTCCTTTCCCCAGGGGCTGCTGACTTCCCAAAGCCCCATATTTTTTTTTAATTTTTTTTTATTGTTATGTTAATCCCCATACATTACATCATTAGTTTTAGATATAGGGTTCCATGATTCATTGTTTGTGCATAACACCCAGTGCTCCATGCTCCTCAATACCCATCACCAGGCTAACCCATCCTCCCATCCCCCTCCCCTCTAGAACCCTCAGTTTGTTTTTCAGAGTCCATCGTCTCTCATGGTTCTTCTCCTCCTCCGATTTCCCCCCCTTCATTCTTCCCCTCCTGCTACATTCTTCTTCTTCTTTTTTTCTTTCTTAACATATATTGCATTATTGGTTTCAGAGGTACAGATCTGAGGTTCAACAGTCTTGCACAATTCACAGCGCTTACCAGAACACATACCCTCCCCAGTGTCCATCACCCAGTCACCCCATCCCTCCCACCCCACCCCCCACTCCAGCAACCCTCAGTTTGTTTCCTGAGATTAAGAATTCCTCATATCAGTGAGGTCATATGATACATGTCTTTCTCTGTTTGACTTATTTCGCTCAGCATAATACCCTCCAGTTCCATCCACGTCATTGCAAATGGCAAGATATCATTCCTTTTAATGGCTGCATAATATTCCATTGTATATATATACCACATCTTCTTTATCCATTCATCTGTTGATGGACATCTTGGCTCTTTCCACAGTTTGGCTATTGTGGACATTGCTGCTATAAACATCGGGGTGCACGTACCCTTTTGGGTCCCTACTTTTGTATCCCAAAGCCCCATATTGATAGAAGCCTGATGCCCTCCCCTAACTCCTCTGTTCCTGCTACCAGGAAGTACTTCCGTGGTCCTGGAGAAAAGCACACACTACCTTTCCCTTCCCTGGCTAAGACCAGAGGCCGCTCCTTTTGCTCTCCATTCTTATTATTGTAATGCACCTTGGCTGGGCAATAGCTTTTAAAGAGCTGCTTCTTTTGGCAGACACCTCATCTGCCTGCCCTTTGTGAAGTGCTTGTTAATGATGTGTGCAAAACCGACATTTATCACCGGAGACCAGCAATCTCACATTGATTCATTTCCTTTCTCTGGGACATGTCTGGACTCTCCCTGCCTCAGTGACCCCACAGTAGGAAAGGTAATACCAACTGAACTTTTATCTGGCATCTTTTATCCTTGAGGCTCAAATTCACTTTTACCCACTCTCCTACACATACACTTCCCAGTCAAGAGGTAAAGATAATTCTTCACTGGTTCTCTCCCGTTTCTTTCATTTTCATTCTTTTCTGACAAATGTTCACTGACCCAAAGTGACTCCTTCCGTAGTTTGGCCTCTACCTTCTGGCATCTGGTCCTGTCTGCATGCTTTATCCCTTCTCAGAGCTTGTCTTTGTCAACCACATCCCACTATGCTTGAATTAGAATGTCTGATTTGACTCAGAAAGCTCTTTATTCCCTCCTAATGATGGCTGCAGCCTTTTCTGTGGAAAAAATGTGGATATGGGTTCTGAAACCTACATGATATTGATTCTTAGACTCTTTCAGTGGCCTTGGGACCTAAAAGTACAGAATATATTAGAATTGAAATATCTTGGGAATCAAGAGTATGTCTTATCCATCTCTTTAGCCCCATAACACTAGCTAAGTGCCTCACACGTGGCAGGTGTTCAAAAGTGACTAGTGCATAAATGATTATGCTCTAACTTCAGATGTTATGCTCTTAAGTGGTAATATGAGGTGTTAGTGTGGTCTAGCAAGAACCAACATCAGTAAGGACCATTAAAATCTTATCACTGTGTAGATTAGCTGAAGCAAATGTTATTGGTCCTCAAGAACTGGTCAAAATTCTAACATCATATTGTGTTAAGATTTGGGAGTGACATGTTGGATCCATGGAGCCTTAAGAATGAAATTAAGGGGGCACCTGGGTGGCTCAGTTGTTAAGCATCTTCCTTCAGCTCAGATCATGATCCCAGGGTCCTGGGATAGAGTCCCGCATCCAGCTCCCTGCTCAGTGGGAAGCCTGCTTCTCCCTCTCCCACTCCCCCTGCTTGTGTTCCCTCTCTCACTGTGTCTCTCTGTCAAATAAATAAAATCTTAAAAAAAAGAATGCAATTAAGAAGAATTAGTAAAATGAATGGCTCTTATTATCCTTAGACTAAAGAACCAAAGAATAATCTAGAAATATAAGAATAGAGATTTGGGAAAATCCAACGCCATCAGGATGATTTAGGCTAATCTCAAGGTGCAGTCTGGAAAACCATTGCAACTAGGAAGCTGACATGTAATTAGGAAAGATTGTACTGACTGAAGAAAGGGTGGTGGACAGCTTTCAGAGAGAGCAAGAATGTGGAACTGGTAATTCAATATTAGCCAAGGGAGAAAGTGGTCAGCTTAAAGATTCCAAGTTGATATGCAGACAGCTGATTTTTAACAAATATACAAAATCAGTGAAGAAAGGATAGTCTTTTTAACAAATGGTGCTAGGACAATTGGACATCCATACCAAAAAAAAAAAAAAAAAAGCTTCAGTCCATACTTTACATCATATACAAAAATAAACTCAATGTATCAGAGACCTAAGTATAAAACTTAAAACTTATGAATTAGGCAAAGATTTCTTATATGTGACATCAAAAACATGATTCATAAAGGAACAAACTGGTAAATTGGACTTTATCAATGTTAAGAACCGTGCTTTTCAAAAGACTATGTTAAGAAAATGAAACAAGCTACAGACTGGGAGAAAACAGTTGTAAATCATATTACTTATAAAGGACTTGAATTCCAGATATTATAAAATACTCTCCAAACTCAAAATCAGAAAATAAACAATCTGAATAACAAAATAGGGAAAAGATCTGAATACATACTTCACCCAAGAAGATACACAGATAGAATATAAGCACATAAAAAGATGTTCAACATTGTTTGTCATCAGGAAAATGTAAATCAAATTGAAACCATGATATTCCACTATACTAGAATGGCAAAACAAAAAAAGAGTGACCACACCAAATATTAGCAAAAATGTGGAAAAACTAGAACTCTCATATCGTACATGGTGAGTAAGAATATAAAATGGTACAGCCACTTTGAAAAACCTTTTAACAGTTTCCTAAAAGTTAAACATACACTACCCTATGATCCAGCCATTCCACTCCTACTTACTCAAGAGAAAGGAAAGCATATGTTCATACAGAGACTAGTACACAAATAGCAGCTTTATTTGTAATTGCCCCCAAACTGGAAACAACATGAATGTCAATCAACAGGTAAACTGATAAATTAAAACTGATAAATTAAACTGTTATATATCCATACAGTGGAATACTACTCAGCAATAAAAAGGAATAAACTAGTAATATACTGAACAACATTGATGAATTTCAAAATAATTTTGCAGAGTGAAATAAGCAAGACAAAAAAGAGCATACAGTATGATCACACATTCAGTAAAATACAAGCTAATCTTTAGTGGTAAAAAACAGAGCAGTGATTGTCTGGGAACAGGCGCAGAAGGGATTATAAAGAAGCATGAGGGGGGCGCCTGGGTGGCTCAGTCGTTAAGCGTCTGCCTTCGGCTCAGGTCATGATTCCAGGTCCTGGGATCGAGCCCCGCATCAGGCTCCCTGCTCCGCGGGAAGCCTGCTTCTCCCTCTCCCACTCCCACTGCTTGTGTTCCCTCTCTCTCTGTGTCTCTCTGTCAAATAAATAAATAAAATCTTTAAAAAAAAAAAAAAAGAAGCATGAGGAAGATTTGGAGGGTGATAGGTTTATTATCTTGATTGTGATGATAGTTTCATGGCTATAACACATGTCAAAATGTATAGAATTGTTCTCTTTAAATATGAAATTTACTGTATGCCAATTATGTCTCGATAAAACTATGAGGAGCACACATGTCCAAGTTCTAGCAATTTTTCTCCCTATTTCTTACTAGAGAGATCAGGGAAAGCATTGAAACTCCCTTACTTGTGCTCTCTCTCTAAAATAAATAAATAAATCTTTTTTCAAAAAAAAAAAAAAGAAAGAAAAGAAAAGAAAAAGAAACTCCCAGGAATGCACACTGCATCACAGGCTGCTTTGTTTCCTTCATGGTAGACTGGGGAAGGGGCAGAAGATAGGATTATATTTTAGGCAAAGTTGGCTTTGGGAGAAATTTAAACAATTTCTGGGCTGAATAGATTTTGTACAAATTTCCCCACAATTATCAGGAATTCCTACAAATAACACACATACATCAACACACAAAGACTCACACATGCTCATATACTCACAAAAGACAATCCAATAGGAAAAAAAAACAATGAGCAATAGATCTAAACAAGTGATCCAAAGAAGGAGCAGCATGCAAGTATGCTAATAATTAGAAAGTATAAATTAAAAACATTTTGATAAAACCATTTCATACTCATTAAATTAAGGATGAAAGTTTGAATAGGGTAGTACCAAGGGCTGGCTAAGATGTAAAACAATCAGAAGTCAAATACTTTGTTGGGTGCACACTAAGTCTACCAAATTAAGGATCAATTTAGTAAAGCTGAAGATTCTCCTACCCTACATGGAGAAAGTCCACTTCTTGGTACAAACCCTACGGCAACGTTGGTACGTGCGTATAAGAAAACATGTACAGTATCATAATAATGAAAAATGGAACAATCTAAATGTCCTTTGCCAGATGATGCATAAATAAATAGTGACATATTCATGCAATAAAATTATAGAATTTTATAGCTGCAAAAATGAGTGAGCAAAAGCCACAGATATGAAAGATTTTTAAAAACAATGTTCAGGGAAAAACAAATTGTAGCATAATTCACAGAGTAGACGGTCATTTAAACAACATGTCCTACGTGCCTTAGGGGCATATACCTATTAGTAAAGGCAGAATAACATGCATGGGAATTAGAAACTCTGAATTCAACAAAAGAGTATCATGGGTGGTTTCAACCGCGTTGATGATGTTTTATTTATTAACTTCAATTGTGGATACTTGTATTATTCTTTATACTGCTTGTACATCAAAGATATTTCATAATCATTTTTTTTCAAAATAATTACTCTAAGCTGTTTGCTTTTTATGGCTTCCTTTGTTGTCCCATAAAATGAGTCTCTGCCCACTTTGTCAAACACGGAGCAGCTTAAGTTTGATTATTAATCATGCCTGTGATTATATCATCACCTCTGTAATTGTGTTCGCCCGAGCCTTTCACTCAACCACGCTCCATGACTGGGATGAGAGACCAGCAGAGGATTTATAAGCCGGGGCGGCTGTGCTCCCCCCCAGCACAGAGTACTAGTTTCTCCATCCCTCCATGCATGACCTCTAGCCTTTCATCTTACATTACCGGTGCTTTTTCCTCTAAGGTTTGTTTACACCCTGACTGCTGCCTGATTTCAGGACTTTTCAGTATAGACTGAGGAACTGAAAAGGTGCTGGGGTTAGGATGACTATGGCACGTTGAAACTGTGATGCAGGAAAGTTGGGATATACGTAGGCTTTGTGTATTTGTTTTATAAATTTGTGTTGTGTCTCCCATTTCAACCTGCTTTCATTCAGAGACTTGCACTTGAAAGTTCAAGTCTCTGTGTGAGAAAATCTCCAAATAGCTATGATACAGAGTTATTCTATTAATACCTGATAATCCCAAGTGTTGGCAAACATGTGGAAGTTCATATATTTTTATAAATTGTGTTGGGCATATAAATTGTTTCAATACCTTTGGAGGATAATCTCTCAATTTCTGGTAAAGATAAAAATAGAAATACCTTTCAACTCATCAAATCTACTTCCAGGAGGATTCTAGCAAATATACACAATGAAACATACACAGGAATGTTGATTGCTGCATTCCTAGTGATGGTGACAAATTGAAAACAACCCAAATGCCAGTCAACACTTGAATCCATAAAGAAATTGTGGAATATTTTTATAATGGACAATGATAAAGAAATGAAATAGATGGCCACATCTGTATATTTGGGATAAATAAATTTCCAAATGGTAATGTTATATAAAAAAAAAAGTTATAGAATGATACATGCAATAGAATACCACTTGTGGAAGGTTCAAAGTTATAAAAACTAATACCATATGTCATTTATGGGTACATACATATGGAGAAATAAAAAAATATATGGGTGGAAATAATAAACATCAAATTCAGATGCTTTTTGTGAGATAAGGAGAAGAACGAGATTAGGGAGGGGTTCACTCAGGGGCCTCAAATTTATTTGTGATGTTTTGTTGTTGTTTTTACTGTTTTTGTTTTATTCTTTAATTTTGTTTGTTTGTTTAGACAGAGAGAGAGCGAGGAGGGGAGGGGCAGAGGGAGAATCTTAAGCAGACTCCACACTGAGCATGAAGACCAATGCTGGGTTCGATCCCAGGACCCTGAGATCATGACCTGAGCCGAACCAAGTGTTGGACACTCAACCAACTGAGCCACCCAGGTGCCCCTGTTTTGACTGTTTTAAAGCAAATGCCTTAATTCAGTAATCATCTCTAAAACTAGACATTTTCCAAATTCAGGGTCAACTTTTTCAGTAAGAGAACTTCCTAGGTTATGCTGAGTATTTCTACTGCACCATATCTGGAGACACCCCGTGTTTTCGTGATGTGAAAACAGATGGAAATAACACAGATGGTGGCTGTGCAATCCTTCTGTGGCAAAGCCTCCCATCCACTTTCACCGATGCTCATTGCCTGGATGGATGATTTCCTCTGAGGTTGCAAACGGTGCTTTTCTAATTCCATCGTTTTTTTTCACTGTATTTGTCTGAATTAGTCTGTCAAGAAAGAAAAGGGCTTCATCTGCAAGGGATACTTAGCTATCCTGAAGTATATAGCTCACACAAGAACCACACCTCCTTGTTTCCTTCTCACTACCAAGTTTCAGAATTAGGAGTTGCTTTTCTTTCTTTAAAAAAAAAATCTGAAAAAAAAGGCCAAATGTTAAGATTTTATAAAGCTGGGTGGTGCGTATCCGAGTGTTTATCCTATTCTCTAAACCTTTCTAAACTTTGAAATATTTTATGTTGAAATGTTTAATTGAACTGAAAAAAAATCCCTATTTTTGTAAAGTTCAAAATATACTTGAAGCATTCTTACGACATTAAGAAAGAAGCTTGACCTAAACTTTGAGAGTAGAAGTTATATAAAACTTTTGAGACCTAATAACACTTGTTTAAAAGGTAGGAAGGAGGGGAAAAAAGAAATACGCTAAAAATATAAACCAGTTTGACTGAGGAGCAAACACAGCCACTCAAGAGCCCAGTGGGGGGAGGGGGGGTGAGAGCTGTACACAGCCCCAGCAGTCTTGCCCTGGTATGTCTTTTTCAAATGAGAAAAAATGAGCAAGCCAAGCAAGCAAAACAAACAAACAAACAGAAAGACTAAAATGTTCTCTAAAGAGGCCAGACTTAGGAGGGCAAAGCTGCTAAGCAGGCTGCATACTGAGGAAGCAGGGGAGGCAGCAGGGAGCTGAAAGGCCCCAGAAGCTGGCAGGGGTGTGCCAAGGGGAGGATAGAAGGGAAGTGGTTATTTTGACACACGCTTGGAAGGAGCTCCGGCAGAAGACTTAAAAACCTAGGAATGCATCCAGGCACTTCTATTTGGAACCTGGGAAGAAAGTGCACGCATAAACTTAGTTAAGCAGAACTGTGTTTAGTGGAACTGGAGCCCAGGCAAGGGATCTAGAACAGAGGTGAAGAACTGGGTTTCTGGAATCAGGAAAACCAGCGTGTGAATCTGGAGTCCACACTTGCCAAGTGGGTAACCCAAAAGCCTGTTACTTGACCACTCTGGGCTTTGGTTTCTTCATTCCCAAAATGGGATAAAATAAAACCTCTTCCTAGGGCTGTTGCCACAGGGTTAAGGGGGATTCTTGTGCCATAGCCTAGCTGGTTTTGAACAGAGTTTCTATCCTTACTGCTGTTATTACCATTCTTGTTTATTTAAATGTGCAAATCAGGTGATATGAATGTTGTGCTATGTTATCAAAGCCACTCAGTTGGGACAGGCCATCATTTTGGTGATTATCATGTTAGGCTCTAAAATAATTTTCACTGAAAGACCATCTGTAAGAATAAAAGAAAGTCTATGTGTACATCTATTTATGTTTTGCACACACCTAGACTCCCAGGGTGGCCCAGGATTGTTCCAGAGAGCTTTTTGTGAAAGAGGAAGGGAGGAAGGGAGGATGGAGAGAAGGGCCTTTGGTCAAGTGGCCTCACCAATCTGGGCCCCAGCTGCCTCACCTATAGAAACCCATAGACATGAAGTCCACATTAAATAAACATATTTCCACAACACTTGGCTCTGTGTATCTTCGTATATACCTGGCAGAATAACGACCACCAACATCTGTCACACTTGACTGCACCACCCATGGAATATGCCACTTAATGTTCCAGCAAAAATTTAGGGAATTTGGCAGTGAGTATGTATTTATGCCTCTGTACATCACAAACACGTTCTGATATATTGACTGGGCCTAGATCAGATGGAAGGTGATATTTCAAAGAGACCGTAAAACAATTTGAAAGCTCTGAAAGCAATTATGAATGAGAGCCAGCAACCCTCCCAAAAGACACAGACCTCCATCCCGGGAGGCCTCCCCAGGAAAGGTGCCTGCCCTCTGCAGCCTGTTTATAACTCTTTCCCTTGACCTCTTCTCTCTGTCTTCTGAATCCTCCCGTCTCCACCTTTCGCAGCTTTATGGAATCTGCTCTAATGTAGAGGCTGCCACCTTGAAGCTTACACTCCATGGTACTGGCCGCTTATATGATTTTGGCTGTTGAGACCAGAGCCCACCTTTTAAGAGCTCACTATCAGAGAGCCGTTCTGCTTCTCTCTTCCTCTTTGCTTTTCCCCCTGCGCAAATAGGAGAGGTCAGTGGATGCTAGAAATGTCCATCGACAGCCAGGACACCCTCTCCCTGGTGGCCTGAGCAAGTGAGAGAAAAGCTCTGGTACGCCACTTACAGGGCACTGTTCCCAAGGTCAAACCACCCTCCTTCTTTTTGTTTTCCCTTCGCGAATGAAGAATGTCAGAGAAATACCAAACAGCCATGTTTTTGAGTGATTAAGCAAAGCCTATACTTCAAGAGACTGACACTCAATAACACGTCAGTGCTTCATATACAGATTCTCCGTGATCTCCATGCAAAAGAAGGGGCCCTGAAGCTTGCGCTGTGGGAACAGGACACACACGAACAACACAGGCCCACCAATGCTCATATGGAAATGTATAATCCAGAGCAGATTCATCTGGCATAGACCAGATATAGAAATGCTGTGACAATGCAGATTTTAGGCTGGGGGGTGGTACATTTTTGACATAGCATTTGAAAAAATCTTCTGAGGATTTTGCTCATTTGTGGGTCAGATCCCAGTGCCGAGTGCACAGCCTTTAGCAATCAGGTGGCACATTTGCACGGTCCTGGGCAATTGCTTCCTCGGAATGAGTCCATAAAAGGAAAAGCTGACATGAACTGGTTGAATCTGGTGGATTTGCGCCACAGAAAGAGCCCCATTTGCAAAATAAGAACTCTGTATCCGAGGAGGAATAAAAGCATTTTTTTTTAAAGATTTTATTTATTTATTTGACAGAGAGAGACACAGTGAGAGAGGGAACACAAGCAGGGGGAATGGGAGAGGGAGAAGCAGGCTTCCCGCTGAGCAGGGAGCTCGATGTGGGGCTCAATCCCAGGACCCTGGGATCATGACCTGAGCCGAAGGCAGACGCCTAATGACTGAGCCACCCAGGTGCCCCAGAATAAAAGCAGTTTTTGAAGAGGTTTTCTCACAATTCTGGCTGAGTTAAGCAAAGAGTGTTGGAGAAAATCTTACTAAAGACAGGAACCATAAACTATGTGTTGCACTCTTCTGGCTTTAAGGCAGGATGTTAGGCACAAAGGGGACATAAAGATGGACAAGCATTGGACCTACTCCTGAGATATGACATAGATATCAGTTACTCAAATACAATATCAAATACTCAAAATGCAATAGGAAAAGATGAAAATTATGGTCAAAGAACAGGTTGGCTTCTATGGGAGCCCTCAGAAGGGATTCATGTATTAATAAACATTTAGTGCCTGCCTATAACAAACACTGTACCAGGTCCTGGTGATACAAAGACAGAAGTCCTGCTCTTAGGTAGCTTCAAGTTTAGTAGATAAACAGGGTCATAGGCAAAGAAGCCCAATAGAAGTTCCTGAGAAGGATGGTCTGGTTTCATTAGAAGCAGTTAGAAAAAAAGAGAGACTGATGTCTTGAAGGTTGAGCCAGCACTTGGAGATACTTAGGGAATGACTTTTCACCAACAGGACTGAAAGCAATTTTATAAATGGGATTAACCCTTCCTGTCGAGGATGTTTGGGATCAAAATAACCTCAAAAGTATGGGTTTGGTGAATGCTTTTGCTTAATTTTACCCTGTCAGAAAAGCACAGAGGACATACCATTCACACCCATGGTTATAGAAAAACAAGATGGATTGTGGCAGCAGTATCCAAAAGGTCAAAGATGTCTCTAAGAGGTTTCCAGAAGCTCACTTCACAGAGCTGTAAAATAAAAGTCTTCACCATTGATACATAGGAAGAAGAGTTTAAGAAATATCTAAAAATTCCACATGGAATCCAAGATAATTTGCATAACTAGATCTGAACATGTGGAGCAATTTTTAAAGTTTAGAGAGAGGGTCATATTACCGTGTCCCCACCACCAATACACACAGGCACACTCATGCACACACACAAATCCAACATTTTAGATGAGGTAGGTAAGTTTCAGCCATGGTGTAGGGAAAGGACTATGGACTTTTGAGCCAGGTAGATTTGAGCTCAAATCGAGCTCAACCATGCAATAATTCTGCAGCTAGGGGAAGCTATATGATGCCTCTGGGTTTCAATTTCCTTATCAGTATAAAAAATAATAATACCTACTCTGTGGTTCTTGTTATGAATTTTTTTTTAATTTTTTTATTGTTATGTTAATCCCCATACATTACATCTCTTGTTATGAATTTTAATAAAAATATTACTCATGATCTATTGAGTACTAACTCTGACCCAGGCAATGAGCAAACACTTTATATCACTTAGTTCTTACAACAACCTTGCAATAGTAAGTATTTTAGAGATAAAGAAACTGAATCTCAGAGAAGCTAAGTAGCTGGTCTGTTGTTGCACAATTAGAAAATATTGGAAGCAGTATTCAAAATCTGCATTTATAAAAACTGCACTATGATCCCCTGCAAGGAGCCCAAGACAGTATGTGAAGAACAGAAATCATTCAAGGACTGAGGCTCTCCATGTCCCACACACCTCTTCTCCTTGTTTCTCCCAGCACCTTAATTTCTCCCCAGCTCTTTCAATGTGTGGGTCTCTAAAATGTGTATGCTTCTAATTCATTTACTGTATTCTTTAGGCATATGTTTATTTCACTATTTATCTCCGTGTGTGTGTGTGTGTGTGTGTGTGTGTGTGTGTGTGTGTCTGAGTGTCTCTTTCCATGTTAGAGAGTTTCTAAGTCTCTACCTGGCTATATCTGTATTTGTTTCTCTGTACCTTTGTTTATAACTAGATCCAAGGCCCAGTTGTTGCCTTTTTATTTCACCCATCCCCCACAGGCTTCTTTTCCATTCTTCCCTCCCTCTTTTGTTCCAATAGCCTTCTCTCCAAACTGGACATAGTATAAGACAGATGGAATTCAGTTTTTTTTTTTTTTTTTTGCTGGATTATAAAAATTATAATTTAAAAGGGAGATGAAAAGAGTATTCTTTTTTCTCTGCTTTGCTGTAGTTCATGTACTCTTAGTTGTCCCTCTGTTCCTTTGGAATCAGAGGCTACAGTTTTTAAAAATTGAAAACTCTCCTACCTCCGGTAAAGTGTGAGCCAAAGGATGGATTAATTAAGCTGTTGTTTATGGTTTCAAAACTACTTACCCAGTAAGCACTGTTTGAGGTCCCTTCCTGTTCACAAGCACATACTCTAGTAGGAAACAATTCATTTGTGGTTTTTTATTAGAACACTAGCATACACATGCCCATTCTTGGAAGAGGAGAATGCTTCATTTTTCCTTGTTTTTGAGGAAGAAAAAACATTCTCCAGTCCCACTTGTTTATGTAACCTTTAGAAGGGAGGTGGAGATATGCTCGATTCCACAGAAAAACAAAAAATGAAAATTATTTCTCCCAAAAGCTTGAAGACCCATATTTATAAACATAGGAAACCTAATAGAGTCTGCCATTGGAGAAAAAAAAAATCTTCTCAGCCTGCTGGAGAATATGTCGTGTGAGGCCAGTGAAGAAAGTCTGGACAACAGAGAACATCCCAGTGCCAAAAGAGGGACAAGGGTCAAAAGGATAAGAGTCATCCAACCTTACCTGGTACCTTTCTGGAAAGAGAAGCCTGGATGATGATGAGAAAGGGAAGCATTTTATCCTTCCTCAACAATTGGAAAACTCACTGCAAAAGAAAGCCTTTTGATGGTTGGACAGAGGGATGTTAGGGTTTATACATTTGATTCATACAAAAGAAAAGGTGGATACGTGGATAGAAAATTTAATTGAATTTAAATTTAAAAATATATTAAAAAAGATATCAGTGCTCAAATGTATTTCATCTGTGATGTTCTCTGTATTCTGCCATCATACAGTATGTTGCCTGTATGTTGTACAGTTCATTATATATCAGTGTTTTCTAGAAACCCCTAATTCGGGAATCATCATCTAGTGTGCACACAGAAAACCACAGATTTTCAGACCTTGTCAGAGAGCAAACTGTAATCTTCTGTAAGAAGCTCTAATATGGCCTGTAACATCTGCACCGGTAAGAGCTCTAACTCTGACAAATGAATGACTGAAATCCAAACTCTCCATCTATAGTGCATTTGCCTGAATTGCCAGCAAGGAACATTCTTACTGGACATGTTTTGTGATTTGTCCTTAGTGTACTCCAGATGGTTCCTAAGTGATCAGGTCACTCCTGTTCCAAAATGTGCACACCATCTTCCAACAATCCCTACTGGAATCTTCCCTGGCTCCCAGGCCTCGACATTCTTTCCCTTTTGACAGTCGGGTCATGTTTACCTGAAGGTTGGTGTCTACCACATCTTCCATCCTCTCTGGTTCCCCACAGTCTACCAAAGCTATTCAGCTAACGCACCCACAAGTCTCCTGCACCAGAGTCCCCTTAGACCAGGAAGCCACATAAAGAGCATGTAAGATCTCTAACACCTCTTCAGCCAGGGCAGCTTCAATTTTCCCCTGGCCTGTTCATTCCAATTAGAGGGTCATTCTCTTAGATAAGAACATCAGACTTGGAGTGGGCAAGAGAGCTCCATGTTCTCTCTGTTGTCTCTCTATTTGACCAGTAACCTGAAGCACTGAGCCTTGTACTTGACTCTTCACCAGATGTGCCTTAAAAGCCTTTTGGGTTGTTTTGCATTTGTTATAATCCTTAATTTCTCAAAGCTTTGACAAGAGTTCATTTTGGAATGAATTACAGGGATGAAGGAGGAGAAACTCTTTTTCTTTTCTTCAAAATGGTGGATTTACCCTGGACTGAAGACAGGGAAAAGTTGAGGGCTTGGAGTAAATAGGAAGATCACCTTAATGACTTTATATCCCTGGCCCTCCAGATACCTGGAAAAGAAATTCCTCTTGCACTTCTAGCCATTGTCAAGAATCTCCTTGTCCCTTTTTCTCCCAACTCAAATCCCATCTGTTCCCTTGATCCTGTGTCACTATTAGACTTTAAGACACCCAGGACCAGAGGCCCCATTTATTCTTCACAATCCTGAGTACCAAGCTCCATGCAGAATGGATGCTGTTGCATTGACAATGATACAATAACAAGACAACAATGGTCTGGGCTACTACTCTGAACCACTAAGTAGTTGTGAAGAACATGAGCTTTGAACATAAGTTCAAATCCTAACTATATGACTTCGGGAACATCTCCTAATGCTCCTATGATTTAATTTTTATTTATGCAACTAGCCTGATAGGATTGTTGTGATGAATATATGAGATAATATGTGAATGGTCAACAAATGGTACCGATGATTTATATTATTTATCATCACCAACAGTAAAATGAAGACATAAAGTTACCTCACAAGGTTATTTTGAAGATTAAGTGAAAAAAATAAAGTAGGTTAAAAAGACCTGCACCATTGCAGGCATTTAATGAATGTTAGTTTCTTTTCTTCCTTCAGAAAATGAATACTATTATAAATTACCCTGGCAACAATTTTATAGATCAATTGAGTAATGTGATTAAAAGAGAGTTAATGTAAAAACAACTAAATATCGATTTGCAAATTATTGGTATATTCAAATAAAATATCCTTAACTCTAAAATTGTCTCAAACTTAATTGAATTGACTTTGATTTTTCAAGAGGCC
This sequence comes from Halichoerus grypus, assembly GCF_964656455.1. NCBI lineage: Eukaryota > Metazoa > Chordata > Mammalia > Carnivora > Phocidae > Halichoerus > Halichoerus grypus. The sequence goes on along the minus strand of NC_135717.1, from coordinate 81,493,594 downwards.
CTTTGAAATTTAGAAGGGAGTATAGTGTTGTGTGGTGTGGTAGTATAGAGAAAAGAACAAGGAATTTATCTTAGAAGACCTGAGTTTCTATTCATGTGATGTCAGATAAAACACTGAACCCCCTCAGCTCCTCATCTACAAAGTGAGAGTCATAATAATTCTTGTTCAACTAATTATATAAGGTATTGGTATACAAATCACATAGCTGAAACATTTTGCGAGCTGCAAAGCATTATGTAGAAGTTAGCTATCGTTGGGGAATATGACTATAAATGCACTTAAAATTATACACAGGAAGTTTAGGGAATAAGGTTAGGACTACACATAAATCTCTAATATTATTTTGTGGATCTACCAGAGTCCTCACGAGCCCTTTTGTTGGAAAGAAGCTATTTTAGGGCATGAGTCAACTACCAAGTTGTTACAAGATAATATTTAAAAGAGGTGATGGGTATTAAAGAGGGCACATTCTGCATGGGGCACTGGGTGTTATACGTAAACAATGAATCATGGAACAGTACATCAAAAACTAATGATGTGACGCATGGTGATTAACATAACATAAAAAAATAAATTTAAAAAAGAGTATAATCATGATTTTCACACAAGCATAAAATAAAATATCATCAAATATTTTTATTTGACTCATTAATCAGTGAGGGAGCCAGTAAGATGTCACACCAGGTCAAAAAAGAATTAAAAGAAACGTGTTTATATGAAGTAAAGGAAGGCTGAGATGACTTTGCAAATAGATACAAAACCTGGTCTATCCGCAGGGCAACAGTCAATTGCACTCTAACAAACCCAACAAATTTGTAATATGGTAAGAATCCTTTGCATTAATATCAGTTTTATACAACTTAAAGAATTGTAAAATAGCTCAAAGAGAATGAGAAGGAAAGAGAATCTGGATGGGAGAGCTAGTCAAGACACCCAGAGATATGGATCTATATTTAAAAGTCCATTTAAAGGGTTTTTATTATTTTTCCTGACAGCTGTAAGAAACAAGACAAGAGGTCCAAAATGGGGTCTCTTATGTTAAGCCCCATGTCACCAAACCAAGATTTAGCTTAGTTATAGTTTCAGCTTTCCCGGAAATGGTGTCTTAAACCAGTCAGTCAGTCAGTCAGGAATCACCTAGTCAGCCCTAGATAGGTAATCTGCCTGATAGATCCCTCTTATCCCCTAAAAGAAAGTGACCTTGCTGTAACCAACTTACTTTTTCACCTGTGTAAAGTCCTTGTTCCTGCTTCCTTCTGCCTATGAAAGTCTTTCATTTTGTATAGCTCCTCAGAGATCTGCTAGATTGGATGCTGCCCCATTCATGAATCATGGAATAAAGTCAGTAAGATCTAATTTTGTTTTTTAATAGAACTAGGAGTGAGGTTAATTCAATAACTAATTAGTTATTAGATCAATGCTGAGTACTTTCAGTGTGTTTAGGGGACAGATTGGGGTGGGGAAGAGGGAGCATTATCACTTATGATTCTTGAACATCCAGGCACTTAAAACCTTCTCTTTCCTCTACCTTCAATCATTTCCCCCAAAATAAGAATACTCTTGTCTACCAATTTAGAGCTACTTAATGCCCTTACCTAAGGAAGATGTTAGTAGCAATCAGAAATAGCAGCCAGCATGGATCCTGGCAGTTTCCAAAGAGTGTGTTTTTGAAGCTCCTCTTAGAGAATCTCTGTGAATGGCTCTGTAATTGTTTGTAAAGCATTTCAATGCCATGGGAAGTCACAACAGCAGATCAGGAGCACCCCGTCCCCTTGAGCAGCTCAAAGGCATAGGTTTTGTATGAATAAAGGAGGTAGGAGAGAGCCGCAGGGAGGGAATTGGATAGCCCTTAGTTTTGAAAGTTATTTTTCAGTGAGAAAAAAAAAATCTTTATCATCACCACCATCATCTTTGCTACCACAACTTTAGCAGTAGCAAATTCACACACTGAAAACCTTTTACAAATTTTGAAGCACCTATACAATCAGGGAATAATTTTGAATGCATCTGCTTACTTCAGACAGTTATATATGGGGAGTAAAAGGCATCAGTGAAAACATTTTAAATGTATTTTGTTGGCCATTTCCAATCATCTTCAAACAAGTTTTTTAAGTTCTAATAAAGTAAATAAAATGACCATACACAGAAAAATGTGAATCTCTGTAGCATACTTTTACAATTGAAAACATACCTCTGTTGTTTCCACCAATTTTACTCATTTGTTATTATTATAGGATGTTGTAAGACATATGGTCAATCATTAGCTCTGATCTAGAGCCCAGAATTTGGTCAGGAATGCAATCTCCTAAATTACAATATTGTTCAGAAGTGAAAATAAAGACATACTTTATGTTAGCACATTTGATTATAAGATTTCCTCCCAATTAATGCCTTGGGTAAAAATTGGTGTTCTTACAATAAAAGAGACCCTTGATTCTTAGATTGGGAAATAATTAAGTGACTTTTGAAGTTGAAAGATGACTTTTTCAAGATTATAGAGCACTCATCAGATTTTCTGCCCACACTGAGTTTTATACAGGTTGGTGACCTGTTGATCAACTCAGTGAATCATTCATTCAAGAAAACAGTGTTTTGAGCATGAATTATGTGCCAAAGACTTAATCAGAAGTGGAGATATATGGTTAAATGACACTGTCATTGCTTTCAAGAAGATAATATCTCTTTAGAGAAACACACCAATCATGGTACATAAGCAAGGGGAGTCTATCTACATTGACTTTGGGCTTGAAAAAAAATAATATCTGAGACATAGACCTAGAAAAAAATCAGGAGACAAACCAGAGAAACATGCAGGAGCACATAGACTATGGCCAGGGATTAATCTAAAATTTCTAAGTATTTAATATCATCAGCATAGCAGCACTTGAACATAGTTTGAGAAGTCACAAAAGCAGACAAAACAGTGCACCATCTCCTTGAGCAGCTCAAAGGCAGCAGTTTTTCATGAACAAGGGAGGTAAGAGAGTGGCCAGGAGAGAATTAATTGGTTAGCAAGGAAAAAAGGAGGTTTATGTGCTTTGTGTGTTTTTTATTAAAAAATTATTATTTTTATATGTAAATTATTATATAAAAACTTGACTTTTATCCCAAAATTGAAGTTCTTCTTAGATCAGACTTCATTTTCCTCATTTATCATCATATCTACTTCCTGCTCACATATACACTTGAAAATTATCCTCACTGATTTAAGCAAGCAATGAAGAAAGGGATTGTGGGGACCATGGGCTGGTTAATTGGATTAGGGGCTGAAGAGTCACACCCAACCCATAACCTAACAGAGGAAAAGGAGAAAATCAAAATAGAGTTTCCTTATCTACCTCCTAAACATCTATCTGTGTCAAAATATTCCCCAAATGCAAAATTAGAGACCATCAACCACATAGAGAGCATTGCCAAATACTCTTGAAAGCCCACATGTCTAAAACCAACCTGTGAGAGATGAGATTTGGGACCATGAAAAGCAAAGAAATAGGAAAATCTCTGTGGTACTCCTACCCATCTTTTAGCCCCAAATCTCCTCCCTTAATTGAGATCCCCTCTTCCCTATCAAAACCTAATCTCTTGAAAGTTTCTGCTATGATCACAAATATTTAAGTCACTAAGTTTTCTGTGCCAAGAGTATTTTCAATTTAACCCTCAAGCTTACAGTAGAAATACTCTGTCCCCTAAATAATGGGTTTTTAGTTATTTTCCCTTTCTCCTTCCTTCCAGGATTCTAGAGAGAGATTCTGACTGGTCTGTCTAGGTCAGTGTTTTTCCCTACTTGGTGGTCATCAGACTCATTTGGAAAGCTTGGTAATTGTGGTTTCCCATACCTTTGAGATTCTGATTTAATTGTTCTGGGCTATGGTTTGAGCATTGGTCATGTTTTCAAATATCTGTGGGTGATTGTAATGTGTATTCAGGTTTGAAAATGATTAGTCTAAATCAATCTGCATGGAATATTTCCCAGTACATATGGTGCTATCTTGTGCCCTGACCCTATAGTCAGTTTCTACAGTAGACATTCCTACTACTTTGCCAGAAGTAGAAAAACACCTAGATCCTTGAAGTCATTATTGATGCCGCTCAGGGTTTTTTGTTTGTTTGTTTTTGAAAATGGTCAGAGTATTTTGTTACTTGCAACCAAGAGCATCTAAACTGGTCAGTACAGGATAAGCTAAGACATAGTAACAAACTTCAGCATTTCAGGGATTAAATACACTTAAAGTTTATTTTTTCACCCCAAATCTAATGCAGGCTAAATAATCTACCTCCATTTTGTAGCTGTGCCAACTGAGACACATTCCCTCCAAAGTAGGGTGTGATTGAAAGAAGTATGTGATTTTATGGGCGCCTGGGTGGCTCAGTCGTTAAGCGTCTGCCTTCGGCTCAGGTCATGATCCCGGGGTCCTGGGATCGAGTCCCACATCGGGCTCCCTGCTCGGCGGGAAGCCTGCTTCTCCCTCTCCCACTCCCCCTGCTTGTGTTCCTGCTCTCGCTATCTCTCTCTCTGTCAAATAAATAAAATCTTTAAAAAAAAAAAAAAGAAAGAAGTATGTGATTTTATGTGTCAACTTGGCTAAGCTGTGATGCTCAGTTGTTTGGTCAAACACTAGACATTGCCATAAAGGCGTTTTATAGATGTGATTAACATTTACAGTCACTTGATTTTAATAAAGAAGATGAAGTAAAGGGACATCCAGCTTGCTGGCTTGCCCTACAGATTTCCTATATATATGCCTTGCCTTATAGCCATAAGATAATATACACTGGTGGCATAAACTTGGTTTTGCAACTTACTGGGTATACGGACATGATAAAGTGATACACCTTCTTTTAAGCCTCACTCTACATTCTGATAAAATGAAGATAGTGATACCTAACCCATTAGGTGCTTAAGAGGATTAAGTGAAGTAATTTGTATGACATTTAGTACTCTAAACTGATCGGTATTAAGCAAGTTTCCTGGTTATAAATGAAGGCAAAGTTAGCTAAAATTAGGTGTTCACAAGGGCTAGTCAAATGGGAGATCAGGTGTCCTGGTATATACTTTTTGGTAGTCTGTGGCATCTCCATGGGGTCACTATTGTGCTGGGCTAGATGGAATCTCCCAGCATTTTCTAGTTTTATTCTCTGTTTTCAACAAAAGTGTACCCCCACCACACATACAATATATTCAGCATATATCTGCCCAGGAACTTGGACAGCAGTCTTCCCATAGATGTCCATTCCATGTGAGAACTGTTCTCTTGAAGCCCTGAGTTGACTATAGAAAGGGTAACAAGGGAACAGCAACAGGCAGATGAGGAGGTGAATGGAGCTAGACCTAGGTTTTGGTGTTCTCTGAAGCCAGGAAGAAAAGGAACAGGAGGAGAGGATTGAAAAATGGTACGAGAAGACAGCTAGATGTGGGAATATCAGAGAGGGACAGAAAGCAGTAAGAGAAGGGGATAGAGTTGTCCCTGGATTCTTGGCCCAAGTTGACATTCTTTTAAATCCATTATAAAAATAAAAGAGAAAGGATAAAAAGTAATTTTATTGGACAAAGGCTACTGTTTTCAATTCTCCCATGGCAAGAAGGACAAAAGCCAGAAATTCATTACTGGATTTTGCCAAATTGCAGAAAAGCACATAAGAGGGATAGTCTAATTCCCAAGCGGCATTATAGAAAACATCAGAATGAATGAAATTTAAGCCTGAATGCAAACATCTGTGGAATTTTTACTTAGAGGAGGGAAAAAAGAACGTGAGATTAAGACCTACAGCATCTGAAAGAGTAGGTTAATAAAAATAATAAGTATTTACCACAGTTTTGTAACTCAAGTGGCACTCCCACATGTCAAAGATTTTCTGGAACATCAACATCCTTGAGAAACCGCAATGTTTACCCCGTGTTTAACATGCACATAATGTACCCATGAGTGCTGTTTTTGCCTTCCCAGACCTCTTTCATCCCTCTTCTCCTACAGAAACTTTCTTTCTTGTGAGAATCCATTCCAACTGGTCTAGGTAGGGCTGCCCTGACACCAATCAGCCCTTCCTAGACCCTGCCAAAGGGGTGCTTCTATGACCCAGGCTTGTCCTCTTGCAGCACTTCAGCCCTCAGGCCAGAGGCAATTGCTCAGAAATGGGCACATAACCCAAATAGGGCTAATCAGATCCTCCTCTGTGGTTGGATATATAGACTTTAAGAAAGAGCAAGGAGCTTTTTTTTTTTCTCTGAGATCAGGAAAGCTGAGGACCAGAAATCCTGGAGAGTTGTGGAGCCAGCTTTGCCATTGCATTGGGTGCCTGCTGAGAACAAAGACAGTGAAGGGGAAAGGAAGCAGGTTCAAGAGATGAAGAGAGACTCAACTCTTATGACAGCCTGACAACAGGGAGCCATGCTTTCTCTGTCCCTAAGGAAATCCTTGAGTGACTAGTACCAATAAAAAAGGGGCTACTCAAGTAGCGTGGGCCCCTGTAGAAAGGCCATCCTCGTTAACCTCCTGAGATGGGTCCATGAAGGATAAGGGCAAAAGATCATCCTGTCCCCAAGGGCCAGTGTAGCTCTCCAAGGAACTCAGTGCCCTGACACATGGACACTCTTCTATCTCTGTCAAGAATCAGATGGTGTCTGTACTATAGACTTATTCTCCTCTTTACCTTTACTAGGATATTTAATTTTTTTATTTGGGTATAGTTGAATATTTAGTGAAAAGTCTCTTCCAATAAAATCTTACCTGATTGAGGCCATGCAAAAGGACATGTCCTAAAACCCCCCAGCTTCTTCTCTCAATCATGAACATTAATACAATTTCTAAAACAGCTACCATGGGTACAGTTATAGGAAATAGAGTGCCAAGTGTGCACTTAACCTTAAAATAAAGCCTTCCTAGGAGGGTCTCATCATGATTGTCTTAAATGGAAGCTTAAACTGGTGTGTGTGTGTGTGTACATATGCAGATGGGAGGGGGGTTTGGGGGAAGGGGAGAGGGAGAGAAAACAAGCTGAGGAATACCTAAACCTGTACCCCTTAAAGTCAGGAGAGTGAAGGCAAAGCGCTGGGGTTGAGGGAGACTGGAATACACAAGTGACAATTTCATCTCAAAAGTCAGGGTCTACACTGACTCCAGGGCACAAATGGGGCAACCGGTGTACTTGTACTCAGGTTTCAAGGTAACTCTAGTCTTAGTCCAATGTTGGTGTGGAGAAAATAAAATAAATGAAGCAAAAGGCAAAAATAAGGAGACATTCAAACAAATTCCTAAAATTAAAAAAAAGTGTAAAACAGAGCAAGTGGTATGAGAGGAAGATATTTTAATGCTTATAGAAACCTGAAACCAAAAACTGAAATGTCTCCTATGACTTTTAGCTGAACACTTTAATCACTCTTATTAAGGGAGTGGGGAGGATAAAAGAAGAATCAGAGAGCATACCTGGAGCCAAATTTTAGTGCTAACATGTGTTGATTGTAACAAGGAATGTAAACTTTTAGGCCTTGTGCTCATCCGTAACAGGAGGATGATAATGTTTGCCTTTCAGGACTGTTGAGGGGAGTGAATGCCGGCATGCATGACAAATACCGAGGACGGTGTCTGATAGAAAGTAAGTTGGGCCATTTACCTCTGCTCCATGCTCTGGCTGTGTTCCTGGTGCCCAGGTCAGGGCTTCGAAGTAAGAGTTCCTGACCTTCTGCCCTGATTCTGATGCTAATGGGCATGTGTCCCAGCCTCAGGTGCGTGCATTACCAATGGCTAAGAGAATGTCTACTCTTCCTGGAAAGGGAAAGGCAGTGGATGGGCTGGTCTAGCACAAGTAGAAGTCCACCTGCCTTGTGGGCATCACCTTTCATGAGGCTCCTGTTGTTTCCCAGCTACCACTTTCATGTTCACATCAAGCAACTCATGGGGCTTAAGTGGAATTACGGAGTGAGAACCATCCATAGCAAATACCTCTTTTCCAAAACCATATGCTGGGCCCCGGGCCAAACAGCAGGACTCGTGTCTGCCTCTGATTTCCTTGAATCAGCTGCCAGTGGCTTTGCAGCTCTGCTCCCCAGGTTTCTGGTAAAACAGCTTATGTCTTCAAAAAAACTGTGACTGCACAGATACAAAGGAATGGCAGATTTGCCAAAATACTTCCAGGTACTGTGTCTTTGAATGAGACATGAGAGGGCAGGAGGGTGATTATCCCTTCACACACAGGTGTTTGAAGATACAGATACAGATGCTTTAGAGTAGAGGGTGTCAGGTGGAAAGAGAGGGAAGAGCAGTTAGTCTTTTTTAAGAACTTGTTTTTCTAATTTCAAAGTAATGCATATTTAATGGAGAAAACCTAAATGCCATGCTTTAGTCAAGGCAAGTAAAATCAGCTCCTTTAATGAACAACCTCAAAATCACAGTAGATTAACAGAATAAAAATGTATTTCTCACACAAAGTTGAACAACAATGTTCCTAGGTGGGTGGCTTTCTTTGGTGGCTCCCCTCCAAGCAGTGACTTAGAGATCTAGGAGTCTTCATTCTTGCTGCACTGTAGTCCCCAGGACCTCAGAGTCTTCAGCTAGACCCTCTGTATCATTTGACCAGTGAACAAGCAGAGAGAGAGAGAGAGAAAAAGAGTATTTCTCTGGATTTTCTAAAGTGAGGACTATAAGTACTTTACTTTTCCTATATCCCACTGGCCAGAGTTGATCCCATGGCCAAATGACATGCAAGGAGTCTGGGAAACATCATTTTCCTGTGTGCCTAGAAGGAAAATGGCATTGGTGAATGGAATTGAGGAATTGGAAAATGGCAGAGTTCCCCCTCTGCCCCACCACCTAACAGCAATAGGGCACAACAGATCACCTATAATCCAATGACCCTGAGACAGTTCACTGTTAACAATATGGCTCACATCTTTTGTGACCTTTCTCCATGCATATAAATATAGACAAATATACTTGCAAAATGGTATCATATGACAATATACTGTTTTATAGCATATTTTTTTAAACTCTGCAACTTAACTATAAACATTTCTCAATAACCCAACCTAAAGAGACTGCATAGTATTGCTATCTATATGGATCACCGTGATTGATTTTATCAACCTGCAGTGAGATTGGTTCCAATCCAGTTACTAGATAGTCTTGGTTTTCCTTCATAAACTACAATGTAATATAAACATACATAATGTTTCTGTTTATTTACTTAGGATAAATTCCTAGAAATGAAGTAAATCAAAGGGAAGTACATTCTTCAAGGCTGATAAAGTGGCTTCAAAATGCTTCCTTTCCTAGGGTTTTATTTTGGGAAGTTTAACCACAATGAAAATATTTTTTGCAAATATTCACTGAGTTCTAGGCAGACAATTCTCTTTCTAAAGGTGTCCTGGCTAAAGTGTTTTCCTCAGCTCCTATTTTCTGAGGAAATAAACTTAATTTTGGCAAGTTAGGAGGGAAGGAAATACGCAGTTGTGGGGACTAAATTTGGATGAGACCATGCTGCACACCAGGCAAAGTGCAAATGCCTTACAAAGAATTATATTTAATATTTATGACAAGCTTGAGAGGTATGTATTACCCTAGTATTGTGAAGAACACTAAGATTCAAGGAATCTTTGTTATTTGCCCAAGACTGTTAATGGTATAGTCAGAACTCAAATAGGACCCGCCTCAGGCAAAATTGTAAGACTGATGAATTAAACTTGTTCTCTGTTCTTTCCCCTTCCTCATTTTTGGGTCCCCATGATTCTCTTATCTCTAACCCTGTCACTCTAACAAAGCAGAACAAGCTCCATAGACTATGACAAAGGGGACTGGTCAGAGAATCAGAAGAACTAAGCTGAAATCCTATCTGTATTTTTTTTTCAACCAATATGTTACATTTACCTTGGTGAATCTGTTTTCTCATCGTTAGAAAGAGGAGTGCATATCAAATAACCTCTACATCTCTTTAATGTTCAAAAATTATAGACAAACATCACTAGACTTAATGTCCGGAAACCAAGACTTGAGGTTCAGCTTTGTCACCTACATGTTGAGTAAACCTGGCAAGTCACTATTACCTTGAGCTTCAGTTTCCCTATCCATAAATGAGGAATGTAGCCCCAATGAATCTCAGATTCTTTTCAGACCTGATTCCAGAACCGTTTTGCAGAGCCTAGCTGAATACTTGACACATAGTTGGAGTACAATAAATGTTTGTTGACTGTTGGCTCTTCAAGCCTCTCCATTCTGACACCCCAAAAGGCCCTGAATATAAACCTAATTGTATTGAATTGGGATCCTGCTTGCCCTGATTAGTCTATAAGACAGACAGACTTTTGATGCAGAACCTTAGCTATGATACCATGCCCATGTCCACTTCCCATTAATCCAGACATATAATTTTGCTGTAGCTGTAGGGGGCTTCACTTAGATGTAAATAAACGTTTACTAGGAAAATATGATCAAATATGCTTCATTAGTAATCTGGGGCTATTTATGCTCCCCCAACAGTTCCAGTGGGAAAAGACCATAAGAATAATAATTTATGGTACCACCTATTTTTGGCTTGCTCAATCCTTTTTCTTTTTATGTTATGTTAATCACCATACATTACATCATTAGTTTTTTTTTATTATGTTATGTTAATCACCATACATCATTAGTTTTTGATGTAGTTCCATGATTCATTGTTTGCATATAACACCCAGTGCTCCATGCAGAACGTGCCCTCTTTAATACCCATCACCAGGCTAACCCATCCTCCCACCCCCGTCCCCTCTAGAACCCTCAGTTTGTTTTTCAGAGTCCATCATCTCTCATGGTTCATCTCCCCCTCCGATTTTCCCCCCTTCATTCTTCCCCTCCTGCTATCTTCTTCTTCTTCTTCTTTTTTTTTTTTAACATATAATGTATTATTTGTTTTGGAGGTACAGATCTGTGATTCAACAGTCTTGCACAATTCACAGTGCTCACCTTAGCCCGTACCCTCCCCAATTTTGAAAATTTTGGCAAGACACTCTACATGTAAATCCAGACCTTAGTCTACTACTAGGCATTGTGGATAGAGCCAAATGTCATAGTGGAATTATAGTCCTGGCACCATGGTCCCCAATCATTTTGGGTCCAACGACCTCTTGAACAACCTAACTAAAGCCTATATAAGGTCTGTCTCCAAAAAAGTGCATATATGTGCTTTCTCACACACACACACACACACACACACACGCATGTAAGTTTTGAAACATCAAACATTGAGTATAGTCCTGGAGGTCCCCTGCCAGATGCTGGCTCTTTACTTGCTGGATTCCAGGGACATCTGGAGGGTTCCTAGAGGGAGGTCAGAACACCTGGGATTGTGGGTCACTAGGAGGATTTGGAACCAGTATGGAGGCATTTGGATGTTTTAATACCCAATACAGATATACTGGTGTAAACCACTGAGTAGCAGACTTGCAGATACACACAACATTCTGTATGCAAATTCAAGGGATTCAGGAACCTCTTAGGTGTTCATGGTTACCAAATAAAGAATCTCCATATTATTGGGCTTTTTATCCTCAAAATAAGATAAAATAATGTGATTTAGGTGTGGTTACTTTATCTCTTGAAGTGTTTTTGCACCCAAAAAATAAATAAGACTTACTTACTATATAAATCTCCTGCCATGATACCATGTCTATGGTCAATGATTTAGTGAGTGACTGAATCTCTTGTGATATTTGTTGTTTAAGAGTCCAAAAGCTGCTTCCTCAAACCCTTTTATGGAGCTAGGTAGGGTATAAATAAATTAGCATGGGGTCAACCATGCAGAATAGCTTTCTAAAATGAGTCCTGAATTGCCATGTGTTAAAAACTTGTTTTGCAGCCATGGGAGTTAGAGGACAGTTGGTCATCAGAATCTGTAAAATGACCTTTCCTAGATTTGAATGCTTTGTGGAGTTATCCTTTGGGCTCTATTACTCCAAGCAAAGCACTTCCAGCTTCTTTACCTTCTTTTTAGTCTTATTTTCAGGCAGAACTAGGAAGGAAAGGCTCTGGAAATGTTCTGACCAAGGTGAGTTGCAAGAAGGTATTTTTCACCAAAAGACAATCTTCCCTCATTCATGTGTAAGTTACCTCCACAGCTATACTTTGGATAATCTCTCCTTTTTCTCCCCCTTTCCATTTTTCCATCATTCAAGTTGCTTTCTCGAAATCCCACTCCACTGTGAAGCAAAGGCCACCATGTTGTACAACTCTCATTTTATTCTCTGTGCATCATGCCCCTGGAGCTTCTCGATGCAGTGGTACTCCCTGAAGCTTTCTTGATGAACCCAAAAGATTATTAAGGACTTTCCCTGCTTGTCCAACCTGGAAGCTCCCAAGTTTCCCATCTTCTTCCAAAATGCACATAGCTAGTTTTAGCTATTTCTGAGCCTATCTGTTCCTCAGTATAGCCTGACTCTTCTCCCAGATATATGCCTCGGCATCTATCTCACCAACTCTTAAGATCATCCATAGGCCTTGAATGGGAATGAGTATAACTCACATAGAGGCAGTAAAGAGAAATCCTGCAAGAGCAGAGGGTAGATGCTGGATAACAAAGGAAGTAAGGTAGTATAGGTGGGAAGGCCAGGTGCTGCATCACTAGGAAGACCAGGTCAATTCAGATCTTTTATGGTGACAAGTAAGAAAGTGTTTGAGCATAATTATATTAAAACAGACTTTGTGGGGCGCCTGGGTGGCTCAGTCGTTAAGCATCTGCCTTTGGCTTAGGTCATGATCCCGGGGTCCTGGGATCGAGCCCCATATCAGGTTCCATGCTCAGCGGGAAGCCTGCTTCTCCCTCTTCCACTCCCCCTGCTTGTGTTCCCTCTCTTGCCGTCTCTCTCTGTCAAATAAATAAATAAAATCTTAAAAATTAATAAATAAAACAGACTTTGTGATGCTATCTAGGCTGATACTCAGGTTTGTAGACATTGTTTTTGCTCTGGTCATCTTGTACTAGTTTCCCATCCTTTTACCCACAGGAGCATAGCTAAGTTTGCCAGGGATTTGTAAATGACCTGGGTGAAAAGACACATATGAACAAGGTTATGAATTCCTCTATACCATATCACTCATGAATTCAGAGACTTTCATGTACTCTACTTTTTGTGCACAGTGAAAAATTTAAGCTGAGCATTAACATTATTTTTCTTAGAATCTTAGGTGAAACCAGAATGACCTGAGACAAAAGGTATCAGACTTTCCCATCAGTTGGCCTTCAAATGTGACCAGCTACATACCAGCTCTTTGCTTCAGGTCCTAAGTAAACAACTCTACAAACCCAAGAGGAGGGGGCAAGTTTTTTTTTTTTTCCCAGCAGAAAAATGAATGTGGCTAAGATCAGCAGCCACAGCCCTGAATGTCTGAAAACAAACCCCTCTTGGGGCAGTTTCCAGGGTGACATTGGAGCCGGGAAGGGATCAATGGCCATCAGGAGAATGTGTGAAATTCTTTCATGGATGGAATCAGAGCCACTTGCCAGGTGAAGGGCAAGCCCAGCATGGGTGGGATGCTGTCACTTCTCCATGGTACTTGGGGAATATTCCAGGACATATTGAAAGGAGAAAGAGCCCTCCAACAGAAAGCAGAGTGAGCAGATAAAAGAACAAAGTAATGTGGTTTGCTCGTATTGATGTTTTTCACTAAAATTCCAGAAAGAGAATATTTCAAAGGAACAAAAGGCCAGAATATGGGACAGGTTCGGATTGAATTAACCCTGAAAGCTTACTATGTACTAAGCATCAGGTCAGGTGTTTTGTAGGTGTTATTTTATCAAAAACCTTATAAGAGTTAGGCTGTTATTGTTCTCCTGTTCAGTTGAAATGCTGGAATGGAAATGAATTTAAATGTTTTCCTATTTAAATTTATGTATAATTTATATACAATAAGTTGCACCTATATCAAGAATACAGTTTAATGAACTTTGACAATTATACACACAAATAACCACCTCTTTAACCGAGATGTAGAGCATTTTCATAACCCAAGAAAGTTTCCTGATGTCCCTTTCAAATCAAAATCCTTCCCCAAAAGTCAACCACTCTTTGGATTTCTATTATTTGTTATTTTTGCCTATTATACTAATTTGCTAGGGCTGCCATAACATAGTATGGATGTCTTAAACTGACTGGATGTCTTAAACAACAGAAATTTATTTTCTCATAATTTTGGAAGCTAAAGTCCAAAATCATGGTGTTAGCAGGGTTGATTTTTTCTGAAGCCCCTGTCCTTGGCTTACAGATGACCGTCTCTGCGTCTTCATTTGGGTCTTCACTCTGTGTGTGTGCTTCCTAATCTCTTCTTATAAGGACACCAGTCAGATTGGATTAGGGCCCACCCTAATAACCTCATTTTAATTTAATCACTTTCTTAAAGTCCCTATCTCCAAATACAGTCATGTTCTGAGGGACTGGGTTAAGGACTTCATCATATGGATTTGGAAAGACACAATTCAGCCCATAACACCTACTCTTGAACTTCATACAAATCTAACCATGCAGATTATACTCTTGCATTTCACCTCTTCCACCTGAAGGGAAGGAAAAATTCTTCTCTACCCTCAAGGTCTTCTAGCTGAACTAAGAATTAAATTTGCAGGAGACAGATTAATAGGAGAAAAAAAAAAACCACAAAGTTTTATTACATGTGGACAGAGGCCCAGTTATGAAATTGAGACCTAAAGAGATGACCAAGGCAGGGAGTTTTTATACTTTTTAGATAAAGAAACAGTAAATCTGTGAGGAATTGACAAGACAAAGAAAATTTAACTTTGGAAGCTTCAGTTAATAAGGAATTCTAAACAGAATTTGGGCTGGGGTAGTAAATTAGTACTTTCTGGGCTCTAAATTTCCTATCACTGGTGAAGGATGTCTCCTCACCTCCTGGTACAGGGATGCTATCTTTCACATGGGAGATTTATTTCCTGCTTTCAGGGGACAGAGGAGGATCTGAGTGTTCTTCTTACATAGGCTGTCTTATTTGTCTTTTTGTGCATATATGTGTTAATTTCTTTTGGGTAAATATCTGGAATTAGAGGGGCATAGGGAAGGTGCAGGATTAATTTCAAAAGAGCATATCAACCAGTTTGAACAAAGCGACTGTACCATTTTCCAAGTCCACCAACCTTATTAGAGATCTCCAGTTCCTGCACGTCTTTGTCAATACTTGGTATTGTCAGTCTTCTTAGATTTAATCACTCTTTTTTTTTTTTTTTAATTTTTTTTTATTGTTATGTTAATCCCCATACATTACATCATTAGTTTTAGATATAGTGTTCCATGATTCATTGTTTGTGCATAACACCCAGTGCTCCATGCAGAACGTGCCCTCCTCAATACCCATCACCAGGCTAACCCATCCTCCCAACCCCCTCCCCTCTAGAACCCCCAGTTTGTTTTTCAGAGTCTATCATCTCTCATGGTTCTTCTCCCCCTCCGATTTCCCCCCCTTCATTCTTCCCCTCCTGCTACATTCTTCTTCTTCTTTTTTTCTTTCTTAACATATATTGCATTATTGGTTTCAGAGGTACAGATCTGAGATTCAACAGTCCTGCACAATTCACAGCGCTTACCAGAACACATACCCTCCCCAGTGTCCATCACCCAGTCACCCCATCCCTCCCACCCCACCCCCCACTCCAGCAACCCTCAGTTTGTTTCCTGAGATTAAGAATTCCTCATATCAGTGAGGTCATATGATACATGTCTTTCTCTGTTTGACTTATTTCGCTCAGCATAATACCCTCCAGTTCCATCCACGTCGTTGCAAATGGCAAGATCTTATTCCTTTTGATGGCTGCATAATATTCCATTGCATATATATACCACATCTTCTTTATCCATTCATCTGTTGATGGACATCTTGGCTCTTTCCACAGTTTGGCTATTGTGGACATTGCTGCTATAAACATCGGGGTGCACGTAGCCTTTCGGGTCCCTACTTTTGTATCTTTGGGGTAAATACCCAGTAGTGCAATTGCTGGATCATATGGTAGCTCTATTTTCAACTTTTTGAGGAACCTCCATACTGTTTTCCAGAGTGGCTGCACCAGCTTGCATTCCCACCAACAGTGTAGGAGGGTTCCCCTTTCTCCGCATCCCCGCCAACATCTGTCATTTCCTGACTTGTTAATTTTAGCCATTCTGACTGGTGTGAGGTGGTATCTCATTGAGGTTTTGATTTGGATTTCCCTGATGCCGAGCGATATTGAACACTTTTTCATGTGTCTGTTGGCCATTTGGATGTCTTCTTTGGAAAAATGTCTGTTCATGTCTTCTGCCCATTTCTTGATTGGATTCTTTGTTCTTTTGGTGTTGAGTTTGATGAGTTCTTTATAGATTTTGGATACTAGCCCTTTATCTGATATGTCATTTGCAAATATCTTCTCCCATTCTGTCAGTTGTCTTTTGGTTTTGTTGACTGTTTCCTTTGCTTTGCAAAAGCTTTTTATCTTGATGAAGTCCCAATAGTTCATTTTTGCCCTTGCTTCCCTTGCCTTTGGCGATGTTTCTAGGAAGAAGTTGCTGCGGCTGAGGTCAAAGAGGTTGCTGCCTGTGTTCTCCTTTAGGATTTTGATGGACTCCTGTCTCACATTGAGGTCTTTCAACCATTTGGAGTCTATTTTTGTGTGTGGTGTAAGGAAATGGTCCAGTTTCATTCTTCTGCATGTGGCTGTCCAATTTTCCCAACACCATTTGTTGAAGAGACTGTCTTTTTTCCATTGGACATTCTTTCCTGCTTTGTCGAAGATTAGTTGACCATAGAGTTGAGGGTCCATTTCTGGGCTCTCTATTCTGTTCCATTGATCTATGTGTCTGTTTTTGTGCCAGTACCATACTGTCTTGATGATGACAGCTTTGTAGTAGAGCTGGAAGTCTGGAATTGTGATGCCGCCGGCTTTGCTTTTCTTTTTCAACATTCCTCTGGCTATGCGGGGTCTTTTCTGGTTCCATACAAATTTTAGGATTATTTGTTCCATTTCTTTGAAGAAAGTGGATGATATTTTGATGGGGATTGCATTGAATGTGTAGATTGCTCTAGGTAGGATTGACATCTTCACAATATTTGTTCTTCCAATCCATGAGCATGGAACGTTTTTCCATTTCTTTGTGTCTTCCTCAATTTCTTTCATGAGTATTTTATAGTTTTCTGAGTACAGATCCTTTGCCTCTTTGGTTAGATTTATTCCTAGGTATCTTATGGTTTTGGGTGCAATTGTAAATGGGATCGACTCCTTAATTTCTCTTTCTTCTGACTTGTTGTTGGTGTATAGGAATGCCACTGACTTCTGTGCATTGATTTTATATCCTGCCACTTGACTGAATTCCTGTATGAGTTCTAGCAGTTTTGGGGTGGAGTCTTTGGGATTTTCCACATAAAGTATCATATCATCTGCAAAGAGTGAGAGTTTGACTTCTTCTTTGCCAATTTGGATGCCTTTGATTTCTTTTTGTTGTCTGATTGCTGTGGCTAGGACTTCCAATACTATGTTGAATAGCAGTGGTGATAGTGGACATCCCTGCCGCGTTCCTGACCTTAGGGGGAAAGCTCTCAGTTTTTCCCCATTGAGAATGATATTCGCTGTAGGTTTTTCATAGATGGCTTTTATGATATTGAGGTATGTACCCTCTATCCCTATACTCTGAAGAGTTTTGATCAAGAAAGGATGCTGTACTTTGTCAAATGCTTTTTCTGCATCTATTGAGAGGATCATGTGATTCTTGTTTTTTCTTTTGTTAATGTATTGTATCACGTTGATTGATTTGCGGATGTTGAACCAACCTTGCAGCCCAGGGATAAATCCGACTTGGTCGTGGTGAATAATCCTTTTAATGTACTGTTGGATCCTATTGGCTAGTATTTTGGTGAGAATTTTTGCATCCATGTTCATCAGGGATATTGGTCTGTAATTCTCCTTTTTAATGGGGTCTTTGTCTGGTTTTGGGATCAAGGTAATGCTGGCCTCATAAAATGAGTTTGGAAGTTTTCCTTCCATTTCTATTTTTTGGAACAGTTTCAGAAGGATAGGTATTAATTCTTCTTGAAATGTTTGGTAGAATTCCCCTGGGAAGCCATCTGGCCCTGGGCTTTTGTGTTTTGGGAGATTTTTGATGACTGCTTCTATTTCCTTAGTGGTTATAGGTCTGTTCAGGTGTTCTATTTCTTCCTGGTTCAGTTTTGGTAGTTGATACATCTCTAGGAATGCATCCATTACTTCCAGGTTATCTAATTTGTTGGCATAGAGTTGCTCATAATATGTTCTTATAATTGTTTGTATTTCTTTGGTGTTGGTTGTGATTTCTCCTCTTTCATTCATGATTTTGTTGATTTGGGTCATTTCTCTTTTCTTTTTGATAAGTCTGGCCAGGGGCTTATCAATCTTGTTAATTCTTTCAAAGAACCAGCTCCTAGTTTCGTTGATCTGTTCTACTGTTCTTTTGGTTTCTATTTCATTGATTTCTGCTCTGATCTTTATTATTTCTCTTCTCCTGCTGGGTTTTGGCTTTATTTGCTGTTCTTTCTCCAGCTCCTTTAGGTGTAGGGTTAGGTTGTGTACTTGAGACCTTTCTTGTTTCTTGAGAAAGGCTTGTATTGCTATATACTTTCCTCTTAGGACTGCCTTTGCTGTATCCCAAAGATTTTGAATAGTTGTGTTTTCATTTTCATTGGTTTCCATGAATTTTTTTAATTCTTCTTTAATTTCCTGGTTGACCCATTCATTCTTCAGTAGGATGCTCTTTAGCCTCCATGTATTTGAGTTCTTTCTGACTTTCCTCTTGTGATTGAGTTCTAGTTTCAAAGCATTGTGGTCTGAAAATAGGCAGGGGATGATCCCAATCTTCTGGTACCGGTTGAGACCTGATTTATGACCTAGGATGTGATCTATTCTGGAGAATGTTCCATGGGCACCAGAGAAGAATGTGTATTCCGTTGCTTTGGGATGGAATGTTCTGAATATGTCTGTGAAGTCCATTTGGTCCAGTGTGTCATTTAAAGTCTTTATTTCCTTGTTGATCTTTTGCTTAGACGATCTGTCCATTTCAGTGAGGGGGGTGTTAAAGTCCCCCACTATTATTGTATTGTTGTCGATGTGTTTCTTTGCTTTTGTTATTAATTGCCTTATATAATTGGCTGCTCCCATGTTAGGGGCATAAATATTTACAATTGTTAGATCTTCTTGTTGGATAGACCCTTTAAGTATGATATAGTGTCCTTCCTCATCTCTTATTACAGCCTTTGGTTTAAAATCTAATTTGTCTGATAGAAGGATTGCCACCCCAGCTTTCTTTTGGTGTCCATTAGCATGGTAAATGGTTTTCCACCCCCTCACTTTCAATCTGGGGGTGTCTTTGGGTCTAAAATGAGTCTCTTGCAGACAGCATATCGATGGGTCTTGTTTTTTAATCCAATCTGATAGCCTGTGTCTTTTGATTGGGGCATTTAGCCCATTTACATTCAGGGTAACTATTGAAAGATAGGAGTTCAGTGCCATTGTATTGCCTGTAAAGTGACTGTTACTGTATATTGTTTGTGTTCCTTTCTGGTCTATGTTGCTTTTAGGCTCTCTCTTTGCTTAGAGGACCCCTTTCAATATTTGTTGTAGGGCTGGTTTCGTGTTTGCAAATTCCTTTAGTTTTTGTTTGTCCTGGAAGCTTTTTATCTCTCCTTCTATTTTCAATGACAGCCTAGCTGGATATAGTATTCTTGGCTGCATATTTTTCTCATTTAGTGCTCTGAATATGTCCTGCCAGTCCTTTCTGGCCTGCCAGGTCTCTGTGGATAAGTCTGTTGCCAATCTAATGTTTCTACCATTGTAGGTTACATATCTCTTCTCCCGAGCTGCTTTCAGGATTTTCTCTTTGTCTCTGAGACTCGTAAGTTTTACTATTAGATGTCGGGGTGTTGACCTATTTTTATTGATTTTGAGAGGGGTTCTCTGTGCTTCCTGGATTTTGATGCCTGTTTCCTTCCCCAAATTAGGGAAGTTCTCTGCTATAATTTGCTCCATTATACCTTCTGCCCCTCTCTCTCTTTCTTCTTCTTCTGGGATCCCAATTATTCTAATGTTGTTTCGTCTTATGGTATCGTTTATCTCTCGAATTCTGCCCTCGTGATCCAGTAGTTGTTTATCTCTCTTTTTCTCAGCTTCTTTATTTTCCATCATTTGGTCTTCTATCTCGCTGATTCTTTCTTCTGCCTCATTTATCCTAGCAGTTAGCGCCCCCATATTTGATTGCACCTCATTGATAGCCTTTTTGATTTCTACTTGGTTCGATTTTAGTTCTTTTACTTCTCCAGAAAGGGTTTCTCTAATAACTTCCATGTTTTTTTCAAGCCCAGCTAGTATCTTTAAAGTGATGATTCTGAACTCTAGATCTGACATCGTACTAATGTCCGTATTGAGTAGGTCCCTGGCAGTCGGTACTACCTCTTGTTCTTTTTGTTGAGGTGATTTTTTCCGTCTTGTCATTCTTCCAAAAAGTGGTCGCTTTTCTGTTCAGAGAGTTGTTGCTCTTCTTTTCTTTGAACTCCTGTTGAGTTTGTAGGTGTTCAGAATGGTTTGATCCCTATCCAGCTGAATTCCTGAGAGGAGACGAAATCCAGGTCTCCTACTCCTCCGCCATCTTGCTCCCAATAGATTTAATCACTCTTAATGTGAAATAGTATCTTATTGAGGTTTTCTTTTCTTTTATTTTCTTTTTTAAAAATTTTATTTTTTTATGTTATGTTAGTCACCATACAATACATCATTAGTTTTTGAGGTAGTGATTCACAATTCATTGTTTTCGTATAATACCCAGTGCTCCATACTAGTGATGTTGAGCCCCGTTACACATTTTTATGGATGTTTTATACATCTTAGTGAAGTGTATAGTCAAGGTTTTTTTTTTCTGGCCATTTTAAAAACAATTGAATTGTCTTTCTTACTACTGATTTGTGGGACTTCTTCAATATTCTCTATAAAAAGTTATTTGTCAGAAATATGTATTGGGAATATTTCCTTCCAGTCTGTGGCTTACTTTTCCATTTTTTTAGTGTTATTTTTTGATAAGAAGGAATTTTTAATGTTATAAAGTCCAACTTGCCTTTTTTTCTTTTATGGTTTAATGTTTTTGATGTCCTATTCTGAGAAATTTTTGCCTAAGCCATAGTAGTAAATATACTCCCCTATGTTTTCTTTTTTTTTTTTTTTTTAAGATTTTATTTATTTGACAGAGAGAGACACAGTGAGAGAGGGAACACAATCAGGGGGAGTGGGAGAGGGAGAAGCAGGCTTCCCGTGGAGCAGGGAGCCTGATGTGGGGCTCGATCCCAGGACCCTGGGATCACAACCTGAGCCGAAGGCAGATGCTTAACGACTGAGCCACCCAGGCGCCCTACTCCCCTATGTTTTCTTCTAGAAGCTTTATAGTTTTATTTTTTACATTTTGTTCTATGATCTATGTTAAACTAATTTCTGAGTTTGGTGAAAGCTAGTGTTTGTAGTTCATTTTTCCCTCCATGTGGAATCTAGTTGTCCTAACACCATTTATTTAAAGACTTTCTGTTCTCCAATGAATTGTCTTGTCAAAAATGTAATTGACCATATGTGGGTAGGTTTATTGCTGGGCTTTTTATTGTGTTCCATTGATCTATTTGTCAATTCTTGTGTCAATATCACCCTCTCCTGATTATTGTACTCTTATAACAAATCTTGAAATCAGGTGGTATAACTCCTCCAACTCTTATTGTTTTTTTCCAGATTGTACTGGAAAATTTAGTTTTATTGTATTTATATACAAATTTTATAATAAATTTGTCAGTTACTACAAAAAGAAGTCTCCTGGGATTTTTGTTAATATTTCATTGATTCTTTTAAGCAAGTTGGGAAGAATTGCCATCTTACTGATACTGAGTCTTCTAGTTCATGAATGTGGGATATCTCTCCATTTATTTAGGTTTTCTTCAAATTCTTTCAGCAATGTTTCCTAGTTTTCAATGAAGAGTTTTTTTTTTTTAAGATTTATTTATTTTAGAGAGAGAGAGAGAGCATGAGCATGTGGGGGTAGGAGAGGGACAGAGAGAGAGAAACAGAGAAACTTTAGCAGACTCCATGCTCAGCACAGAGCCCAATGACAGCCTTGATCTCACAACCCTGAGATCATGACTTGAGCCAAAACCAAGAGTTGGATGCTTAACTGACTGCACCACTGAGGTGCACCAATACAGAGGTTTTATACATTGCCATGAAATTTGTTCCTAAGTATTTTATATTTTTTTATCTTTTGTAAATCATATTTAATTTTTTTTTACTTTCCAGGGGTTTTTTTGTGGGTATACAGAAATAAAATTATTTTTACATATTTCCCCATCTTTTACAGTTACTTATTATTTCTAGCATTTTATTGACTTCTTAAAATTGTCTATAGATATAATCATACTATGTGTAAATTAAGAGAGTTTGATTTCTCCTTTCCACTCTTTATGCTTTTTATTACTTTATCTTGGCTTATCACACAGGCTGGGACTTCTAGTACAATGTTGAATAAAAGTAGTGGAAGGAAACATCCTTGTTTTTGTCCTTATCTTATGAGAAAGGCATTCAATATTTCACTGTAAAATATGCTGCTAGCTACAGGTTTTTCATAGATTTTATTTATCAGATTGCAGAAGTTCCCGTCTATTCCTAGGTTATAGAAAGGTATGCTTCCTTTGTTTATGTGAATAAGTGTTAAATTTTGTGAAATGCTTTTTCTGCATCTATGGAGATGCTTGTAGATTAATGCAATAAATAACATTAATTGGATTTTAATGTTAAATAAATTTTGCCTTCCAGATTAGTTCCACTTGGTTGTAAACATTATATATACATTATATATATCTAGATAAAATTTCTAACATTTTATTAAGAATTTGTATATAGAGATTTTTATGTAGTCACCGAATTAGTAAGTGGGGAGCCAAAATTTGAACTCATGTCTATTTGATTTTGCATCCAGTGTTCTTTCTAATATAACATCTTACTATATTCCACTGAAGCATGTCTGGAAGAATGTGTTCTTTTATTATTTTTAATTTTTTTAAGATTTTATTTATTTATTTGAGAGAGAGAGAGCATAAGCAGAGGGAGAGGAAGAAGCAGGGGCTCAATTCCAGGGTCCCAGGATCATGACCTGAGTCGAAGGCAGCCACTTAACAGACTGAGTCACCCAGGTGCCCCTGGATGTGTTTTTTTTAGACATCTATGGAGATCCTAGAAGGTCTACCAAGTGGCTTCTATCATTGAGATATTCCTGTTTGCTCTGTGATGGAGAGCCACTGAGAATTGATAAAGTGGGCTGGGGAGATAGGACCTGAGGGCATATCTCCCTCAGGGAGATATTGGGAGAAATTAGAATCTTCATTATCAGTTAAGCCCACTCTAATACCAGCAGAAAATGGTTACTCAAACTGAAGTATATTGTAAAGTTAATGAAATTTGAGTAGAGATACGCAGGTTCTGTTCTCAGTTCTGCTGTAAGTTAGATGTACATGTGTATAACAGTTTAATCTCTCTATGTTAGCAAATACTTATTGAAGATTACATAAAGTGCAAAATAAGTGCATCAATTATTAACAATTAAGTCCTAAGTTGACCTTAATAATGGGTCATCAATATTTACTTGCACTTTTGTCTATGTGGATTTTGGTTATATTCTTCTAAAAAACCAAGTGTCCTATGTACATTCCCTTATTAGAGGAAGTACATTTCAAAACACTTTGTAAAAATAAGTGAAAATAGACAGAAAAAGGCAATATGGAGAACAAGCAGAAAATTGGGCCCAATTCTCCCACTTCATTTATGTCATGTGCAGTGGTCAGCCTTCAAGGTCACAAAGGAGAGCAAATTCCATTGAAATAGAAGTAGAATTCTCCAAAAGCAAATTTACACTCAAGGTAGGAATAGCACCCAAGGCTCAAAAGCCAACTTTCTATTCATAAAATAGGTATTTTAAATCAATAATATTTGAAACAATGGGTAAAATAGTGCCTTGGCACATCATGCCATGAACATAAAGCTATCTATAAATTCATAAGGGGAATTATATTTATAAATTTCAGTAATAACAGAAATGATGAAACATCATCTTGGCCAGAACTCAGCTTCAGATACTGAGTCCATTTGTCCATTAAAGGTCAAGAAAAGCCCATAGTCCTTTGTCTCAGGGTAAATCCATGCAGCTTCTAAATGGAGCTGAAGTGCATGTGTTTCTCATTCATCCAAGACTTAAGCTCCACAAACCCTACTCAGAAGGACAATCAGATGTCAGGCTGATAACCTCTACTCCCTCATGCTAAATTAAGTCCTGTAGAGCTTCAAGAGTCCCTGGTCAGAGTTCCTGGAGATGTGACCTGGGGGAGGAAGGTCCTCACAACCCTGCCAGTGGCTCACAATGAGAAATGCCTGTTTCCCCTGTCTATTTGGATCTGGATCACCAACACTTTTTCAGCTTGGCAGGCTTTTCCCCTCTTTTTTGTAAATGAGTAGCTGACAGCTGGGAAGCCCCTTCTTTGTTTCTCCCTGAAGTGATGATGAATTCATGGGTTCGCCTAAGAAAAATAAACCCAGGACTTCCGGCTGCTGGATTCTGTACTTTGTTCCCCAGATTAGATAAAAAGCTTATTCCTCTTTCAAACACAAAGAATTATCCCCAGATCAAAGTCAAAGCCCTTGAAACAAGTGATAAATGATTAAGACATACTGGCCTTTGGTTATCCCTAAAAGGGAATCTGCGGTGAGGAAGCAAATCTGGTTCCAATAGTAGTAGCAGAAGTTAAGTACTTTATAATCCTATTATAATGGGAAAAGGATCAGACCCTCGGGGCTTGAGCAGGCTTTTACTTGACTGGTCATTATGTTTGGGAGGCCTGGTTGGTCATGGAGTATATCTAAATATAGGTATTCAGTCCTGGGGTTATTTTTTTAGCTTTACTGTGAACATCTAAGATATTTAAAAAATGTTAAAACAGTATAATTTTGAATAAGTTGAATAATTAAGAATGAGACATTCTGGAGAGTTTTTTTTCTTAATAGTCAGAAAATTATTTTCCTTTTAATTCATTTTGAAAATTTTTCTATGATTATGAGCTAATATCACTGTGCAGCAGAAAGAACATCTAGCTAAGAGTCGGAGGAAGAGGGTCTGATTTACTGATTCTTCCACTAACCAGCTGGGTGACTTGAGCCAACTGGTTTTCCCTCCCAGAACTTCAGTTTTCAACTCTAAGGGAGAGGATTGGACTGAGTGATCTCTGAAGCTCCTCCCTGCACTGCTATTCCATTTCTTTGCCTTAGGGACAGTGCACCCTGCTGAATCATTCCTTGATTGTGAAGGATCTCCAAGGAGGATCACTATGTTGAGCACCAGTTCTCATCCTGTGGAGGTGGGGAAGGAATAGATTGGGCTGGATGTGCCCTTCCCACAGAAGATATGTGTTGTTTTGTTTTAAGCCAAAACCTAATATTAATTCTACAATTGAGTTGAATAAGCATTTGTTTTAAGACACTTATTAGATGCAAGTGGCTGGTCTAGGTGCTTGTAGGTGCCATAAGGAAAAACAAAACATGAATGTGGCCTTCAGAACCTCACTAGGAAAGATAGGGCAAATGTAGACAGCAACATTTGTTGACTAGTGCTGACCTAGAGATAAGAAGGACCACAGGATAATTGGGAGGGAGACTTAACAACTAAAGGAACCTAGCTGAAAATATTGAGCAGATAGTTGAAGAAAACTTGTTTAGTGTTCTGTAGACTTTTTAACAGAGTAGTTTAAAGGGGAAAAAAAATCTCCATTGAATGAGGACTCTGGCTATTTACTTTTGGGGTTCATTGCTTTGCAATTACTAGCCCAGACCAGGATAGCTCTGCCAAATGGGCTACAGGGGAATTTATTTTCCTTGAAGATTTCCTGATCCTGTATTTGATAGGTTACATGAATGCCCAGGCTTTAAAATCACATGACTTCTAAAAACAGTTTGGCATTGAAAATAATTTCTTAATGGAAATGACAAAATGGGTTAAGAGAGTAGGGTTTTAAACATCTCCTCAGAAGGTCAAAGAGAACAAGAGACACCTGCCCCTCTGAGGGGAGGAATGAAGAGGCAGATGACCTTGGGGACCCCTTCTAAGTACCAGATTTCAAGGATTGCAGGCACATTGCTAGGGGTGTTGTTAGCAGTCCCTCTGAAGGTGAGATTTCTTGTTATCACTGAGCCTTCTAGTCAGTAACACCCTGCTGCTGGTTTCCTGCAGAGGTAATGGCTCCCTTCAGAAAATGGTCTGTAAAGTCATTTCCAAGGGGCTTCACAATCCTTATAAACTGGAAGAACTCTCCTGCTCCAGCAAGTGGGAACCAGGGCTTCAGAATAGAAAAATACAATCCAGAAGAGCTTGTGCTAATATGGTTTAATAGAGTTCAGAGCACTACTAAGCTGATATTTTTCTTTTCTGAATGAGGATATTGGTAAATGAAATCCAGGATGCTTTTACTGGCAGAGACTGCTGTTGTGAAGGAAAAGACCACAACATAAGTTAGAGATAGCTTTGCCATAAGATGAAAATCTGCATTTTGGAACCAAATGAGGTGTGCATGGGGGAGGGGTGCTGGTTCTTACTTACAGACTTGTTTTTATAGAGAGTTAAAACCTAAGACACCCTTCTTGGCTTCAAGGGGTGGGAATTAGTCTTTAACAGTCAGGTGAAGGTGAAGGTCTTCATGATACACAGAGAGGAGAGAAATAAATGTTGTAAGTTAGTGAAATGTATTGGCTATTTATAAGCTATGCTGATTTAAGAGGATCTGAATATAAGCATCAGTAAAACATTAAAGGATTTTTGTTTTTGCTCAGATTTTTAATTTTCTTTAACTAGAAGAACTATTTTTAAGTTAACTGAAGTAGACTGACTGGAGAATTTACCTACCCCAGAAGGAAATTTTGTTTTCCTTATTTCATGTTTTCATGTTAAAATGTTTATGTGATCTGATGAGCACTGGGTGTTATATGCAACTAACGAAACAGTGAACACTACATCAAAAACTAATGATGTACCAAATGTTTGCTAATTAAATTTAAATAAAATAAAATAAAATAAAATATTTACTGAGTAATAGATTGGTATTTCTTTCCAGCTTTAATGAAGCCCTTCTTGGGCCCTTCCCTGAGTGGAATTAGTATATTAATAATTAAGCATATTGTAGACTTTCTCCTTTTCTCTGTCTTTGGCCTCACTTTACTAACAGTGACATTGGGCAAGTCTACTCTGCAAACCATAATTCTACCAAGATATTTGGGGAGGGAGGAGGTCCATTTGAGTTTATATGTCTCAACCACTTATTGAATTCAGCTTCATCCATCATAGAAATGACATTTTGAGGGGCGCCTGGGTAGCTCAATCAGTTAAGTGTCTGCCTTCAAATCAAGTCATGATCTGAGGGTGCTGGGCTTGAGCTCTGCATCTGGCTCTGAGCTCAGTGGGGAGTCTGCTTGATGATTTTCTCTCTCTCCCTCTGCCCCTTCCCCTGTTCATGTGTTCTCTCTCTCTCAAATAAATAAAATCTTTTTAAAAATGACATTTTGATAACAATTTATTCAATTCTTGTATATATTCAGTTAGTTCCTAACTTAAAAATAATGACAGGTGTGATTTCTCACAAACTTCAAGGTTTCAGAGTAGGTTTATTAAGCAAAGGTAATTACTGAATGGGCTTGCAAAATCTGTAAGAATTTCTTTGTCTACATAAGGTCCCATCCTTTTTGGAGGGAGGAAATTGAGGAGAAAGGGAAGGAGGAAGTGAGGGAAAGCAAAAGGGAAAGAGGAAGAAAATAAATTAGATAAATTTGCAAACAGGACCCTGTTATTATAATTATTCATTTATTTTATCTATAATGCATAACCTAGTGGTGGGTACAGATTGGCAGATAGAAACGGCTTAATTCATTGCACCTTGGTGGGGGTGGGGAGGTGAAAGGGGTGACATTCCAGATTTTGTCTGTGTTGACATAGCTTGCTTTGTTGAATACCTTCTCCACTCTGGCAGCACATAGTTCTCACCAAAGTCCCTATGCTAAGAGAATATTATAAAGGAAGTATCAACATCTCCTGAAGCACATCCTTCTGGGGATAGTGAAGTCTCTTCTCTGAGGATAGAACTGTCTTAGAATGGAGCTCTGGAGCTTCCCTGGCTTGTCAGCTTTCTCTGGTTAAAGAGAGGAAGCAAAGGTTTAAGAAGCTGAACTTCCCAAGAAAGGGATGCACCCATACTAAGACTAAATGACTGATGATCATTCATTGCTGAACTGAAGCCTGAGATTCTACCTGAGGACTTTGACCCAAAGATGGGGGCTGAATAAAACCTTCAGTAGTTCAGGCACAAGCCACCTATTCCAGGTGATTCAGGAGAAATCACATGAGCTGCCCTAATCTGATCCCCTCCCAAAATGGATTGGCAAGCCCACACAACAAAGATGTCCTCACACAAGGTGGATTTGGACCCTGATTCAATCACTTACTAGCTATGAGAACTTGGGAAAGTTATTTTACTTCCTTGATCCTTGATTTCCCATCTGTAAATGGAGATTAAAAATAGCTACCTTTTTGTGTTATTTTGTAAAAATAATGATACTGTGAATTTATGGAAAGCATCTAGAATAATTCTCGGTATATAGTAAATAAATGGTACCCAAGGTTAGACAGTCTTTCTTCATTTTTCAGGCTAAATTTCAGGCTAAAACCATATTTAAGTCATTTTGGCATCCAGTCACACACCAAGACTCCTAGAAATAAACAGATGCACAACATTCTTATACATGTCTACATTTGTGAACACTTTTAATTCCCTGGAAGATGAATTACCTGGAAGATCAGCTCTTCTGGAAGATGTTCAACACACATGAGTGACTGAGTAAAGATCCTCAGAACACTGAGCTGCCAGTGGCCAGAATCACATACTGTGATTCAGGAGCTCCCATTTTCAGGTGATGCCTAAAAAAGGGAAATGATAAGGGAGAAATAGTTATCCAGAATGGCAATTGGAAGGCTGGTAAGAAGCGTAGGAAGGTAGGACTGACATAACTGAATCATCTGGAGAAGATGGGTGGCCAGGGAGAGTTGGAAGAGAGCACCCTCCAAACATCTTAAAAATGGAAAAACAACATTTTCTAGAGCCAATCTATTAGAGAGTGAACCTTGAAAGTAGATCAAAGTCAAGCTGAGAGGAAAGGAGAAAGGACAACAGCAGGGGTGGTTTTATATGGGGTATATCCATGGAAGAGGCTGAGAATGTGGGGATCCAAAGTGTGATGACAGAAAGCTCACTTTGGAGCAAGCAGCAGAAACAGATTATGGGGAAGTCAGTTTAGAAACCAATACCCAGAGCATTTCCAATCTGGACTGCATGCAACTGTGTTAAGGACTTATGGCAAAGTTAGAGTCGCAAGGTGGTAACTTAGAGATAATCCAGTCCTACATGCTCAGTTAAAAGTTGTAGGAGGGAGAGGATACACTCTTGTACAAGAAAGTGTGCAGTATAAACAAAGGCATGGAAGAGTAAAAAAAATAAATAGGGCCAGTGGAATTGCAGAATGCAATTTATATATTGTGACATGATAGGATTACAATGAAAATAAAAAAAGACATCAAGGAGCACCTGGGTGGCTCAGTCAGTTTAGCGTCTGCCTTTGGCTCAGGTCATGATCTCAGGGTCCCCCCACATCGGGCTCCCTGCTTAGCAGGGAGTCTGCTTCTCCCTCTCCCCCTGCCCCTCCCCCACCCCGCTCCAGCTCTCTCTCTCTCAAATAAGTAAATAAAATCTTTTTTAAAAAAGACAAAAAGAAAAAAAATAAAAAGACAAAAAGAGACATGGAAGTGGAACTTTCCAATTTTCCTTTTTATTTACAGAATCAGTCATTTTTACCTGTTTGGCCACCTCAGATCCTTCCAGGCTCACCTGTTTCTCTCTAGCTCTTGATCACTCATTCTGTGGAAAATACATATGATCCCATCAGACACAACCCAAGAACCCTCATCTCATGCCCCTGCTGTGTCCTCTCTGGTCCCACCTTGGGGTTTCCCACTGCCAGCTGGGGTATGACTCACCAGGGATCTACTAGATAACCCTACATATTTAACCTGAAATTCTAAGGGAGTTGATGTACATTCAGCAAAACTTTTACAGTTGGGACATAAGAGTTGGTGGATACATTTCCTCCTTCCTCCTCCTGGATGGACTGGCCTAGGTATCAAGCATGGACATCATGAGAGTATACCCTCACATTTGTTCATCCCTCATCTCTGTCTCACAACTCTTTCTCCTCACTCATGTTTCCCAAATAATTTTGCTCATTTGATTTACTTTCAGATTCAGACTCAGTTCTAGGTGGGATTTATGCTAAGATGTTGTCTATGGTGCTTCTCAACTGGAAAACCCTTCAGAACAAGTATTATATACTTGAATTGGGTGTCAAGCTGCCTACTGAGATGACTGAGTTGAATAGAATTAAAGGCCTGAAGAAGGTATAAATAGACAACAAGCTCAATACTTGTCCTCTATGGGAGGACAATAAGCTAGGAAAATAAGATGATGCTTTAGAAATGCTAAATAATCTTAAGAGGCAGAGATCCCTAACACAGGGCTTTTATCTCCAACCTTCACCTCCCTCACACTCCTGTCTCCAGGACTGCACAGCCACAACCCACGTGGAGATACAGTCTTCTTCAGCTATCTCCAAGGAAGTAAATGTCTCAGTCCCAGTCATAGTCCAGATAGTGAAATCAGTGAAGCTTGAGAGTGTCTGTTATCCCACCAGCAGGGCCCATCTGACTGTCCTCAGAGCCCAAGACCCTCCTGCCATTTCTACCTTGTCCTCTCAGGAAGTCAGCTTTAACTGATTTGCACTAAGGAGTAAGTCTATGGTTCTTATCTCCATTACACCCAACATCTGCTTTATTTATTTATTTTTTAATTAACCTCTTAATGATTTTTTGTTTTACCTCTTAACCATTTTACAGTTCAGGAGTGCTGTGTGCATTCAGTTTACATTGTTGTACAATCAGTCTCCAGAACTTTTTTCATCTTGTGACAGTGATGATGAGTTCTCCCTTCCCCTAGCCCCTAGCAACCCCATTCTACTTTCCGTTTCTGTGAATTTGGCTATTCTAGGAGACAAATGTAAGTGGGATCACATAGTATTTATCTTTTTGTGACTGATTTATTTCACTTAGCACAATGTCTTCAATGTTCATCAATATTGTGGCACGTGTCAGAATTTCCTTCCTTTTTAAGACTGAATAATATTCCATTCTATGTTTATGACACATTTTGCTTATCCATTCATCGGTTGATGGACACTTGGATTGCTTCCATTGTTTGGCTATTGTGAATAATGCTGCTATGAATGTTGGTATATAAATATCTTTTCAAGAATTTACCTTCAATTATTTTGATTATATATCTTAAAATGGAATTGCTGGATCAGATGGTAATTCTATTTTTAATTTTTTTTTAGAAATTGTCATACTATTTTCTATAGCAGCCACCCCATTTTGCATTCCCACTATAACAATATGCAAGGTTATAATTTCTCCATATCCAACCCTTGTCATTTTCTGGGCTTTTTAAAATAGTTAATCCTAATGGGTGTGAGGTGATCCAACACTTGCTTTTATAACAAGGCTATCTGCCTATACCTTCCTATACTCACAATATGCAAACAATGAAAGGCTCTACTGAATATAAGAGAAACAAAATGTATAAAAACGTATGTATTTCAATAGGCAAATGCTCGGGTACAACGGTACTTAAAAAAAAAAAAAAAGCTGTTCCCACAAATTTCCCAAGAACCTCCTTGGAAATGTCATTGCCTCAACTGAGGGGCCCTGGTGTTGGTGACTGATGAGAGCCATGTGTTCTCCCTCCCAGGATACTTGGACTTTGGTAAGAGTCAAACCTTAAGCCTAGAGAGCTTTAGTGTCATCCAATGTTCAGGAGTCATTTTGCAGAGACAGACTTCAGAAACACCTCTGAGACATGCTATGAATAGAGCCAACTCACTCACTCTCCCATCCACACAGCATCCACCACAACCCTCTGTGTCAACAACTCCTTGAGCAAATCCAGCCATCACAACCCTGCTTTGAACTGCATGGTGTCTTCTCACTGACCTTAGGGAAAAGGCCAAAACCTGGTCTCTCACTCCAGAGCTGAGAAATAGGAGGGTCAGAGGGGGAAGTGACTGCTCCTGGGCCACCAGCAGGTGGGTGAGAGTGATGGGACCAGAACCCAGTCTTGTAGTCTTGGTCTTGTGCTTTTCTGAATACACACACAAGGATATCCACTGTCCTTACACTTGAAGAGATGGTGATGCAGAGAAGCAGCTCCTTCTCTGAAGTGGTTTGAATGCCCTCTTTCCTGAAGGCAGAGGGATGACCAGCAAAGGGATCAATGGGTTAGTCTAGACTGTAAAAGAAGAGATGAGTATAGACCAACGCCAAGAACAATGGACGTCATAACCAGTCAGAAAAAAAAAGTCCTATAAATCTCTGGGCCATGAATTCCTCCCAGAGTTAACAAATTAACTGATATCCCTTCTGCTCTAATTCAGAGGCATTTGAGCAATGTAGAGCAGTGAATTTTCCACGTTTAAGTCCAATATCATAAGGAATTTCAATTCCCCAAATCCCTTCTCTCTTTTCAGCCAGCTGTTTCCTTTCTTCATAGTGCTCTTTGTGTGCAGGCCTCTCTGGACCAGTCGGCTCCTATCATGGAAATAATTCTGTTTTCCACTAGAAGGGAAAAGAAAATTGACCCATTGAACCACAGCAAATTGCAGTGACAGCATGGAGACCCTGGAGAAGCATCATATTGGTTAAAATGTTCAAGTTAGTAAAGAAGGGAGAAAGAGTAGCAAGGGGAGGAGGAAAAAAAGGCAGGGAAAAGAGCATCCACCTTCTGGCTATTTGTCCCCATGGATATCATCCAAAGCAATTTGGTTGGGGCAACAAGGAGGAAAGGCATTAGAGTGGAGAGGGCCCAGCAGGAAATGTTGCACATCCCTTCACTTGCTCCTTTCAGATGGTACAGCACTCCACTATCTCCCCCTTGTGAGGATCAGCACAACCAGGGGCAGCCAAGAATTCTGCAGAGCAGACCCTAATGGTATAATGTACAATAGGCAGATGGGCACTGCCTGGACCTGCAGGTGCAGCCATAGCCTTAGAGTATTTTCTGGGAAGCATTGAATCTTTCCAAAAGACCCTGAAAAAAAATGGGTCTATCAAAAGTATCAGCTTAAATGGTTCTATTTGCATTGACAGTCATCCTTAAATAGAGTAATAATGGCTCACATTGTCACTGCACTTGACAATTTACAAAGTGCATTTAATCCTCAGTGCCTCTCAATAAGGGAGAAATTATTGTCATTGCTTTACAGATGAAGAAACTGAGGTTCAATGAGATTAAGTGATTTTCCCAGAAGGAAATAGAAACTCCCCTCTTGGGAACCAGGGCTCAGCAACCATAAAGCACCCTCCAGACCCCCAAAGGACTAAGCATTCCTTCCCTCTCCTCTTGAATGCTGCAGTGATATGCACTCTCCCACCCTGACACCTGTTCTCAAAAGATCAAGCTCTAGAGTCAAAGAATTGGTCTGACTCTAACTCTCCATGTGCTTTCTTGGGGGCATGTGAACTTAATCAGAACATTTTCAAGCAGACAGGATTCATTTAACATTTTTTGAGTTCCTATTAGAAACTGAAGTATTCCTACTAGATACTGAGGGACTCAGTGATTTTTTTTTTTTAAATCTCAGATACAGTGGCCATGAATTATTCTCCCTACTCAACAGAGAAACAACAAAAACTCAGAAACAGCCAGCTGCCTCAGTCATGGTGCAAGTCAACCAGTCCAAGTCTGAGACCCTTTGCACCTAACATGTCACCTGTATCGGGACCCAATCTCCTCTGCTAAGGGGCGAGAAATTGGATAGCGTGACTTTGGGAGTGCCCCTGGCCCCCAGGGTATCTCATGCAGTGTCAGGCTTGGAGGTGTTGTATTGATTCTGTCAAATTTATTCTTGTCCAGGAACAGTGGAATGGGATTCGGAAGGCTGTTGTCTTAGGTCTGAGTTTTTTCACACACTATAGGTGTTAAGTGCAGGCAAATCATTTCAACCTCTCTAGACATTGGCTTTCCTGTGTGCGATGTGAAGGGAATGGATAAGCTGGTTAATGTTTTGGCCGGAGAGTGAGATGGTCTTGTGGGTGGCTTCTCTCTGTGTTGGTTGCTGATGAGGCTGTTGACTGAGTTCATCTGTTTACCAGGACAGATGCAGCTGTCTCCCTCCGATTACTTCATCACAGGCGCTGACAGACCCTCCTAGGCAGGGCTCTTGGCATCGTCTCACTGGGGAGCATCTCCAGTCATTGCCCGTCCTAATCAAATTCAGATTTATGGAGTGTGAGGCTGCAAGAGGCCCCAGGAAGGTCATGGAGCACATGGTCTCCAGGCTCCTGGGAGCTCATGTTCTGACTCTTGGGCCATTTCCCAAGACACTCAGCCAAGCAGGCCAGTGTCAGAGTTCTCACCCCTCACTCAATGGGGAGAGGAGGTAAATTGGGCTGAGGAGTATGCCATTTTAACAGAGTCATTCAGTAGCTTTGCATCAGTGGCACTACCAGCCCCTCCATTGAAGGGTCTGTAATACTTCTATTTCACCTATATTTTTGGACCACTAATTATGCAATGAGTGTGATGAGGGGTAATATATGGGGAAAGTCTTGGATCTAAACAAATTGTACCCTCTTGATACCAATATTTGGTACAATACCAAAAAATACCAGTGTTTTTATTTATTAATTTTTATTTTTTTAAAGATTGTATTTATTTATTTGAGATGGGGGGAGGAGCAGAGGGAGAGGGACAAGCAGACTCTGCACTGAACATGGAGCCCAATGCGGGGCTCAATCCCACAACCCTGAGATCATGACCTGAGCTGAAATCAAGAGTCACATGCTCAACTTACTGCCCCACCCAGCTGCCCCTAGATTGTATTTTTAAAAAGTTATTATGTACCAGCTATTATTTTAAGTCCTTTACATACTTTTCCTCATTTCCTTCTCATAAGAATCCCATGAGAGGGATATGATTAACCCCATCTTACTGACAAGAAAGCGATGCTGTAGAGAGCGCAAGTGTTTGCCTGGGACTTAGACCAAGGTCTGATGCCTCATTCTTGCCCAGCTTAGTTAGGGTCACAAGTTCCCCTACGTGCAAAACAGTGGCAGACAACAGAACAGCCTATCAGTAAGTGCTAGCACTGAGTGGCATAGAGTGTGTGTGTGGGGGTGGGGGGTGGGGGGGATTGGGAGGAAGGAGAGAGCAGTGTGAGATGGAGCATTTGGGGAAGGTTTCCATAGGGAGGGTGGATGGGACTGGCCTTTCCAGGATGAGTGAGATTTATCCAGAGGAACCAGAGGGGCAGGTTAGGAGCAGGGAAGAGCATGAGGTGGGTGGGTGGGTAGTCACAGCATGGTGAGTAGAAAAGAAAGTGAAATGTGCTCTGTTTTTGCTCTTTCATATCACTGTCTTCATTGATTCCCAGGAATTCTGAGGCTTTGTGAGATACTACACTCAGTGGGGATCACAGACAAATACTTGCTTTCTGATGAGAAAGCACAGGAGATGAGGAAGGTAAACAGGATATGACCTCAAGGGTTTTCTGCACCTATCTGCAAAATTGTTTGACTGTGGTTTCCAGCCATTTTTGTCCTTGGGGAAGAAATTCATACACTAGATTTGGGGGCTGTATACTAGAAGGGATTACGTTGCATCCTCCATGACTGTACTAACCTTTTGTTGCCTTCTCCACCCTGGTTTGCTCTTTGACACCCATGAGTAGAATTCTTGCATGTTGTGATGACAGTCTGTCCTCATGCTATGCCTCCCATCCTGTGATATGCCTCAGTTCAGGTGGACATCACCAGGGTAGTATGCATCCTCAATGAACCCAAAGTCAGTTTTAGACATGGAACAAAATTTGGCAGCACACCTGTGAAGGGGTTGGGTGCCTGTGTGTATGCACTGTAGCTAAGGGATGGACAGTAGAGTAGATTAGGGATAAAGATTTGGGATGCTGGGTCCTTAGCAAACCAGAATCTGCCAGGGCTAGAATTCTGGTTTTTAGTTTTAGGTAACCATTGCTGCCACCAAGTGCTCACTTCACCAACATAACTTCTTGGGATTAGGGCTGGAGTCTCTTGGCTCTCCTTCATGTCCACCATACTTCCTCCTCCCCCACAACACACATGCTTCACACACATTCAGAAATAGAAAAGGTCAAGCCACAAACCCTCCCCTGATTGCTCCATCCCTATGGCTTTATTTTTAGGTTAGAAAAGACCCTTTTCCTTCTGACTCATGGTCCTGCTGACAAATATGCCCTAAATGGAGCAAACTACATAAAAGAGTCCTTCCTCATGTCATGCTCCCTTTTCTCAAAGAGGCCCTTGTGGCTGCACCCTGTTTTGTCATTTTGTCCCCCCCCTTTCCAGTGCCCATACTCTGTGGGCACATCTGCAGACCAGGGCACTACAACCAAATGATCCCCTCCCTCCCCTCCAGCTGCCTCCATCTGCCCCTCCTCCACACATGTTTATTTTAACTTCTAGGGTGACTTCGTGTAACTCCTTGGGCAATGCTCCTGGGCATTTTTCTCAAGAGTCACCCCTTTGAGGTCTGGAGGTGACTAGGGCCATATTGAGAAACCAAGGTAAAATACTAGTAAATTACTTAGTTACTGGACTCTTAATAGTCTCAGCTTAGGGAATTGCAGAGTGTTGGAACCAAAAATCACTTGCCCATGAGAGCTTAATGGCAAGCCCTGCTCTAAATTATGATCTTGTAGCCAAAATCTGGTCGCTTTTCTGAACCTCAGTCAGTCAAATCTAATCATTAGATCCATACCTTTCCTCTGTGACCTTTGAGTCAGCGATCCCTCTGAGTGGAAATTAAGGTATGGATATCCAACATGTCTTTTTGCCTATATATTCTCTTTATAAAAAAAAAGAGCTAAATGATTTTTTACAGTTTGACACTAGAGGCTAAAATGGAGATATCTGAGTCTTCCACGGGTTTCAGTTCTCCGTGTCGCCTGTCCCTATGGAGAACTGACACTCAGCTATATTTTAAATGATCTCATCCACCATCAAAATGGCTCAGGCTTTTCTAGCAAAATTCTCTATGCCCATGATTTCATATAATGTTCATGACAGTCCTGGAAGCTGGTATTACTGCTCTTATTTTATAGCTGAGAAAATTGAGTTTCAGAAGAGACTTAAGTCTTTTGCCAAGACTGCTAAACTCTTGCATGATATAAAACAGCCCTGATTCTAAGTCTTCTAACCTCTAGCTAAGAGTCCCTCAACCTGGTCATTATAGAACAAATATCTGTCACACTGCAGGCTAGAAAGTTCTCATGAGTTTCTAGAGTTTCTCACTGGAGACCATTGGTGTGCTCCCAAAATGCAAATGTGAAAAATCTTCCAAATTCTTCCAGGCAATCCCCCAACTTTCTTGGAAGGTTGTCCCCCATGGTCACATGGACCCAGGATTGCAGGCAAGAAAGGCTAAGGTGTACAGCTGGCTGTCCTGCCACTCTCCCTCCTCTGCTCCCATGGAAGAAACCCAACCTCCCCAGCCCAGTGTTTGGACTCCTGGGAGCTCAACCTGGCAGTGGCCAATTGGAATATCTTTACTGGACTTCCTGCCATTACTAAACCTCTGGGGAAGTGAACCAGATGTATCTGACTAATCATTGCAGTTGTGTCCAGCAATGTCCAGCTGTTCCAGGGTCTGTTCACAGAGCGTCCCATTTATCTTGAATTTCTTAGTGCCATAACCAAGCTGCCAGAGGAGAAAAGGATGCTCCATTCCTGACATCAGAGGGAAACTATGAATCAGGAATCTAGGAAATGCTGCTAAGCATTGTTTCTTCCTTATATGCACCCACCCCTCCTTTTTCTCCCTGTTGAACCAGGGAGGTATGCTTTGCTTTCCTTCCTTGAAGAATCTGATCCAGGCATCTCTCCTTTCAGAAAAGATTTCCCAATCATTTCTGAAAATCTGCTGCATTTTAAGTTCAATCCCATTAAGGGATTAGCTTTTGGGTTTTAGTTCCATGTCTTTAGAGAATTAGGGTAACACAGCTGGATGGATAATTCAGCTCCACAGATCTACCAAGGAGAGCTTTAAATCCAGGGAATTATTAGGGACCTTCAACCCTTCATCTCCCTTCCTTACCCAACTGTAATTTCATATTTATTTCCAAGATTTGGGATAAGATACCACTCTCTCTCTTGAGTCTGATCAAGACAGGAAGTCAAGTTGTCTTTGATTCAGTGCCTAACGTGGGTAAGGGTGTTGAAGAGAAACTCACACTGCTTGGGAAGTCAGGACAACTGTGCTCTAATTTTGACCATGCCTCAGACTTGCTGTGGACCCCTGAGGGGCTTCTCATCTCACAAAGATTTCTAGGGAATATTCTCCACCACATCCCAATACTAAGGTGGTTCCAAGTAGATGTATATAAGCAACTTGGTTTTGCATCTTTGGGTGCAAATTAATGGGCCAGGGCTTGGTTACTGACCCAGATTGGATCAACCGGAGTCCCTTCCCTGGGGATTTGGGCTTGACACTAAAAGAGTTCATCTCCTTGGACTGATCTCTTAAACTGAGGAGAGATGCTGACGGTAGCCTCACTCTCCACCATACAAACTGGAAAGCAGAGACAGCCATGCAGAGAGAGAAGCATGAAGCAAACCTAAAGAGAAAAAGCTGATCCAAGTGACAGAAAAAGAAAGACAGATAGATGACTGTAGAAGCCAGGAAGTATGCTCTCTGCACTTACGCATTTTTCCTCAGGAATTCGTGTGATTCAGCTTAAAAGAAAAAGTTGATTTATGAAAAATGCTAAAATTAGTGAGCAAGTTTTTAAGAAGGAAAATGGTATTTGGATGATATCAAAGTAAAATTTGTTAACTACAAAGGGGAAATTTAACTTTACAGTGAAGAAACTTGGAAAACACCACCTCAAGACAGTGATCAAGGTTAACACCACCCATAACAAGATATAGCAATATCACATGCTCCCTGACACAATGCACTGTGAAGGAAACAGCATCACTTTTTTTTTTTCATTTCTCTTGCTTTTTCTTTTTTTTAATTTAATTTTATTATGTTATGTTAATCACCATACATTACAACATTAGTTTTTGATGTAGTGTTCCATGATTCATTGTTTGTGTATAACACCCAGTGCTCAATTCAATATGTCCCCTCTTTAATACCCATCACCAGGCTAACACATCCCCCCACCTCCTCCCCTCTAGAACCCTCAGTTTGTTTCTCAGAGTCCATAGTCTCTCATGGTTCATCTCCCCCTCCGGTTCCCCCCCCCTTCATTTTTCCCTTCCTACTATCTTCTTTTTTTTTTTTAACATATAATGTATTATTTGTTTCAGAGGTACAGGTCTGTGATTCATCAGTCTTACACAATTCACAGTGCTCACCATAGCACATACCCTCCCCAATGTCTATCAGCCAGCCACCTCATCCCTCTCACCCCCCACCACTCCAGCAACCCTCAGTTTGTTTCCTGAGATTACGAATTCCTCATATCAGTGAGATCATATGATACATGTCTTTCTCTGATTGACTTATTTCGCTTAGCATAATACCCTCTAGTTCTATCCACGTCATTGCAAATGGCAAGATTTTGGGTTTTTTTGATGGCTGCATAATATTCCATTGTGTATATATACCACATCTTTTTTATACATTCATCTGTTGATGGACATCTTGGCTCTTTCCATAGTTTGGCTATTGTGGACATTGCTGCTATAAACATTGGGGTGTACGTACCCCTTCAGATCACTACATTTGTATCTTTGGGGTAAATGCCCAGTAGGGCAATTCCTGGGTCATAGGGTAGCTCTACTTTAAACTTTTTGAGGAACCTCCATACTGTTTTCCAGAGTGGCAGCACCAGTTTGCATTCCCACCAACAGTGTAGGAGGGTTCCCCTTTCTCCGCATCCTCACCAACATCTGTTGTTTCCTGACCTGTTAATTTTAGCCATTCTGACTGGTGTGAGGTAGTATCTCACTGAGGTTTTAGAATTGTATTTCCCTGATGCTGAGCAATGTTGAGCACTTTTTCGTGTGTCTGTTGGCCATTTGGATGTCTTCTTTGGAAAAATGTCTGTTCATGTCTTCTGCCCATTTCTTGATTGGATTATTTGTTCTTTGGGTGTTGGGTTTGATAAGTTCTTTATAGATTTTGGATACTAGCCCTTTATCTGATATGTCATTTGCAAATATCTTCTCCCATTCTGTCAGTTGTCTTTTGGTTTTGTTGACTATTTCCTTTGAGGACCCAACATCACTTCTACTTCATTTCTTAAAACTAAAAAAGTCTAACTGGTGTAACCTGCATAAGACATTACAATTCTCTGCAGCTCCGATGGAATCTTCCATGAACCAACACAGAGCATTGAATGTAACACTTAGCACCTTTGTATCATCATCCTCCTCTCCTCTTAGACCACACACACAATGTTTGAGCACCATAAGGACCTGGAAGAAAGAAATGTGAATCTCATTTAATCATCTCAGCAATGCCCGTGATTATTTTCTAAGTTGGATTATGGGTGTTTAGCGCTAGAATGTCATCTGATGACAATCTGGCAACTTGGAAGTCATCTGGTAACTAGTAACATCCAGTAACCTCCAACCCAAAGCAGGGAATCTCTGTACATTCATGCCTAACAATACACTAGGCCTTAAATAATGGAGGGTCAGCACTGTGAGTCAACCTTTCCATTTCTCAGTCAGTCTCTGCTCATTAGGAAAGACTTCTCCCTTCCCAGGGTGATTATCAGCATCCTGGTGTGCCTGGGAGATCCCCAGTGTAGGTCTGTTATTTGGGTGTAATTATGACTCGTGCTTCTTTCACCCTCAGATGTGTCCTAGTTTAGATGATTGGTTACCTCCCTTATGCTAGGGGGAAAAATGCCTTCTCTTAGTTAAATATGAGGACTAAAACTTTATAATACAGAATAAGTTTACTCCCTTTCAAATAGTGTTTCACTTGCACACCCCCATGCCAAATAGTCTCCATTCAACCAGCTAAGATTCATAAGTCATAGTTTCCAGAATCTTCACCACCCTCATAAACCTCTCTGGATATGCTCTGACCACTAAGGCCAGAATGTAATGCAAAACTCCATATGTGGTTTGACTGATTTTGAGCCATTAGAATTATTATATTATTCTCCTATCTATCTTCTTAAAGTACCATTGGCCAACATTATTTATGATGTAGAAACTAGAGGACAATTAAATAACTGGCAATATGGGGATGATTAAATAGTTTATGGTATAATCATACTATAAAATATTATATAGGCATTAAAATCATATTGTAGAGAAATATTTAAGACCAAGAAAAACAGCTCATGATATAATCTTAAGAAAGCCACATTGAGATAACACCTTACGCCAGTTAGAATGGCAAAAATGGACAGGAAAAGAAACAACAAATGTTGGAGAGGTTGTGGAGAAAGGGGAACCCTCTTACACTGTTGGTGGGAATGCAAGTTGGTACAGCCACTTTGGAAAACAGTGTGGAGGTGCCTCAAAAATTTAAAAATAGAGCTACCCTATGACCCAGCAATTGCACTTCTGGGTATTTACCCCAAAGACACAGATGTAGTGAAAAGAAGGGCCATATGCACCCCAATGTTCATAGCAGCAATATCCGCAATAGCCAAACTGTGGAAAGAGCCGAGATGCCCTTCAATAGATGAATGGATAAAGAAGATGTGGTCCATATATACAATGGAATATTACTCAGCCATCAGAAAGGATGAATACCCAACTTTTACATCAACATGGATGGGACTAGAGGAGATTATGCTAAGTGAAATAAGTCAAACAGAGAAAGTCAATTATCATATGGTTTCACTTATTTGTGGAACATAAGGAATAGCATGGAGGACATTAGGAGAAGGAAGGGAAAAATGAAGGGGGGAAAATCGGAGGGAGAGATGACCCATGAGAGACTATGGACTCTGAGAAACAAACAGG
The DNA here is from genome assembly GCF_964656455.1 of Halichoerus grypus. Classification (NCBI taxonomy): domain Eukaryota; kingdom Metazoa; phylum Chordata; class Mammalia; order Carnivora; family Phocidae; genus Halichoerus; species Halichoerus grypus. The sequence goes on along the minus strand of NC_135717.1, from coordinate 81,451,455 downwards.
GTTTTAGAGGGGAGAGGGGAGAGGGATGGGTTAGCCCAGTGATAGGTATTAAGGAGGGCACGTACTGCATGGAGCACTGGGTGTTATATGAAAACAATGGATCGTGGATCACCACATCAAAAACTAATGTATTGTATGGTGACTAACAACATAATAAAATTTAAAAAATTAAAAAAAAAAGAAAGAAAGCAGGACATATGGAATGAATGAACCATAACTACCTGCAACAACAGGGAAGGATCTCACAAGCAAAGCATCAAACAAAAGAAGCAGACACAATACAGTGTGATTCCATGTCTATAAAATTTCAAATCCAGCCAATACCCACCTATGGTATGAGAAGCCACACTTGTGCTTTCTCTTTGTGGGGAGAAGTGTTTGGCAAAGGGCCCATGGGAGCTTTTGGAATTTGGGTGATGTTTTGTTTCTTGATCTGGGTGTAGGTTAACAGAATGTGCTCACTCTGTGAAAATTCAAACCTTACACTTTTGACTTGTATACTTTTATATGTGTATTTGATCCTTCCAAAAAACTTACATTACCTAAAAGAAGAAAAACATTGGTATATTAAACTCAGTGTGCTGGGGTATAGGTTAACAATTTTGAAACTACTTTCCCCATACATTAGGGTTGAACAAGTAAGTAAACAAGTTGTGGATAAGGGAAGCCACATTTCTCAATGTTGGAGAAAGAAATTTCAAATAAGTAAGGGTGGAAAGCTAGCTTGAATCCTGTACTGGGTTCAAGTTGGAGATAACATGTGAACTTACGTTTATTTATACAGATAAATAGATACAGAAGTAATGACAGGTATGCATATAAACGTAGGTTAGTATACGTCCATGTATTTCCTAGCTTTGTCTGCTGAGAGGGCTTAGCAGCAGTAGCACCCTGGTAGCAATGAACATCCCCAGTGCCCAGATCTTGGGGTTTAACTATCACTTTCCAATGAAAGAAACCACAGCTTCTAGGAGAAATGTCTGATTGTAGGGCTCTGTACTGAAAATACAAGATGAACCCAGAGTACCTTGTAGGGCCAGAAGTAAGGAAGAGTGTCCAGAAAAAGGATGGGGAGTTTAGGGACATGCCAAAAGGACACAGGAGCTAACCTTAAAGAAATACCAAAGGTCAAAACTGGGACAGTTTGCATGACAAAATAAATAATGATAGTATTGGACTATAACCTCTCAAAACAAAATACATATCCATGACGCCGTAGTGATATAAATATATGATTGAATAAGTAAACATATAAATGGGGGAGAAAAGAAAAATATTCCTTACAGAAAAATTCCAAATAATATCCACAGATACCTTCCTTCCCTCCCAGGAGGTGGAGCTTGATTCCCCTCCCCTTGAGTGTGGGCCAGACTTGGTGACTCACTCCCAAACAGTAGCATATGGAAAGGAAAAACCAGTAACTTTACAGTGAGAAACCTGGAGGACACCCCTATAACCAAGGGGGTAGGTCTTGTTGCTTTCATGTCCCCTCAGGTATGATGTGAGTAGAAGGGCACTTCATTTCTGTGATCTTCTTCCCTTGGACCCACAACCTGCATCTAATCATGAGAAAACATCTGACAAACTGAACCGAGGGACATTCTACAAAATACTTGACCAGTATTCTTGAAAACTGTCGAAGTCATGGAAAACAAGGAAAGGCTGAGAAACTAGAAGACTGAGGGGACATGATGATTAAATGCAATGTAGTATCTTGTATTGGATCCTGGAACATAAAAAGGACATTAATAATTATAAAAAAAAAAAACTAGTGAAATCTGAATATAGTCTGTCATTTAATTAATAGTAATGAATTGATGTTAATTTCTTCGGTTTTGACAAATGTACTATCTGAGATGTTATGGCTATCTGAGATGTTAACCTTAGGGAAACTATAAAAGTGTTCAAGAACTCTACTACTTTTGCAACTCTTCTATAAAACATTTAAATTATCCAAAATAAAACATTAATTAATTAAAGTAAATGCGTCCCATGTGTCCCATGGAATCATGTGTCCCATGATTCCAATTTCGTTTAAATACACCCACGTGTCTGCACATGTACACGCACACACACACAAACACTGAAAAAAGGATCAGGCAGAAATATAGCAGAATATTAGACACTGTGTGAGTACACACACCCCTCCTGTGGGAGTAATGTTCACTGAGGAAACTCATGGAGGTGAGGATGGGAAGATGAGCAGGACCTCATTGTCCACTGCCTTCTAGGACAGCACCAGAGATCTGATAGGGCTGGTTGTAGGGTCCAAGACAGGCATCTCAACTCTTGAGTGGTGGGGTTTGGGTTGCTGATTAGTGAAGCGCCAGTGGGGTTTGGGTTGTCTGATTAGTGAAGCAGCAGTGTGATCAGGGGTCAGGATACATCTACAGAACAACGTGGCAAGACGTGGCTCCCACCCCATCTGGACAGGCTCAGCATTTGTGGTTGTGCAGAGCACCATGCCCTCCCCTCTAAGAATCAGGGAGCTGGTTCAAGCTTTGCAGTTCCAGTTGTGTGACATGGCAAGCTAGTAGCAAGATTCACCACATCAGTGTTCAGAGTCAGGGAACATCAGCCACTGACTTCCTAAGCACGAGTTTCATGCTCAGTGGGAAGTCTGCTTGAGAGTCTCTCCCTCTGCCCCTCCCCCCCACTCACGCTCCCTCCCTCTCACTCTCAAATAAATACATAAATCTTAAAAAAAAAGTCCTAGGAAATGTATATCTCCTGCATTCTTGTTCCTTGGCCCTAAGCATGAGTTTGGGAAGTAGAACAAGATCAGCATTTGTGGCTGCAGTGGGAAGTCAAGAAGAGGCTCACCAGAACCTGCTGCCAAGTATTTTCCAATGACTGGAGGAATCTGAGTGGTTTTGGAGAAAGGAAGAGTCTCCCTGCATGGCTGACTCAGGCCTGAGTCCTGTAGACCAGGAGGCCAGGACCTACCAGGAGAGCCTTGTAATGACAGGAGACCCAGGTATGGCTATAGTGGGTGGTAGATTCAGCACGTGGAACAGGTCACCATATGTGAAAGATGTGCCTGGACATTTGGGGTGGCCTCGTTGACATCTTTCCTGAGGGACAGTCCTGGGGGACAGTTAGTGCAAGTCAGTGAGTTGGTCCCCTTCTCCCTTCTCATGGTATTGAGACTTCCCTTCCTGTGAGGCAAAGAAACCCAAGCATAGTCATCCCTAGGAGTCATGGTGGCTGAAGGGTACTCCTGTGTCTAGCACGGTGCTCGTGACAGGGCGTTTGGAGCAGTAAGTACAGTACCACGCAGGGTCTGATTGGCTGGTGTCACAGCCAGCAGGGAGATAGCAATGCTTTCCACATGGATGTCCACCTCCTGACACAGGAGCCATCTAGAACCCCCAGCCACTGGAGGGAAGAAGGGGTGTGGAAAGAATGTCCAGACTGATGTCCCTGCACAGGGGGCACTACTCTAGACACCTCTCCACTTGTCAACTCCTGAGTGCCTAGTGGACACCTAAGAGCAGAGGGACCCCTGCAGGAGATGGCTCAGCTCAGCCATCCTTAACATTAGTTCAGTGGCCCAGCCAGTCTGCCATGAGTAAAGCACAGGACTGGTGCAATTTGCTATTGATTCAGCTGTTCTACGGTCCTATGACTCCCTCTCTCTACATTTGGTAAGGGGCATGGAATATACCCCATCACTCCCTACATTTTTGGCTGGGTCTTGACAGAGCTATATCTTCCCAATAGCCCATAGGAAAACCTACACTTTGTGCATTTATCTCAGGGCCTTGAGGAGGCAACAGTGGTGGCCAAATCCATTGAAATATCCACCTCAAAGGCCAACCCCATGTATAAAGGTCACTGCACACAAACATGCTGCTCTGTGTGTGAGGCAAGTCTGTAGCCTTTTCAGCTCTCTAAGTGACCACAGGGGAACTAAAAATATGGTCAGTAAAATGGAGCCTCTTTTCAGAGTAAGAATATGAAGCCAAATATCACTTTATTCACAATAACAGGCTTAGAAATCCCAATATAGCAATATGGGGAGATGGCTCAATGCCCCACCTCATGCTCAGGGCCAAGAAACAAGATTGCAGGAGGAAAGATGCTCAGCAAGGATGCTAGAGGAAAAGCAAGAGGCCAACTGAAGTGTCCAAATATTGACAGAGAAACAGAGCAAAGGGCAAAGGCCCAGCCATGGGCCTTACAGGGTATTTATAGGGACTTACAAAGGGTATGTACTGTGAGCATTGTGATGGTAGCAGTGGGGTATATAAAGTCAACTCATCCTTGGTGACTGTGGCTTTGCCCTTTTCATTCACTCACCAAATTTTAGTTAAATACCTCCTAGGTGCACGGAATTCTGCATCTCCAGATCACTCATGAGGAATGTTGAATCTCAGGCCACCCTCCCAGATTCCCTTCTAAGCTTCCTTTCCCTGATCCTTCTGCAATCCCTTTGGCAACAAATAAAGCAGATCCTTAGGACAGATTTGCCCACTGTTTCTACCACCAGCCCACACGAGCAAGGGCTACTGTGCTCTGCAGAAACTCAGGCTGCAGGAATTCAAGGAACAGCAGCCTGAGAAAGGATGGGGAGCAGGTACTACAGAGTACGCTTGGGGGTGCACTGTTATGGAGAGGTGGGGCCTATGCACAGAGAGGCAGTGCCAATCCATCACCTTTCTGTGCACACATCTGAATCCTAAATGGGGGGTGGGAGGCTGAACAGCACAATACACAACGTCTCCGAGGCTTGGCCTGTCTCCTATGAAATGAAAGGTCATTCTCACCCTTCATTCCCAACAACCCACTCAGCACCCACCCCTGGGGTTCTCCTTCCTGGTGGTCTCCAGAAAGCTTTGCACTTGAGCTCAGTGGCGTTGGGGGTGCATTCAGGAGACCCAGACAGTGCCCTTTGCTAGCCCCAGTGCCTCCCCGCTTAGAAGCTCAGTGTGATTACTATTTCGCAGCACTGTGCCTGATTAAAGTGTGAAAAACCAAGATGATAACCCTGACTTATCAGCACACACCCCTTTGACCTGACATTCTCTCAGTCCAGGCAGCCCCTCTCCTTCAAGGCTTGGGTGCAAGATCCTGAGGGCTCGCAGGGAATGACTCCTATCTATAATTGGACTTTCTCCCAAAAACTGTGCCACTAAGAGCCTGTGTGTTCTTGAACAGGGGTGCTGTTGCCCATGGGCCCATCCCCACCCCAAGTGGAACCAGGGCAATGACTCATGAGAATGAGGGTGGAGTCAGTGCCCTGGGATCTACATAAAAATAATGGAACCACATAAAATCCAAACCCAAAATGTTGAAATCATCAGCACCACAGTCTTTCCAACAAAATGTCTCTGTTGTGCCTGAATTGATTCATTCAACAAGCACTTTGACCTCATACTGCATGCCAGATCATATATTGGGGACCATGGATACAAAAGTGGAGCTGCTAGTCGTGCACACAGCTAATCCTGTAAGGGAGTGTGAGTGAAAGGCACGAATGTGCAGCACTGGGTGTGGGGATGACAACTGTCACCCTGAAGGAAGAAAGAAGAAGGAAGAAGGGTGCAGGAAAGACCTCATGTGAGAGGTGCTCCTGGCAGAACAGCAACACTGAGAAGGGGCAGCTGAAGGGAGGTGTGGGCAGTGAGAAGGGGGCCAGCAAGGCCTTGGTAATAGTGGGCAGCCCCTAAGTCCCTGGGTCTGAAGGAGCAGGTGGATGGCAGGGAAGTAGGATGCACAGAACTCAGGTGCTGTAGTTATGGAGACAGAGGCTTGCAGGACTGGGGCTCAGGAAGGGGAGTATGGTCACCCCAGATCACAACAGAGAATGGGGGGACATCCTAGCCTTTCTCTTTGCCCTTCCTCTGAGCTCCTATTAGTGCAGGGTTCATGGTAAAGCTTACTGAAATGCAAATAGCAATGGACTAGGTGATGGTCTCCAGAGCAAAGGAGAAGGGGAGAGTGGACCTGGAGGAGCAAAGACAATTATCATCTGGTGGTGGGTTTGGAGCTGAACAGGGATAAGCTGAAGAAGACAAGGTCTGAGAAGAAATCAAGGAGGTGGGCAGTGGCAGGATGTTGGGAGCATGGGGAGCAGTGATCTCCATGTCTGGGGCTCAGACTAGGTGTGGGGGTGGGAATGGGGGCAGAGGAAGTAGAGGGGGTGAGAAGCTGAGGACGAGGCAGTTAGCGTTGTTAGGGGTCAGGGACTTTTGTGCAGGATTCTAAGAGGGGTAAGCTTCCCCCTAGTTGCAGTGGAAACCATGAAAGTTCTGTTTTCATTTCTGAAATCGGGGTAGTGGCATGATTGGGTCTTTGTCTTAAAAGCATATCTGACTCCACTATGGAAAGGGAACTAAAGGAGAAGAGATGAGGGGCAGGAGACCAATGAGAGCATCACTGCCGTCACTGCAGCGAGAGATCGGAAACCTCACCATGGCAGGAAAGCGAGGCTGGAGAGAAAGACGAGAGAAACCACTGCAGCATGAAGGAGCAAAACTGGGAAAGCAGAAGGGAAGGAGACTGACATCCTTCGCACTCTGGTTTGGGACAGGACATTCCAACTTCCCTACAAAATAGTTGCGAGAATAATGCTGTCCTTGCCCAACTTGCTGGCTTACCGTCAGGCTCAAATAGCACAAGTACTTTGAAAAAGTAAATGGAAAGACAGGAAAGTGGAGTGGGGTCACTGTCATGATTAGCAGAGTCCCCGTGGTGAGGACAATTCTGTCGGCACCGTGAAGCTCTAATCAAAGATGAGTCAAGTCACCGTTTCTGGGGTCTGGGTGAGGTGGGCCATTCACACTGAACACAATCCTCCCACCTTCTTAAATCCCCTTCTCCTGACTTGGATATCCTGGTGGGTTTGATCCCTGTGCTGGCCAATTACCTTCAGTGACGGAAACAAATCTAAAATGTCTGTATTGCACAGTAGTGCTCCTTTCTACGTAACTGTGGACTGTTAGGACAGGTGGTTGCAATATAGCATATGCCCACCAGGTGGCACCCAAGGTCCGTGTTTGAGATCCAGCACTGCCCTCCAGCCTGTCGTGGAAACTTCCCGCTCAAAATCCTGTCCAGAAGAACCAGAGAAGATCCTGCAGCATTTACGACTTGTTCTCTATGGGACACAAGTCTATGGTGACAGAAGAAGGGCAGAGGGCCTAAAGCTACATCTATCATGATGGATGGAACTGAGACAAAAATAAGAACATTCCAGTCTTGATATGTGCTTGCCTGCAGAGTGATGACCTCCATCTGCAGAGGACTTTTAAAAAGGATCGCCTCTTGGCAGTCTGGAAGCTCTAAGACTAGCTGGAGACAGAAGATGGGAAAGCCAGCTGCTCCAGAAATCTGCCATAGCGTCCAGACTGGAATGCATATTTTTGAGAATGCGAAGATTGGCCTATTGTTGTAATTTTATAGCTCCATCTTCAAGCTGTAAAGTTTGGGTCACTCTGGCTGCCTAGCTTGGGAGTTTTAGAAAAGATGAGAAAAAATGTGGACAAAAGAACCCCATGAAATTGTACACAACATTCTTTTCATCTAATAATTATAGTTGAATTTGACTGAGCACTTAGTATATGCAAAGCATTTTTCAGGGCAGAGTATGACTTAATCATCACAACCACTCAATGAGGCAGAGACTTCTCATTTTCATTATACAGATGGGGACGTTAAGGCTCAGAACAGTAACATAGTGAGTAGAGGACAGGGCCAGGACTTCTACCCAGGTCTGTGAGATTTCCAAGTTCAGATTCGTACCTACTACATTATGGTGGCTCCTGGGAATGTGCTGCCAGTGGGGGCTGGGGGAGGGGCTGGGCATCGAGAGTGATGGGACATAGTCCCTGCCTTAGGGAATATTCAGAGACATAGACATGAGTGAAATACAAAGAGCCAAACCTAATATACATGTGTGTACAAGTGCTGTAAGAGCCCAGTAAATAGACCAATTAGCCTGTGAGGTCATCAAGGAGGGTTTTGAAAACTTGAGAGGTGAAGAAGGGCATCCCAGCACAGAAATGAGACAGAAGCATGAACTAGCACAATGTCCAGAAAGAACAGTGAGCATGGAGTGAGGAAGAGGAAACTGAAAACCTCACTTAGGCCTGACACTGAAGAGCTGTACACAGCACGACAAAGTGGTTGGAGATGGTTTCGGCCAGAGTTTGAGTGGCCAGAAGGGAGAGGTGCCTCCCAGAGGACACTGGTGTACTTGTCCACTGGGCTGCACAGTGTTGAGTGCTTTTCATGCGCCCATGATGGACTCAAGAAGTCCTTGGTACCTTAGTCCAGGAAAGGGAAATGACAGCTTCCTTCATTGTCAAGAAAAACTCAGGAACTTGAGTACCACCTGGAAAACCTACTGGGGATATGCAGCTCACCTGTTGAGGTTTCCAAAGGACAAAGCCCCTTCAAGTGCAGGGAATGGTCAGACACAGAAAACACTTGACAGGAGCTAGCAGGAATTGGAGGTGGGGGTTGGAACTATGATTTTTGGGGCACTGCAGACATCTCTTCCCATCAGTCTCCTTTGGGGCAAATAGCCCCATCCTGAGTTGGGAGCTGGGGCTCTCAGCTCATGTTTGCCATCCCTGTGGATCAAGAGGAATCTCACCTGTGCTGTGGCATGCTTCCTTTTCATAGAATGGCAGCTGGGCTAACATATCTTTTATTTTCTCTGGCTACTCCTTAATGTAAACAACTTCAGAACTCTGACATAGGGCCCTAAAGTAGGCAGAAAGGCCAATCATAAAATGTAGGGAACCAATGGACCCAAAGGAAAATGCAGTGACAACACTCTTTTCTCTGATTTCCTCTCCCTGTTCCCCAGGTAGAAAATTCTTAGTCCCCAGAAGGTCCTCCTGGACATGATCTCAGTGACCCTGAAACAAGCAGCCTGACCTTTCACCAGGCACTCGACCTGCTTTCACTCCCATGCTCCCTGCATCAGGGTGAGGTGAGTCTTACCTGGCTCCCTCTCCAGGCTGTTACATCACAGTGAGCTTATCCCTCATGCACTCCATGGCTTTATCTTGCTTAAGAAGGTAGATCTGGCAGTACTAAAAATCAAAACAAATCTCTGGCCATGTCTTGCTGACCAGGACACAATTATCTCTGACCCATTGAGCATGTTAAATGGCTCTCATTATTAGAGAAATAATTGCATGCTGAGGATCTTAAAAAAAATAGTTACATTTCAGACAGGCAGGAAATGAGGAAATTTTCCCTCTTCTACTTCCAGAGACAACCACTCTCACCAGTGTCTGTATTTTGTTTTCCTTGTGTTTATCATTGTAGCATAAAATAAAATGTTTATGTCTCTATCCCTTGATTTATCAAAATTTGACAGGAAGCATTGTCTACCAACTGTCACAGTGAGGTATTTATTGAATTTTACAACCACATACTTTCCCTCTCCCATCTGTCTCCTGATTTTCATTAGTTACACTATTTTTGTTTTTTCCCTTAGTACTCTTAGTGACCCAGATAAATGCTTAAAATGATTTCAGATTTAAGATATACTTTCAAATATACTTAGAATTATTATTTTAAGATAAACATTTACTATTAATATTCCTACAATTAGAATTTTAGTATTTACTCAAGTTCAGACAGAATCTGTTAGCCTCTCTCTATGAAGGATGAGGAATTCAATGTGTTTATTCCTCCTTTCACCTTTCCTTCAACCCTCAAAATCCTAATTGGTGGTATTATTATTCTTTTGATGTCAAGATAACAACAGTCATATTTATGCCAAAACATACCTTCTGTCTGAGATTTTAACCTTAGTAAGACCCTGGTTTCTCGTTCTCAGTGTGAGGAGTGGAGCATGTTAATAAGTATCCTACAATGGAAAATCCCTGAACAAGTGAATGCCTCTCTTTCTTCAACACCTCTACCTCCCACCTCAATAAGTGGAGGGCTGGAACTTCTGGATCATCTTCTAACACCACAGGAAACTCTAAGTAGGGAGAACACAGCTATGGATGTAGAAGGAAGGGGACACGCCCTCATCTCCTCTTCTTCAAGGAGGTCATCCATTACAGTTTCCCTTTGTGTTCCTCTGTCACCTGGCACTGTCTGCTAGCCCTGGCAAGCCCAAGAGAATTCGGGGAGTGGGAATGCCCCTGGGGAGCCATCAGCTCCAATAGCTGACAATGGAGTCCAGAAATTAAGATCCCAGGTGGTGTGGGCTTCCTCTTACCTTGGAGAGAAAATGGATGTTCTGAGTCTCTAGCTGTTGGTTCAGCATCAATAGAATTCCATAGAAAAGTCTGGAATGATAAAGTTTTGCTCTACTAATCCAATTAAGGATTTCTTTGTCTGGGAAGGAATCTTGAAATGGGACACCATCCGGGACTTTTAAGTAAGGGGATACAGTGAGCTAAGCTCTTGCAAGCTTTCACCTCAACACAGAAATGTAAAATAAAATAAGTCTTAAAAATTAAATATGCAGTTGGGCTCACAAGAAAGAAGAAAATTCATAGATGTCTGAAATAATGATGGAAATGAAAGCCAGAATAATACTATTCTCTCCCTGCAACAGTCCTGGGAGAGAGGGCCAAGACTCAGAGTCTGAGTCTTCTGAAATGGACCCTGACAGAGGCTTCATTAGCAGACACAGAACAGGAGATGCGGCCTCGAGGAGTAGCATCTGAGAACTTTATGCGAAGCCGTGATCCTCAAGTAAAAAAGAAACTATAAAATCTCTGCCTCATTCGCAAAGGGCAATAACCTCAGTAAAAAGTGACTATAAAATCTTTCCCCTCCAGCCCAGGGTGCTGGCAAGGAAGCTTGTCTCTACTCGGAGTTGTGAGTGGGAAAAGGCTCCCATGAGAAACCAAAAATCTCAAGGCCATGTTGAGCATGAGTTTGGTGTCCAAAAATATACTCTGCACATGATGGAGGAGAACATCAATATAGAAATTGGTCCTGGGCCATGGTACCCACACTGTGGCCTCTTGTAGAAGCAAAGTCTGTACTGATCAACAGGGACCCTTCAGCCAAGTGGCCTAGGATTTCCCCTTAAACAATTCTGGTAAAGATGAGCTCACACTAGAATACTTCAAACCACCCTGAGAAACAGTTTGAGTGAGAAGCAGCTTTGCTGAAGCCTGTTAAATACTCAGCATAAAAATTTAAGAGATACACAAAATAGATACCATAAAAACACTATGAAAGTTACCTCATCCATACCTGATTTCCCTTGAGTAAGGCTGTCCCCAGACATCTCAGGAGAAAAAAGTCAGAAAGTCAGAAGGGACCATGCACCCTCTCACCCAGCAGCACCGCTAGTCTTACAGACGTGGACACTGAATCCTAGGCAGCTCTTGGCTGTGTGTGAGACTGCTGAAGGTGGTGTGGCAGCAGCTAGCCAGGGAGTAATATTACCCATTCCCATATCCATAGAAATAACCAAGGAATTGCAGGACCACTTCCATAGCCTGAGACCCACAAGGCCTCAGCACTAAAAAGCCAATGCACTGGAAAGATTCTGGAGCTGGAGACCTCTTTTTAAGAGGCAGAGGCCATAGTCCATTAATCACCTCCTCACTGAATTGCCTGACCCCGCCCCCCCCCCCCCCCCGCCCCCGCCGATCTTTCCAGCTCTTGGGATGTCTAAATGTGTGTCTTTTACATTGCAAAGGCTGATTCTCTGCTAAAGAATGCAAGAGAGGGAGGCTGAGGCACTATATTTTGCTGGGACCCAAAGTAGAGCACCTGGTGCTTGCTGTTCTGGCTACATTTGCCTGGTTCATTGCAGTGCCATTCTCCTTGCTTATTACACGATCTTTAAAATAGAAGCTTACTCTAAATTAGGGATTCTCAAACTTTAGGGTACATCTTTGTCTTCTGGAAGACTTATTGAAACCCTTGGAGTTTCTAAAGCAACAGGTCTGGGGAAGGGCCTGAGAATGCATTTCTAACAAGCTTTAGGTGAAATTGATGCAACTGACCCACGGACCACACTTGGAGAACCACTGAGGTAACACAGTACTTCTCAAACTTTCATGGACATAAAAGTCACATGAGTATCTTATTACAAATCAGTTTCTAATTTGGTGGGTCTGAGGTGGGCCTGAAGTGGGCCTGAAGTTTTTACAAGTTTAATAAGTCCCTGGATCACACGGACGCTGCTGGTTAGGGGCCACATTTTGAGTGGCAAGGCTCAGTTATTTTTCTATTATTCTACTTCTTGTTACCTATACCTACCATAGACAGACATAGAAGGGAGGGAAGAGTCAATACAGGTCTTCTTAAAGACTCTTTTCCTTCCAGAGAAGCTGTCCAACCCACCCTCAGTCACTTGTAATGATGATGAGCAAGTTAGTGAGCCCAGCACTGAGCTCACTGCATCAGTTCTGGAAGCTGAGGTCTCCTGTAGAGTGGCCTCAGTAATATTATCACCCATCAGGTGGGGTGATACTGGGAGAAGGTGTGGAAAGGGAGATGGGGAACTGAGACCTGGGGTAGCAGGAATGGTTGAGGGGAGAGGAAGTGGCTACAGTCTGAGAAGGCTCAGGAATACCTAAGCATGAGACCAGTGCAGAATGTCCTGTACTGGCACCAGTTTGCCTAGAAAAAAAGAAAGAAAGAAAGCTGTTCTAAAATTGGCCTTTCTTCTCTTGGGAAACTCAGATTCTTTCCCAACAGCCACCAGTCTGAGGAAGATTGGGGGAGGGGGAGGGGAAACAAATCCTTCCGCGCACCATTACCTTCTATGATGGATGACTTCTCCCCTGGGCCTTCATTTAAAGCCAGTGTTCTGAGTCTTGGCTCAGGTCCAGGCTGTCTGGGAGCCTGGGCTGCCATGTCTGATAGAGAGGGCACCAGGAACCAGAACTTCAGTTGGGTTCCCAGCTCCAGCCATGGTTTTCTAATTATAATCATCTCTTACTCTCAGGTTGTACATACACTTCTCAAAATGCTTCATTCGTTCATTAATTCCTTTCATCAACAAATATTTATTGGGTATGTGCAACATGCAGAGCATGTTATACCCTCTAGGCAGGATATGAGAACCTAAAAGCCATACTGATCATTAAACTGTAAGATAGAGGAAAATGCTGCCTTGGTATTCAGATCTCCTACAGTGCTCATTCCTCATGACATCTTTACATGTAGGGAGGCTCAAGGGAAATGCCTTTCCTAGCCCAGAGAAGGGCACCCTGGTTCACAGAGCACAAACAGTCAGCCCCAGAGCCAGGGCTGCAACTCAAGGCTATCCTATCAAAGCACGACATGTCCTATATCAACTAGTGTAGATTTATGCAGGGGCTGCCCTACACCTTCTCTCAGACCCAACAAGAGGAAACAGGTTCAGAAGAGAAGTTTTACAGCCAAAATGAGACAAAATAAGAATCCACCAGGGAGGGCTTGGAGACCCCAGCAGATGCACAGAAACAGATCCCCAGTACTGCTGACCTCCTGCCCAGAGTGGTTGGAAGTTATCACGACAAGGCAGAGAACTAGTGAGATGGCTTTTTATACAGCTCTGCAACCTCAGGTGTTTTGACGACCTTTGGCCAGAACAGAACACTGCCAGGGGTCTCTAAAACAGGGGGAACCATTTTCTCCTGGCAGAAGCTTAATCCAGAAGTGGCTGCTGAAATGAGAGCGAAATCCCCCTTGGTAAAAGGCTGACATCAGATCAGGACCTTGTTGAGAGGCTCTGCAGTGTAGACTTTACAGTTGGGTAGATGGATAGCAGCTGTTCTTATGACATCTCATTTGGCCCAGGTCGTGTCAGAGTCATCGTGGAGCTTTCAGAAAAAGACTTACCTGGGCTTCATCTTCTGAGATTCTAACTTTATTCATAAATCTGAATGGGGCACCTGAGTGGCTCCGTGGGTTAAGTGTCTGTCTTTGGCTGAGGTCATGATCCCAGAGTCCCAGAATGGAGCCCCGCATCAGGCTCCCTGCTCAGTGGGGAGCCTGTTTCTCCCTCTGCCCCTCCCCCCGCTCATGCTCTCTCTCTCTCTCTCACTCTCTCTGTCTCTCTCTCAAATAAATAAATAAAACTTTAAAAAAAGTTTTGATCTATTATGGAATCTTCAAGTATTCAAAAAATAATCCATGTACCTACTGCCATAATGTAACAGATTTTATGTACCTTGACGTATTTGTTCTGGATATTTTTGTTCAGAAATAAAATTACAAATAAACCTATAAGTAAAGCAATAGGCTTTGCTATCTGAATACCCCATCTTACTCTCTGCCTTCCCTTCCAAGAAGGGATCATTCCAATGATGCCAGTATTCATCCTTCCCATGCATGGGTTCTATTTTTCTACAAATGGGCATGCTGGTTTAAAAAGTTTGCATGAATAATGTCCTAGTGCATGTATCCTTTTGCACCTTGTATTTTTCACTCAACATTATGACTTCAAGGTGTACCAACATTGATCCATTTTTCTCTATTTCATTTACCTTAACTGCTCTTGACAGAGTGCCAGTCCCCTGGACCTGGACCAGTGGCTGAGGTCTGAGTGATTTGCCCCATTACTCTGGAGTCTTTCTCCTGGGGCTTGGATCATGCACTTACAGACTCTGGGGCTGACTGTTTGTGCCCTGTGAACCATGGCACTTACAGACTCATGGGTTCCAGAGTTCCACTAGAGTTGGCCCACACCCAGGGTTGCAATTGCCATGGCATCCATACTGTTCACCCATGAAAGCATGTCAGGAGAGCAGCCCACCTTGCAACCATCACAGCAGTGTGGATCCTCTTACAGGGCAATTAGAAAATTCTAGGCCTGGGGTGCCTGGGTGGCTCCATTGGTTAAGCCTCCCATTCTTGATTTTGGCTCAGGTTGTGATCTCAGGGAGATGAGATCAAGCCCCGTGTCAGGCTCTACACTCAATGCAGGGTCTGCTTGGGAGTCTCTCTCTCCTTTTCCCTCTGCCCCTCCCCCCACTCATGCTCTCTAAATAAATAAATAAATAAACAAATAAAATCTTTAAAAAAAAAAGAGAGATTCTAAGCCAGAGCTTTCAGGGGTCCTCTTGTTTCCTTTCTATAAACTTGAGAAAGGAAGGATCACCTACATCAGCAGGAGCAAAGGTACTGCCAGGACATGGCTCTCATTTTGTGTAGCTATGGAACTTTCATTCTGTCTTTTCATTTTTCTGCAAAGTAAGGATCAGACACAGTGAGACTGAGTGCCTGTTTACTCCAGCAACCTTTCAGAATGGACAAAGACTGATCTAAGCAAACCTCTGAGTTTGTAAATTACCTGCAAACTTAAACATCAGTTGCATGGGACCCAAAGTTTTCTAGTTTAGGTGACTTAATGTTTGGGTTTCCCATTTCTGCATCCCATGCCCCCTTGTAAATCTCTGAATGTCCTAAAGCAGGATTCTCACTGCTTTGCTCTTCCGCCTCAATTAAATTGAGTCATATGCTTATTGAATGCTTGCTCTTCCTCATGTTTATTGAACACAGAGCACAAAGCTTGGCATATATGTGGGGGGGGGGGCGTGGCAGGAACTGTAAATGTTAATACAAATCAAGCCTCTCTCTGCCTCCACCCAGGAGCCCCTGCACCTTGAATCCATGCCTCCCTGATACAAAGCAGATTCTGATGCATAATAATAGTCATATAGAGTTAAGGGCAGATACACAGGGACTCTGGAGGAACATGATTTAGGGGATCTGGAGAGCTTCTTGGAGAAAATGGGCTTAATCTGGGTACAGCCCAACTTAACCCATAGAGTTTAAACCTATTCACTTCTTGCGGCAGACTTACTCATTGCAACCCTGTGCAAAATGGTCTTTAGTATTTACTGGGGGGCCCTCAGAGAGTGTGCCTATTGCTTAGAATGTAGTTAAGAGCACAGAGTCTTCATTAGCACTTTCTAGAAAGCCATATCAGCTACTGTTATGAGCAGGGAAGAAGGCAAATGAAAAAGTAACCAGGCCAAGATGTAAACCCAGGTGTAAAGACCCTCTATTCACCATTTATAAAGATTGATGACTGATTGATTGATTGATTGATTGATTTAGAGTGAGCATCTGGGGAGGGGCAGAAGGAGAGGGAGAGAGAATCTCAAGCAGACTCTCCACTGAGCATGCAGCCTGATGTGGGGCTCCATCTCAGGACCCTGAGATCATGACCTGAGCCAATATCAAGAGTCAGATGCTCAACCGACTGAGCCACCCAGGTGCCCCTCTATTCACCATTTATAATGTGGACAAAGGCTGAGTGTGCTCCGTGTGAGGAAGGCAGCAGTGACAGAACACAGAGAAGCAGGACCCAGCCTGAGCCTTGTAGGCCAAAGAACAGCCCAGACCACCTGGTTGACCACATGACCCAGATGAAGGGAGGCAGTCCCATAACACACTGTAGATAATATCCCTGATCCCTCTGAGTTCAGCTTGTGGCAAGATCATGGACGAAACTCACTCCAGGGCTAGGGGAAGATATTTTCTCCTTTTCCAAAGGAGAACCCCACAGAACTGGAGGAGATTTGGGAGATCCTTGAAATCTGAGTAATAATTATATTTTACCTGTGTTTTCATCAACATGGACTCATTAAGTTCACAAAAAAACTCTGGGATTTAAGCCATACAGTTACTATCACTATTTTTTTTATAGAAACTGTTCACAGAGACATTAGAGTCAGTTCTCTGATAAGCCAGGGATACAATTCCCATCTTCTGATTACAAATCCGGTGGGATTCTCACTGTGCCATACTGTCTGTCTCACATATATTACGCAAGATACAAACACTGACAGCAATGATGTCAGAGGAATCAGCTCAGGGATTTGACAAGCATTTCTCTTTAGTTTGTAAAAGAGCACTTCCGACAACCATGCAAGAGGGTGAGGAAGAAGGCACATTTGAAAGAGAATGCCTCCATGCTTAGAGAACAATACCACATTTAGCTGCATTTTTCTCAAGCAACAGAGGAGTTATAAAGAAATCATGTGACAATGAGCAATCCAAGTGTGTGTGGAGAGATAGCTGGGTCTGGGGATCTCAGAAGCAAGAATCTAAATTGCCTCCTATGGAATGGGTTGGGCTACCAAATCACTAGAGGTTGACCTCAATCTAAACCAAGTCACACCCTTCCCTCACCATCTCCTGACCCCTTTGCTTGTCATGCACTCTGATCATCCTTTGTCCCAACTGTTGATGCTGGCCAAAGTTCTGGCAAGCCCCATGTCCCTAACGGAAGCTTGCACTTTCTGTGTGATGTATCCTTTGGGGGCATTTCTGGCTAAATTAAATCTTTGAATGCTATCTGTTGCTGTCTTAAAATATTTTTCTAAACCAAAAATAATTTTATTTTTACTCCTAATAAGGTAGCCATCCTCTTGACTTCAGGAAATAGAAAATGGTATCATTTGCATTTGGGCTGCTTTGATGTTATAAAGTTGATCCAAAAGTCCTCAAGTACCTTGCAAATGGAAGAATGAAAGCACAAAGGGAGTCCCAGGTTCCCCTGCCCATCTTCTGCCTTCTGCACCTTCTTCTACTCCTTGCTCAAGTTTGTAGCATAATGAGCAGCTAAGTAAGCATCTTGTCCTTGGATCATCTGTGGCCCTATTTGTCCCTACCCCCACCTGTCTTCATCCCCTCATAGGAGGAAGAGGTGGAGGAGGAGACTGGACACTATGCTCATTCTTCCCATGAATTGGAAAGGGTTCCTCTGACAACTTTGCATTTCCCATTCCTGGAATGAAATCGTTGGAAATATTCTATGGGGGGGGGGGCGGTGAGGGCAGATAGTGGCATGGTATGAACCAGAACTCTGGCTCTGGGGACAGCTGCCTGGGACTGTAAGTCATAATATCAGGCACTCTGTACAGACAAAATCCCCTCCATGGTGCTCCCCCAGGGCAGTCACCCTAGGAAATACCGCCATCTGGTGGGAATCTTGCAGCTTTTCTCCTTTTCCTGGCTTCATGCCAAGGAATGGGGATCATCTCCAAAATGGCCAAAGGGCTGCCCCTAGAGTTCCAAGGTCTTCTAGATCTAGCAAGGCTTGCTGTCATTAAAACCTGTAGCTCCTTAGGGCATGAGAACCCAGGGCTATTGCCTCAGGTTCTGTGTTTGGCAATCAAGCCTCTCTCATACCAACTCTTCCCTTATACCATAATGTATCCCACCCCTGTGTCTTCCCCAAGGCTGAGCCTTTGTTGGGATGCTCTCTCTTCCGTGGGCATAGATCCCTCAGGACCAGCTCACTGTCTTACTGTGTCACGGCCTCCAGTCTTGGTATCCTTCAGCTTGACTTCCCTAGTCTTTACACATCTGATAACTCATTTTATATTCCCATGCCCTCTCCACTCACCTGGCACATTTCCCTGCATTTAGATGATGCTCAATACATGGCTGTTGATTGATGTCCAGCTTCTACCTTTCCAGTTATAATAAGCACATTTCTTGAATTCTTGAATTGGGAATCTGGTTGCACCTAATCCTTAGAAGCAGAGGAGAAACCAGAGACCCCTTCAATTCCATTTTTACAGATGAGACTGTAAAGCAGAAGATTCTGATTCTGTTTGTGGACCGATGTAAGTTGACCACCATGGATGCAGAGGTCTTAGGCATTCATTTCTATAGATCATTCCAGGTGGATGGGTGTGGGGCAAAGTGAGGAATATTAAAATGTGATGACCCTAGGGGATACCCAGCTGTGTGGTACGATGGGAAGATTTTGAGTCCTGAACCTGTTTATTGAACACTTATTATTAACACTTATTATCACTGAATCTTTGTTCCCTCATCTATAAAATGGAATTAATAATTCAAAATACACTTGACCAGCAACAATTTCTTGACCCCAACACCTATCTCCAGTCACATATTAAAAACTCAATAAATATTTGTTGACAGAAAAAAAATACCTAGCTTAGTGTTGTTGTGGAGGATAAAATGAGAAAACACACAAGCAGTGTAGAAACTGAAATGCTATACAGAGTAGGGACTGCAGTGGGGATGGATGGGACTCTCAGCATCCACTTCTTCCTCCTCCTTTTCCTCCATAGCAAGGGTCTCCATATAATTGTTCTCGGTTTCTCTCTGTCTGCTTGTCTGTCTGTTTGTCTGCCTCTCTCTGTCCTCCATCATGGGTTTCTACTTGGATGATAAACTATGTGAGGCATGAAGGACCCAGAGATACCATGAATGACACTCAGAACCTAGTCCCTCTTCTTCAGTCTCAACCCCAGCAAGTTTGTATTCTGGGAAGCAGGTCACAGTAAATCCAGCCCCTGCAACAGTAAAATGCATGATGACTGCTCCTTGTTTTTTTCCTTTTGTAAGTAGGTTGCTGCTGCCAGAACCTCTCAAAGCCCTACTTCTGATGCTTCCTTGGGCCAATGCCACACGGCTTCTCCAGCACTTTTTCTCTCTCTGCTCCAGTGAGCTGCCCAGAGCAACTCAGAACAAGCTGATTTGCAAGGCTGCTGTTGTGTGAGGAGCACAGGGGCAATGGCGGGACAAGCAAAGCTGCCTGGGAGCTGAGTCCAGGGGACAGATGTAGGCAACCTGGTTCTGGCCCCAGAGAGACCCCAGCTATCACTCAAGTTTACCTCTCTGGTGTTCAATTTCCTCGACTGTAAAGTGAAAGGCTTGGATTTGAAGATTTCTAAGCCCTTGCCCAGCCCTATAGTATCAGGAGAGACTTGGCGAGCACCGGCAGGCTGATACTTGTCCCCCAATAACCTTCACTTTCCAAGAGGGAGAGTGAGTATCTGCCCCCTAAGCTCCTTACAGGGAACATGGAGCACTGCGGATCAAGAACTTACCATGTGTCAGGCATTGCAGTAACTGCTTTATCTACATTTAATTTGAGCCTTCTAACAAGCATATTAGGCCAGTATTATGATCATCCCTGTTTGAATTAAAGAGACTGAGATTCTGTTCTTTAACATGGTTAGCTTAGTTAGGAGGAGAATTATTTTTAAATGCAAGACATTCTGACTCTGAAGCCCTGCTGATAGCAGGCTGACAGGTTGCCAGGGAGCTCCCTATAAAAAGGGAATAGTGCCTGTATTAGTCAGGATTCTCCAGGGGAAGAGAACCAATAGGATACTTACAGATATAGACAGGAGGAGATTTGTTATAGGAATAGGCTCACATGGTAAAGGAGGCTGAAAAGACCCAGGATCTGCCATTTGCAAACTGGTAGAGCAGTAAAGCCAGTGGTATCAATCAGTCTGAGTCCCAAGAATTGGGAGGGTGGTGGTGGGGAGGCTGAAGAAATAAGTCCCAGTCCGAGTCCAAACACGCAAGAACAGAGCAAGAACATCCTAGGGAAGGTGAAGATAGATGTCTCAGTTCAAGCAGAGAGAGCGAATTCACCCTTCCTCCACCTCTGTGTTCTGTTGGGGCCTTCAGTGGATTGGATGATGCCCACCACACTGGTAAGGGTGATCTTCTCTACTCAGTCTACTGATTCAAAGGCTAATCTCTTCCAGAGACACCTCCACAAGCACACCCAGAAACCATGTTTTATGAGATGTACGACCATCTCTTAGCCCCTCTAGGCTAAAAGATGGTCGAATTTTACAATTCTGATAAAATCTATCAGAATTTATTGGTCTGATAGATATGTGTTGACACATAAAATTCATCATCACAGGACCCTGTAGACATGACGGCATGTTTGGTTTATCACACACAAATAAACATCATAATTATACTCACGTTATTCCATCCAGTTTTCAGTCATTTCATTTATCCTGTATTGTCTCATTTCATGTTCACAAGAAACCCTGGGGAATGTGGGATTACCCCTGCTGAGAAATGGGGTGGGGGGGAAGAGGCTGCAGAAAGCTGACTTGCTGACAGTCACTCAGCTGGTAAATGAGGGAGCCACTAGCTAGTGCCCTGGTGGTCTGACTTCAAGTCAGGCTTCCTGCTGCTAGGCCAATTTGGAAAAGATGGAGTACTAAGTACCCTTTGCCCACCCTGTCCCCAGTTTCCCAGTTCACAGCCAGGATAATGGAGACATAAAGAGTCTGCATCTTGACCATTCCAGAAAAAAGACAGCGTGTACCAGCACAGAAGCCAACCTCTCCCTGCTTCTAACCCAGAGTCAAACTCCTTCCCCCGGCTCACGAGGTCCTGCCAAATCCACTCCCAACTCCTGTCTCCTACCTACTCTGGCCTTCTGCTTGGACCTGTATCTGAGAGGCAGCCTCTGCTCAGGGTCAAAGAGCTTTGAGCCTCTTTGGTAGAAAGAAATGCAGCTCCATCACTTAAAGCCAGAGGTCCTTGGGGTAACTCACAAGAGGCAGATTTGTGTGGTGAGCTCCATATTTAGGGAAGTGGGACCTGAAGGCCTGCTTCACCACTCTCTTCCAGTCCTGACTTCTCTAAAGCTTCAGCCTCCTGATGTCTGGCCTGGACATAACAGTATTCACCTTAAGGGGTTATTTTAAGGATTAAATAAAATAATGTAGGTGTATTGTGATCCTTAACTACCTTATGGAGGTTATTTAAGTAAAATAAACATATGTGAAAATGGAAGGCACATGACAGAAAAATAGAATATTCAAGAAGTGTTCACTCCTTTCTTGTCCACCCACCCCTTGGTTTAGCCACATTACAATTCCTAGATGGTAGAGGTGGGCTTCTTCCTTTGTGTTCCCAGGACTAGTCACAGTCTGCCATACAGAGCAAAATCTCCATAAATGTTAGATGAAACAGACACAATAAAAGAAAGCAAAAGAGAAAGGAAGAAAGAAGAAAAGAAAGAAAGAAAGAAAGAAAGAAAGAAAGAAAGAAAGAAAGAAAGAAAGAAAAAGAAAGAAAGAGAAAGAGAAAGAAAGAAGAAAGAAAGAAAGAAAAGAAAAAAAGAAAAGAAAAGTTTACATTTTTTAAAGATTTATGTATTTATTTCAGAGAGAGAGAGAAAGAGAGAGTGCATGAGGATTTGGGGAGAGGGGCAAAGGGAGAGGGAGAATCGAATCCCAAGCAGGCTCCCCGCTGAGCACGGAACCCAGGGACTCAGGGCTCCATCTCAGGACTCTGAGATCATGACCTGAGCTGAAATCCAGAGTCGGTCTTTTAACCAACCGAGCCACCCAGGCGCTACAAGGCTTGCAATTTTTAAATGAATTTATTGGTCTGATAGATAAAAAAGGGGTCATTTGTCAAACAATAACATTATCATTACAATCTATTATTAACACTATATTAAAAGAATAACTATGCATTGTACAAATACACTACAAAAATACAAATCCTTTGTTCCAGCTGCTCTAAGGATCTGGATTAGGAGGGATCAGACCTCTCATCCCATTGGCTCTGTTATCTGGGTTTCAACTTCAGTCCCTGGCCTCTTGCCATCAGTCTTTCTGTCTCCTATAAGACCTACCTTGGCCACTGCAGTCCCTGTGCTCCCGAGACAAGACCAGAGGACAGGAGAAGGCTGGCTAGAAAAATCATACTGCAGGTCAGTGCTCAGAAGATACAGCCTCTGCCTTGTCTCCTCACACTTGTCACAATCAGCTGGAGGGGCCCGAGGCCAACCACCAAGACAGCTGCTTCTTGGGAACTGTCACTCCACACTTTTTTCCATCTGAGTCTCTTTCCTTTCGGAGCTCCTCCCTAGAGGCACATAGATTCAAAGCTGTAATTACAAAGCAGTAACAAAGATTAGAAAAATACTTTGAGAGTTTATGGAGAATTTCATGGAGACGCCTTGATTTTGTCCGTACCACATCTCCCTAAGTTAAGTACAGCAGGGTTATAAGAAGTCTCCCTCAACTTCACTTTGGGGTCAGCGATCTGAAGCTCAGAGAGATTGAAGAATGTGTGTTCAAGTGACAGAGATGGGACCTCAGCCCAGATCTTTTTCCTCTAAATTTAAAGTCACATGATTTCCATAATAGCAATGAGGATTCATCAAATTTCCATAGTTTCTTCATTTGAAAGACCTCAGAGATTTTAATTCTTAAATATATATGTATTTTTTATCTTCCTACCATCCCTGGTCATTGGAGAAGGTGGTATTTCCACATTTTATAAACAAAGAAAACTAAGGCAAGAAATAGAATCTGACCAATCTAAGACTCACGCAAATATACAGACAACTCATTAAAAAGATCTTGTTGGCATTTGCTTTGCCCACCTTCCAGCTACCATGGCATCTCTCTCTAATGGGTTTTATGGGAGGATTTTCAGTGCACCATGCCCATTTTCTCACCCATGACCTTTGAGTTTGAGTACCTAAAATCCAGCTTCAAGGGGTGATTTGTTGCCCGAACTTCCAGGGAAGTGTAGGGGAGGAAAAGTTTTCCTTGACCCTCTTTGCATCCCTGGCTGGGTCTGAAAATTAAACTGACAAAGACCGATGCACAGGAGAAAAGCATATACATTTCACTGAATTTATACATATACCTGGAAGTCCTCACAAAATAATGAAGTCCTGAAGAAATTACCAGAGCGGGAAGCTTTTAGACAAAGAAACAATAGATTTGTGAAGAATTGCAAGACAGAAGGGTTTGGGCTGGGGTAGCAAACGTGAAGAAGTAACAGGAAAGACAAGAATTAGTTTAATGAGGTTTGTTTATATGGATTTCTTGGCCCCAAATTCCATCTCTGTGATAAGAAATGTCTTCCATCCTCCTGGTGCAGGGAGGGCAGCTTTCACATAGGCAATTAATGCCCTGTTTCAGGGAAGGGTGGGGTGGGGGAGGCGAGCGTGAACGTCCTGCCTCTGCCTTTTCTCAGGCTATTTCAGTTTAATACATTCAATATGCCAGGGTGCCACCTTTTGGGGTAGTGTGTCCTGAACCCCATCAAAAGCAAATCAAGAACCACACATTTGAAAGACTCCACCTTCTCAGCCACTATTCAAACAGGTACAAAGCAGAAAACCATGAAACAACTTGAAGAAGCATAGAAAGATGAACTTTATATAACCCACCAGTGATTTCCTCTATATGAAAAACCTCTGTCAATGCCTCAGCTATTATCATTCCTCCTTCTATTACTGCTGCTACCATCTACAGAAGGGCAGGAACTCTACTATTACTAAGCACTTTGCTTATATCTCACGGATCCTCACAACAAACTCAACAGTTAGGGATTTTTATCACCATTTCACAGATAAGGAAACAGACACTGATAGAGGTTAAATAGCCGGCCCAGGCTCACACCTCAGAAGTGGCAGGCGGCAGTATTCAAAGCCTGATCCATGTGACGTTGGGTCAAACTGCTGGGTGACTCTCTGAGGAGTGTTCTCTGGGGCTGTCATTTCAGTTCGATTATGCCCAAATCTAACAATATTTTCAGGAATGATTTATGATCCACTTGTGTGCACAGCACCTCTTCTGGGTAACAGGAGGCAAATAAAGGTGTTTATGCCATGAAACTGAGCCTAAGAAACTCGTGAATTTTTGGAGGTAAAAATGTTGAGAAAGAAGACAAACCTCTAATACTGTGGAAAGAGTGTCTCCATTGGAGCCAGATGGGCCCAGGTTAAGGCCTGATTCATCCATTTATTGGCAACATGGTCTCTATTCTTTAGCCTCAGTTTGCTCATCCATAAAATGGGACTAATACTATCTATCCTTTGAGGTTGCTATGAGGACAAGATAAATTGTTTAAGGACCTAGCACAGTATGTGGCCACAGCAACCAACCATTCCTGCCAGAAATTTTACTGAGGGCCTGGGAGCTGGAAATACAGTGATGGACTGAGTGAAAATGGTTCTTGCTCTCACTGAGTTCACTATTTAGCGTGAGATAAATAGTTGTTTATATTATAGTGGCTCACCAAGTAACACAGCATTGGAACACATAACTAGAGGACAGAAGGCTGTTCTTCACCTAACAACCACAAGGAACAGCTCTCTCATGTAAGCTCAACTGGCCAACCAGAGTCCTAGCAAATGAATTTATGAATAGTTTAGGAAATAAGCCACTCCATTAGGAGTTAGACTAAAAGCCCGGGTATCTTGGTTTCTCTGAGCAGACATTCCTTTATTTGATAAAAGGAGTAATGCAGATGAATTCTGTGAGATGAGACAGTCATATCAGTAAAAATAGCATCAGAGCTGGTACAAAATGGAAACATCTGGTTCTGGCAAAGGAGCTAAAGGAAACATGGTGCAGAAGCAAGTGACCTAGGCTTAAACAGGAGAGCTGGACTCGGGACCCAGACCAGGGCCTAAATGGCTGTGTGATTAGGAGAGGCCCCTGAGCCCCTCTGGGTCTGTTCCCTAGCTGTGAAACTGGCACAGAGCCCTGAGTTCCCATTCACCTCTGCCATTCAATGGTTCAATAAATACAAAATAGAAAAATAATTAAGTAAGGTTAGTTTTCATAGCAATGAGACTAGCTCCAGTGAGCAATTTGGGCATCTAGTAAAATTAGAGACTAGATCATACCTTGACATCATTTCAGAAGGTGGATTTTCTAAACACGGCCCATCACCAGGGGATTCCTGCCTTACTCCACAGTAGTAGACAATGTTGGCTTTCAGTTACTGACTGGGGCAGTGATTGCCGTTTCCAAGTATTTCTGGCTCTCTTCCTTCTGGGCAGAATTGTTATTTCTGGGCCAGCTGTGGGTTGCTGCAGTCATGTGACTAGTTCTGGCCAATGAGTGGGGAGTGAGAGACCGGCATCACATTTCCAGGTAAGAGCAGTTAACTGTGGATGCAAGACTCCTCAGAGCTCACATTCCCTCCAGCATGGTGACCCACAGTGTTCAAGACGGGGGCTGTTTTTCGCCCTGGGTCCCCGAGTGACTAGAATAAACAAAGCTCCCTGCTATCCCATGGTGGATACATAATAAGGAAAAAAACCAAACCTTTGTGTTTTACGCCTTTGAGATTTGGGGCTATTTTGTTACTGCAGCATAATCTAACCTATTCTTACTGATGCATTACTTCATATAAATGTTTTGCTGATTTAATAGCTTCATGCAATATACACTAGAATTGTGTACTAAAATCTTTTACATTTAACTATGACTTCCTTCCACCTGATTTGACACCAGTGCATTGCCACTACAAGGGACACCATCCACCACACTCCTGCAAGGGCCATTCACGTGGAGTGCAATGTGACAAGCAGTTCTGGACTTGTAACAGTATAGGGGAAATAAACTCATCCCACTGACTGTTTTTACTTCATTGATTTTCAGGTTAATGGAAATAATCTTTTTCACTTGCAAAGTATTTTGTAGTTTTAAAAAGCTCTTGCATTCAAAATGTATTGTGTCATTTATGAAACAGTCACAACCCTATAAGGCAGATACTATTAGCCCCATTTTACAACCAAGGGACTTGAAATACAGCTTAAGAGACTGCATGAGGTTGCTAGTTAATAAGTGGCAACACTGGGACTTGAACTCTTGTCTCCTAACTCCATGTGTGGGACTAACTCAACTGCCACCTTTCCTTCAGCATCTTTACTCTGAACAGAAGTCTCTTTTTGTTTCCATCTATTCTAATCAGGTTTCCCTTAAGTGGAGGAATACTATACCAATCGGTTCCTCATCATTATTAGTTTTTTGCAACCTGGTTGTTCAAAAGAAAGTGTGGGTGGCAGAAACCTTCTACCATGCGTCCTTGGGGTGGTGGAGTCACTCTGGCTGTGGGACTAGAAGAAAATGCCATCACTAGGCCTGATACACTGGAGGCTGGCCCTCTGGTCCTCCAGAACTCCTGCACCCTGCCTTGGTTGTCAGTCCTGGCCCTGATCTTGGAGAGGATGACAGTCTGTGTGACTCATAATCTCACACTCTGGACTTGGCAAAGTAACTTGCCCCTGAAGTGTGGGGACAGGGAGCACAGCAGGGCAGAAGCCTGCGGTACTGCCCAACTACTCCCCCAGAGAGTCTGAGCTAGTCTCCTCCTCTCACACTGCCATCTCCCTTTTCTTTCCTTCTGTGTTTTCTCTTTTGGTAAAGTTTAGGTTTGGTCTATCAGCTTCCTTTCCTTAATTGGTTTTATGTGAATGAAATCGCCCCATTTTCTGCATCACTGATACCAATGTCAGTCGGGCTGGGGCACAAGTACTCAAAGACCCAGGCAGGAAAGCCCCACCATCAAGGGTCTTCAGAGGTGACTGACAGAGAATCCCTCTCCTTCCTCTCTCTGATTAATGTCCAGATGGTACAAAACTTCAGAAATCACCTGTGTGATCCCTGAGTCTCCAAAGCTCTCCTGTGGATGTGTGTGGTGACACTCACACCAATCTCTGGAGGTGATGTGATATCAGAGGGCCTGTGTTGTCCTCACTGCCAACATAGAAAGACATATCTACCTCTCTAGGATCTGCCCCTGGGACCCCAGCTCCCACAGAGTGTCCATCCTCCTCTCCCCTGAGGTCTGCTTGCCTGACTCCAATTTCTCTCCCAGCAGAGCGGATGTGGATGATTCTTTTCAAGAACTTTCTTCCACCAAGGAGGGTCTGATGCTGAGTTCTCATACTGGGAAGGAGTAAGCTTCCAGGCTGACCGCTAGGAAGCCCAGCTGCTTCACCCTCTCAAGGGCTCAGCTCAGGGTTGGAAAAAGCAGGTAGCAGAGGGAAGAAAAGTAGCTGCCTAGAGGAGGCAAAACACTCTCCCCCTTCTTCTCCTCTCCTTCCAGCCCAAGGCTCCCAAAGCTGGGGTTAGGTCACAGGGTCCTTAGCAGATGTAGGCACAGAAAGGCTACAGGACCTTGTCACAGGGGAGTCTTGTAGTTTCAGACCTCCATTTCATACCTACCTGGCCAGCAAAATCATCCTATTGTGCATTTTCATCTTTTTCAGTGCTTTTTGCTTTTTCACAGAAGCAATTTCACATAGATGTGTAGGATTATTTGATCAGTGTCTTTCTCCCTCATTAGACTCACTACATAAAATCAAAGACCATACAGTTTTCCCTAGCCTAGAAAAGACTAGGCACTTGATAAATATTTGTTGAATGGATGAATTAATCTTCACTGCTGACATAGCAAGAGAGAATAAGCTTAAGCTATAGCAAGAAGGATTAGCTCAGCACTACTCCGGAGCCCACCACCTGGTTTTAAATCCTGGCTCTGCAACTTAATTCCTATGAGCCCTAGGCAAATATTGCTGTCTTGCCTCATTTCATAGTTCTCAATGGTGGTAACAGACTGCTACTATGGCTCCATATGGTTTTTCTGAGGATTAGATGAGATGATACATGCACCGTACTTCAGACAGTCTCTGGGCAATATAAATGCTCAGTAACTATTAGCTAACTACAGCTTGCTTGCAGATGGAGGGTAGCTGAAGGAGAAGTTTTGATTTTGCTCTTTGCAAGATACAGGAGGAAATGTGTAATATCTTATACTTACCCAAGGAGGTAGTTTTGAGATTTAAGCAAAAAGGATTGTTTAACTATAATTTTTCAACAAAGACAATGGCCATATCTAGAAGTAGTATCTCTATAACAACATGGTCCTGGTTATTATACCAGACAATGACATTGTTGAAGGAATCAGGATGTAAGCCATGGAAATCTTTGGCAGTAGATAACTGATCATAAGTGCCTAAGACCAAAAGAGACTAAGTGGGCATCCCAATAAAAGCCTATTTTAAAAAAAAACAAAAACCCTCCAGATGTGATGTATAACAGCCTGATTAGGATCACAGAGCTCTTCCAAAGGAGAGTCCAGGTGAAGTACAGTGGTTAGAAGAGCACGGATTTTGGAACCCGAATGCCTAAGCTCACATCCCAGGTAACCCATTACTTGCTATGTATCTTGGTTACTTAACCTCTATGGGTTTCAGCTTCCTCATCTGTAAAATAGAAATGATAAAAGACACCAGTTTTCTAAAATCTTTACAAGGATTGAATATATAATAGCATACAGTAAGTACTGCGTTTAATATTAGGTCTAATTAAAATGTTGTTGTTGTTGTTGTTTTTAAATCACTATTGTGTAACAAAAAACCTATTCATAGCCACTGGGCAAATGATCATCCATTTTTCCTAGAAGGGGAGGTAATCTGAAATAAAGGGCTACATAAAATCATAGAAAGTAGACAGTCTTCTGTCTGCTCAGCTTCCCTTGGCTCCATGTTTTACATATATCCTTTCTATAAACTATTTTTCTGCTTAAATCAGACAAGATGCTGTTCCTATTGTTTATGATGAAGAGTTCCAGCTGATAATGCAAACTCCCCAGACCTACTAAGTGAGAATCTAGATTTTTGGAAGCACCCCAGGTGATTCTTATACCTACTGAAATTTGAGAGCCTTGGCTATTTTGGACTCTTAGATGCCTTCCAACTTTGATACTCTCTGATTCTATGGTTGTCTGGTTGTATCAACTCCTGGGCCCACTCCTTATTGACAGATCCACTGGGCACAGTTTTCAGAGGCTGAAGCCATCTTTCTCCCTGTTCTCTCCACATCAGAAAGATGGCTTCAGCCCCCCTCCTTTTCCTACCCCCACCCCACACCCATACATCACACTTATATCTGCCATAGGTGTGTAACCTGAGCCTGACCAGGGAACAGACACCTTTCTTAGTAAAAGTAACTTTGTTTTCCAGGATCCTCAACCATATTGCAGGGGGAAAAATCATGATATTCTATCTGTTCTTCATGGACAATTTTTCAGCAACTTTCCAGCAAAAGTCAAGAATGACGTTATGGAATATGTAATGTTGGTCTTTCATTTAAAACAAGAGGCACCATCTTTCCATCTTTCCCAAAGGGGATAAGGGAAATAAATTATGTTCTACAACATCCAAGTTATTTCTCTAATGACCAATAGAATTTTTTAGCAAGATAGCAAAAGATGTGTAACCCCTTGTGATGATAATGCATTGGCAGGCTTCCCTCAGGCTAAGGGGATCTGCTGAGGCCCAGCATGGCCAGGAAACCTTAGACATAGTGGTGGTGCCCTGGCCTGAGGGAGTCAGGCCACAGGACTAGCAGGAGCTGGGCAGAGCATGTAGGAAGGGCAGAACTGTGTTGGCTATTTTGGGAGGACATGAGCAGCTGTGCTGAAGTGGAGGTAAGCAGTGGGGAAGGAAAATGGTTCTCGGACAGAACAGCCAGTAGGGACCTGGAAACATTCTGATGCCTCTTTCCTGGCTGAACCTCACTGCTGGTTTCCCTGCCCCAGATCTCCCACATGCCCTCCTCATCTATCTCCTTAAAATATCACCTTTATCAGGTTAATTCCCCCTTCTTGAAAACCTACACAACGACCCTCATCTATGGTATAGAATGAGTCCCAAACTCCTGAATCAGCTGTTCAAAGCTCACCACAGCCTGCCTCAACTTGTCTTCCCAAATTGGCTCCTACAATTCCCGCGAACCTTCTCAAATACTCACATACCTTCTGCTCAAGCAAAATGAACCCTACTCTCTTCTCAGTGCATTTCCCACATACTTACTTCCAGGCTTTTGCTGTCATGATTTCCCTTCCTGCTACTGAGCTCTGCTCTTCCCTGACCTGGCCTTTCCTTTCCAACTTTTCAAATCCTGTGCTTGCCTGAAGGTAGATCTTCATTGCTCTATCTCAACCACCTACCAACATGGATCTTTGCCGCTTCATGGTCAGTCCTTAACAGCTGCCTGGGTGGAAAGAGACACACAGTCTGGAGGCAGAGAGCATGGGTTCAAATCTAGCTGTGCCAGTTATTAGCTCTGTGATTTCTCTAAATTTTTTTGGCTCTACAACTTGGGAAGTTTTTCCTATGATTATGATAATGCACATAAAATCTCTGCCATGAAGCATGGCACACAGTAGGTGCGCAGTAAGTAGTAGCTTGTAGTATCAGTAGCACCTACTACCGTGAATTCTTAAATCTCCTCTGTGTAGAGGTTGACTCCCCAATTTGACTCTTGGTGCCTCTTGGTGTCTTCCCTTGGAGTACTCCCCTCCACCATGGTGGCTCACTTCCAAGTTCTTAGAATGGACTCAGAAGATATTTTCTGGGGTCTCTGGGTATTTTTGCTACAAGTTCATTGATTTTTCTTAAATAAAATAAAGTTGATGAAGCCTGAGACCAGCTTTGTACTCAACTGACAAGCCAGCTTCACAGAGCCTGGAGACAAATCCATATAACAATCTTAGGATAAAGTCAATATGTGCTTCTGAGAAGGGAAGCCCTTGAGAGTTACAGTCTTGATCTGAGAACCAGGGCTTTCTCTGCAGAGCTGCCTGAGAACACCAGCAGCTTGCTAAGGAAACCACTTGGTTGTCAAAACACATCCCAGCTTCTCCTGTCAGAGGTGTCAGCCAACATCTTAGAGAATGGCAGAGCAAGCTTTTGGGAGTTCAACGCTGATAAATGATTTGTAAATGTCACGTAGACCCTAGGGGAGGATGCCAGTGTAGATGGAAGTCACCTCTATTTCAAAGCAATGGAAAATTGTGGAATTTCCAGCTTTCTTGTATAAGCTCATGCACCATATTTTTAAATTTATGAATAGTAAAAAATTACTATAAATCCACTTGTCCCTACTGCACCACAATAATAAAATCTCCCCTTACACTAAGACCAATAATCTTATTACTCCCTTTACCCCATCCAGGTATGCCTTCTCTCTTGTTGCTGTTGATTCAACCAATCAACCAACAAGTATTTATCATGCTCCACTGTGTGTCCAGAACTCTGTCAAGGGCCAAGGAAGATAACAGAAGAAAACGTGGCTTCTGTTCTCAAGGAACAATTTAAAATCTAGTTTTCCTGTCAAATCTGCATTACCCAAGATCTTCTGCTGGCCTTCATTCAACAGTCAGCCAGGAAATATTTATTAGACATTACTGTGTGCCTGGGATACAGAGGTTGAATGAGCCAGACAAGGTCCTGGTTCTCATAGAGCTTACATTCCAGTAGGAGAAAGAGGCAGTGAGCAAGTAGACAAATATTATAAGTTAAGAAATGGTTAAGTGTTATAAAATAAATTAGATAAAAGACAGGTAGCTAGGGTTGGAGGGGCTGGAGGCAAGAGAAAGTCTTTCTGAAGAGGTGGCATGATTAATTTTTCAAAAAAGCTAAGACAGAAAAGAGATGCTTAGAAATCCCTTCCAGTAGGGGGCTATCTATAAACCCTGGAGAAACACAAAGGATACAAGAATGAACTCTAGGCCTCTTGGTCAAGGGCTCTACTTTATTCATAGCATTAAGCACAGTTCCTGATACATAGAAGATGTTGAATGACAGTAAATGTGTAACATCTACTACATGACAGACAATGGACTGGGTACTGCCATGCGCTCTTCATTCAATTCTCACAACCGCCATATGAGGAAGGTACTGCTATCCTTACATGACAGACACAAAGAGGTTTCCACAGAAAATAAGCTAGAGTGACAGTGCAAACCCCAGCAGTCCATTTCAAGACCAGCTGGTCTCCTATGCTGTGAAGAATGTAGGCATGAGCAAATGAATGATAGATCATCCACGTGATCTTTGAGCTCATTAATTTCTAGAAGGGATACAGGGGTGGAGGCTACATGCTTCAGGCTTTGGATTATTGGAATCCATATAGTAAATTGCACCTGGCACATAGCTACACCCAAATGTTCACACATTTTCCAATATCCAACCAAATAGCCACTTGTCTGAGATGAGAGGCAGTCTGAGAGAGGTTATTTTCTGAGGTTGGACAAATCAAACAGTAAAAGAAATGGCATTTCTTTCCTCCTGTGTAGCTCATCAGTTCACAAGAAATTTTTGTGAACTGGTAGATCAAAAAATTTTTTTATCACTATAAACTAATTACAGTATTGAAAAATAATGTGCAGTGTCCTACGAAGGACAGGAGAGAGCCCAGTCCTCAGATCTATGCTGGAAACAAAACTGAGATAAGGTGAGAGCCAGTCTCTCATTTAGGGCTTCACATACAGTGCACCAGGACAACATTATTCCTGCTCTGCTGCACTGACAGTCCACCCATGGCCCCAGGTGTCCTACCCCTGTGCCTCTGCTCAAATGGAGGCTTCCTCAGAGATCCCCTGCCATTTCCCCCACCTATATACATCCCCACCATCCTTCACATCCATTCCAAACAGCTGATTCCTTTATCTGTTTTTGCCACTTGCGCACTTAGTTTGGGCCGCTTCATAGATCATGGGGAAATAATTCCTTCTAATTCATCTTTTTATACCATATAGCTCTAGCCCGACATGGGCGATATTAGTGCTTAATAAACATTGCTGAAATGAATTTGTTGTTGCTCCCACTTGGAAGATGCAGGGCTTGTTCTAAGCTCCCTCCTGGAACTTTACATGGTAATAACAACAAAAACTGACCCTTGCTGAGGGCTTATTACCTAACAAACATCTATGTTGTTTAATACATTTGATTATGACAACTCTAAAAGAAGGTCATATTATTATTCCTAGTTTATTGTTGGAAAAGACTGCAAGCCATTTAGAAGGAGATCACTTGCATTTGGTCACATAGTTGATAAGTGGCAAAACTAGGATTCCAACTCAGATCTTCCTGCCTCCAAACTTCTCACTTAACCAAATGCTTGACTGCTTCCTTGCCTCCCCATACACTAGCCCTGTGGCTCCTCTTTATGCCTTCCTGATCCTCTTCCACCTGCAGCCCCTATATCCCAGCCCTCTGTTTTTCCACCTCCTGGGGTATAACATACACCCCCGCTGCTCTCTGGAGGACCTAAATTCTCCATTTCCCACGATTCTTTAATCCATTCTGCCATCCAGCATTCCACTGCCAGGCTCTGCCTCCCTCCACACAACCTTCTGCTTAAACTCTCATTTTTTCTAGGCTGTGAGATTGTAGTTAAATTGCATTTGACTTAACTAGTTCATACTGAAGTGTGAGTGACTGCTAGCCACTTAAAGATCAGTGGGAATTTGACACTTGATACGAGGATATCTCAAAGAACTGAGTCTGAATCTGTGAAAGGAAAATTGCAAAATGTCTTGAGCAATGGCAACATTTCCTAGTTACACACATAGCCAAGATGACTCCTTTGAACATCTATTATTTGGGTATCAGAAGGTCTGTACATACACATTTGCTTTAGAAAACTCTAATGAGTTCGTGGTCAGACCTCATTCATATATTTGTACCAAACAATTCAACACTTTTCATCATGATCCCATCATGTTCCTTTTTCCAGGTTCGTCTCTGAAATTCAGCGTCCACACTATACATCTCCTCTGCTGCCCACAGCATGAGGGTGGTCTAGACCCAGCATCAGAAAGGGGTGATAACTAATTCACAGCAGAGACTTAATCCTCAGCTTTGCCCTCTTGGAGTTTTCCCAAAAAAGACCTAACAAACCCTGCCTTGCTGGGGGTGGCATCAGAGCAACCCCTTCAAAGCTGCAGAACAAAGCCTCTGTGTGGCTCTGGGAAATTCCTTCCTCTACTCAGATTCAGGTCTGGTTTGGTGGCCTCCAGCTGTCAACATCTGGAATCCATTTCCTACTTGGAAAAGCCACCCAGACAGAACTGCCTATACCCATAATTGGGCCCAGTGATGTGGCCAAGGGAGCATGGGGATCCCCTGAGGGCTGGGAAGGGATTGGGTCAGTGCCAGATTATCCAATAAGAAGAGTTAACCTGAGCTGAGGGCACCAGGTCAACAGGGGACATCAAAAAAATTTTAAAATAACACTTGGAGGGGTGCCTGGGTGGCTCAGTTGTTAGCGTCTGCCTTCGGCTCAGGTCATGATCTCAGGGTCCTGGGATCGAGCCCCGCATCAGGCTCCCTGCTCGGCGGGAAGCCTACTTCTCCCTCTCCCACTCCCCCTGCTTGTGTTCCCTCTCTCGTTGTCTCTCTGTCAAATAAATAAATAAAATCTTTAAAAAAAAATAAAATTAAAAAACACTTGGTATTTCAGTGAAAGCATCAAGGAAAATACTAGAACTTTTGGGAACTTTTTAAAATTTATGTTTTGCTTAGTACTGTTTTTATTTTGAATTACATATGGGGGAGCACCATATTATTTTCAGTGCTTAAGACTTCTAAAGATTTTACTCAGTCCTGGGCCAAGGATTAGACAACTATATTGTATTGGACTGGGGTTGAGGACATGGGTTAAATGGCACACAGAGCACCCCAATATCTTATGTATGCCTAAATCCCAACAGCTAGCACAGCACAACTCAGAAAATGTGTGATGGCTTCATTGCATTTGGCCCTATAGGCACTATTGCTACCGGTATGACAGTCAACCAACCTGGTGGTCCAAGGTTTCCCATGAAAATGACAGTGGAGATTGATGGGAAAAGAGACCATCACCATTCCTCCCACCTCCCACTTCCACTTGGGTAACCCCTTAATTCATCTTCCAACACGGAAAGCTTTGGGAGTAAGGGAGATGGAGTGTTGGAAATAATAAGATTTCATCGATCAACAACAGGTATACATTGGTTGTCCTTGGCAGATCTGATGTATGGTCACTCTCACCAACATGTTTTTATCCATGGTGGCAACGTTTCTGGTCTTCCACCTCTGTCCCTCAGCCCATCCTCTCTTCTATTCCCACCGTATGGCTCTTCCCTAGCTCTGAAACACTCCCTTGGATCCTCATCCAGAGAGTGCTCCATCCTTCTATTTCTAGGAGCTCCAGCTCACATTGAATGTCTTCATGTACCTGGACTACACACATGGTGAGTTAAAGCAGAGCAATGACAACTGAAAATGCAGGCCATTCTCCCACAGCTTCCTAGATGTCAAATAATGTATCAGTAACTGCTCTACAACATTCAGTGTGGGAGGCCCAGAGTGACTACATTTTATTGCATTGAAAAACAGCTTGCCAAGGGCTTAATCCAGCTCCCTAACCATAGCAGGTGCCTCATCAACACATTACATATGGATATGACGATGAAGCTTATTTATAGGTGCAGTGTCCTGGGGGCCTGGAACCTACTTCTAGGGTATACACAAGATGTCTGAAGAGGAGTCAATTCAGTCCAGAAAGCCATATTATTGAGTAACCCCTGTATTCCAGGCTAATTCTAGGCACTGAAATGAATCAGAAGATGGTGGTCAATTCCTGTTCTGAAGGAAGGGTTTGAGCCTGGGTGGAAGAGAGGTAGGTAAACAAGTGCTGAGGTTGGGGCAAATGTATTTACAATAGGAACACCAAAGAAGGGAAATGGCTGTGGGCTGGAGGAACTGAGGATGGCTTCTTTAAGGAGAAGGTATTGGACACCTCACACCAGTCAGAATGGCTAAAATTAACAAGTCAGGAAATGACAGATGTTGGCGGGGATGCGGAGAAAGGGGAACCCTCCTACACTGTTGGTGGGAATGCAAGCTGGTGCAGCCACTCTGGAAAACAGTATGGAGGTTCCTCAAAAAGTTGAAAATAGAGCTACCATATGATCCAGCAAGTGCACTCCTGGGTATTTACCCCAAAGATACAAAAGTAGGGACCCGAAAGGGTACGTGCACCCCGATGTTTATAGCAGCAATGTCCACAATAGCCAAACTGTGGAAAGAGCCAAGATGTCCATCAACAGATGAATGGATAAAGAAGATGTGGTATATATATACAATGGAATATTATGCAGCCATCAAAAGGAATGAGATCTTGCCATTTGCAACGACGTGGATGGAACTGGAGGGTATTATGCTGAGCGAAATAAGTCAAACAGAGAAAGACATGTATCATATGACCTCACTGATATGAGGAATTCTTAATCTCAGGAAACAAACTGAGGGTTGCTGGAGTGGGGGGTGGGGTGGGAGGGGATGGGGTGACTGGGTGATGGACACTGGGGAGGGTATGTGTTCTGGTAAGCGCTGTGAATTGTGCAAGACTGTTGAATCTCAGATCTGTACCTCTGAAACAAATAATGCAATATATATTAAGAAAGAAAAAAAGAAGAAGAAGAATGTAGCAGGAGGGGAAGAATGAAGGGGGGGAAATCGGAGGGGGAGAAGAACCATGAGAGACAATGGACTCTGAAAAACAAACTGAGGGTTCTAGAGGGGAGGGAGTTGGGAGGATGGGTTAGCCTGGTGATGGGTATTGAGGAGGGCACGTTCTGCATGGAGCACTGGGTGTTATGCACAAACAATGAATCATGGAACACTATATCTAAAACTAATGATGTAATGTATGGGGATTAACATAACAATAAAAAAATTAAAAAAAGAAAAGGAGAAGGTATTGGAGCTGTTCATTGAAGTAGGAAGAGAATTTCAACAGATAAAAGTAAGAGTCAGGTATACCAACCAAGAGGATGACTGATGGGAAGGCACACTGCTGGGTATCAGCTGGGGGCATGACTTTATCCAGTCTGGCTACAAAGTGTGAGTGTCTTTGGAGGTACGTGATGTAGAGAAAGAAAAGGCTAGGAAGGAAGATCTAGCATCATATTATGGAGGACTTCCAAGTCAGGCTAAAGGGACTGGAATTACTCTGGTTAGCAGTCCTGAAATGTCTTGATCACATGTGTTGTCCTCCAGAGAGATTAATTTGAAAGTCACAAGTAGGTGGACTGGAGGCAGACATGAAAGGCAACAAGAAAGACCATGGGAGGCTACTCTGGCCATTCCAGACTCCATTTTATTTTTATTTATTTTTTTTAAAGATTTTATTTATTTATTTGAGACAGAATGAGAGAGAGAGAGAGAGCACATGAGAGGGGAGAGGGTCAGAGGGAGAAGCAGGCTCCTTGCTGAGCAGGGAGCCCGATGCGGGACTCGATCCAGGGACTCCAGGATCATGACCTGAGCCGAAGGCAGTCGCTTAACCAACTGAGCCACCCAGGCGCCCCCAGACTCCATTTTAAAATTGGTGTCCAAATGACATGGAATCTATAGGTGACTTTACTACAACCAAAGAAGAACAAAAAAATAACAAGAATATAATAATAACATGTACACTATAGAGTACAGTAGAGGAACAGAAGCATAAAAAACTGTCGGTTGTCCAACCTAGATATTCTGTGAGAAATACAGTTGACCCTTGAACAACATGGAGGTTAGTAGCACCAAACTCCCACGCAGGTGAAAATCTGCATATCACTTCTGACTCCCTCAAAATTTAACTACTAATAGCCTACTGTTGACCAGAAGTCTTACCAATAACATAAACAGTCGATTAGTACATATTTTGTGTATGTATTATATGCTGTATTCTTACAATAAAGTAAGCTAGAGAAAATGAAATGTTATTAAGAAAATCATAAGGATGAGAAAATACATTTATAGTACTGCAATGTGTTTATATATAAAAAAAAAAAATCTGTGTATAAATCAACCCTCACCGTTCAAACCCATGTTGTTCAGGGTCAACTGTAATTCCTTGCAATTCGATGCCTTGGCCACATAAGCACAAGGAACTGTGCTTGGGACCACTTGCTTCAATTTCCTAAGTGGCATCCATTTTAAAAATGCAGATTATTGCAGTAATAGAAAGTTTAATCAGCTGGGGAAGAAAGCAAGCATGTTTCCTATGACTGGCATGGATTACTAAGAGGTACCCATTCAGGTCTTAGTGATCTCAGTTGTTTATAATACATGCCAAAGGGACAGATGTTTGCACTCCTTGGAGTAAAGCTGCTGTATAAATCTTCAGTTTTGTTATTATAGTAATCTGTAAAATTACAATAAATATTACATTGCAATGGTGTCACGTTATAGGCACTCAGAAGTTCCAAAAGAGCAGGACTTGCATTGGAACACAATTTATACACCACCAAAAAACGAAGCCAAAGACTCTTAAAAGTAGTCTTCAGATGTTTCAGAAGACCAATCACTATAAAACTGAAAACAAGAAAAAAAAGGGGGGGGGCGGGCAAAGCTCATTCTTTCTATGTAAAAGTGAACGTTTGGCAGATTATTATTGATCTCTCGCTATATTGGAGTGCATGGCGTGTTGTACGAAAACACCATGTGCAAGGAGCTGAGAGCCATGGCCAGACACAGGATGTCATGTGCTATGAGCAGGCCGGCTTGCAACCTGACAGAGAAGACTGGGCACAAGGGATAGAGTTACATGTGACGTGACAAGGCTGCAGGACTTGGCAGGAGGACGGGGATGACTTATACTAACAAGCACTAAATCTATGTCCTTTCCCTCATACTGCTTCTGAAGATCACTTCTTCTAGAAATTCTGGCTCAAATAACTCCACTGGACTTCGATCAATCCCCAAACCTTTAAGTGCAATTGTAGTTCTCAAGGGCATTTTTAGTTGATTCTTTGGTTTTCGTTAGTTTTTTTCCTTATGATTTTTGCAGGTATCTCCTCATGTTCAGGCAGGTATAGCCTGCCCACGTGAGTCTCTAGGTTTCCTGAGGGCAGAATTGGGTTCATTTCTGTCTCCCACACAGTACCCAGGACTGATGACTTGTGCCAGCAGATGCGAGACACCTGTGGGAGGCAGAAGTGACTTCTCCTGGGTACAGAGGGCATGCATGATAGAGGGTACAGAGAACGTGGTGAGAAGAGGGAGACACTGGCCAAGCCACCTTGATGGTCAGTGCTTATCTCCAGTTCCTCACCATCCACACCTCTCCAGTTCTCCCAAAGGAGGGCTCTCACACATGGAAAAGAGACCCGATGCCTCCCAGAAGGAGGAAAGAGTGTGGGTAGGCTGAAAGGGGAAACCCCGCTGTGCTCCAGAGCCCTTCAGTCCTGGAAGACCCACAGAGGAGCATACTCATGGGCATCCAAGCCAAGTTCACCGTCCAGGCGCCAGTGGGGCTGTCCTTCTGAATGTCTAGGCAATTGTATACTTTGCGCACAAAGTCTGGCTTCCCCACCATGCTCTCTTCTTGACCCCACCACATTCCCTCCTAGGTCTTGCCGTTACTGTTCCTGGTCTTTGAATAGTTATGAGGAACTGTAGGTGTCTAGGGCTTCTTGCCTCCCTGCTCCCCACCTCTCATGTGGGGCTGGCCTCAGTCCACAGCCTCAGATTGCTCACACCTGCTTTTTAGCACAGACTCAAAAATCTGTTGGGGTCTCCTGTTAGTTGGCCAAACAATTAAGGGGGTATCTGAGGACCTTTGCCTGCCCCCCCACCGCCAATTTTTAAAACTCGCCTCTGAACCCACCACTGGCCATCCAGCGGCAATTTGTATTGTGCTTCCCTTGGGGAGATGGTCCCGTGGCATCTCTTTTGGGTGTGCTGCCTGGAACGGCAGGGCCACGTTCCTGCTCCTTGGTGGTGAATGGCCATAGGTGGTGTTGGGATTGATAATCCTGCCTGGAACTGTCCAATGGGCCTTCATTTTCCCAGGCATTCAGCTCTGCCTGAGGTCTCCACCCCTGTACTTCTGCAGGAAAACATACACTCCCTTCTGGTGCCCCCATAGTCCCCACATCCCTGTCCCCCCTCTTCATCCTATTTCATGCCTTCTCATGCTTCCCTTACATGTCGCTCTTCTCGAACATGCTTCTCTCTCCCCTAGTCACAACACTGTTCATTTTCCCCATAGCCCTCAATTTCAAAATGATCTAGCAAAATATTCATTTGCTTACTTGATTGCTGATTCTCCCCACTAGACTGGAAAACCAATCAGGGAAGATCCCTTGCCAGTTATTCCTAGAGCCTAGCACGGTGCTGCCTCAGAGTGAATATTAATTGAATAATATTTGTTGAATAAATGAATGAATAAGTGAATGAATGAATGAATGATAGTATCAGGGACACTGGATGATAAATGTTTCAGTTTTCCTCCTAGACAGTGAGATTCTTCTCTATAGGAGCCTGTTCATTACAGTGATATACCTCCATTGCCCATACAGGCCTGACATTGCAATAAATGCAAGTTGAGTTGAGCAAAAGCAAATCACAGGGAACAAATCAGGGCTTCACAAGCATGACTGGATACCCAGGAGCCAACCCTCACGGGCAGATGGGGTAGACATAAACTGATGTGGCAGGGGTGTGCTGGGGCAGGCAGGGTAGGGGGCAACTTGAGAACTTTCATGCAGAAGAAGCAGAGTGGAACACAAGAAGAAACCCAACCTCGGAGTCAGGGAAAACAATTCCAGTCCCACTTTACATTAGTGATGGGTATGACCTTGGGGAAATCACCTCTTCTCTCTGGGTCTCAGTTTGCTCATTTGTAAAATGAGCGGGACATACTAGATTACTTGTAAGGTTCCTTCCAGCTGAAACATCTGCATGGTGCTAAGTTTGACATCAGAAAATAAATACCAATTAAAAGGGCAGGTAATAAGCATCTGGCTTTGTCTGGAGGCCTGGGGTCTGGAGTTGCTTCACTCCAGGCTGGGCCACACCTCGCCCACCATGCACACTCCTATACATGTGCATACCATAGGCACTCCATGCACACACAAAGGGCACACAAGCCCAGAACCCATCTCTACAGCCAGAGAAGAGCCAGGTGAAGAGGTGAGGGCAAGTGTATCCTGATGACTCCTTGTGTGATGTCATGTCCAGGAAAAGACTAAGAACTGGAAGGAGAAGGAGGCCCAACCTCTGGTAGTCTGGGCCCACTTCCACCAACAGCTCAGGCAAAACCCACTCCTCAGAGTCCTAGGCAGAAACTCCAATTTGGCATTTTCTTCCTCCTCCCCAGAAATGGAGCAGCCTGTCCTACAGCCACTAGCATGGTCTAATTTTCATGAAGAGTTAGAAGTGAGTAACATCTTCTTAATAAGGCCTTCCCTGGTCTAGGAAATTGTAGCATGAGAGACCTTCCCCAAGCCAGGGGTCAACATTTGCAAGAAATACAAATTCAATGGGGTAAAATCAAATTAGGGAGCCAGGTCAGGTGTCACAGGCATGACTGGATGCCCAGGAGGCACCCTCTGTGTGACAGATAAACCGATGTGACAGGGATGCACAGCTCTTGAGCTGAGGCTGGTTTTGACATTTTTTTTTTTAAAGATTTTATTTATTCATTTGACAGAGAGACACAGCGAGAGAGGGAACACAAGCAGGCGGAGCGGCAGA
Source organism: Halichoerus grypus (assembly GCF_964656455.1). Classification (NCBI taxonomy): domain Eukaryota; kingdom Metazoa; phylum Chordata; class Mammalia; order Carnivora; family Phocidae; genus Halichoerus; species Halichoerus grypus. The sequence continues at coordinate 81,409,649 of NC_135717.1, read as the reverse complement.
GGGAGAAGCAGGCTTCCCACAGAGCAGGGAGACCGATGCGGGGCTCGATCCCAGGACCCTGGGATCATGACCTGAGCCGAAGGCAGACGCTTAACCGACTGAGCCACCCAGGTGCTCCTGGTTTTGACATTTTTAAATGACTACACTTCAAATAGTTATGTGAGTACCTACAGTGGTAGTTTCCATTTGCTTCTTGGCCTACAAAGCCTATAATATTTACTATGTGACCCTTTTCAGAACTTTTGTCAACCTCAGCCCTGCACAACTGCTGATTGTCCCTGCCAATGTCAAATTTGGGACACCTACTATAGTCCTGGGAGTGGCACCAGCCTTGAACTCTGGACACCATGCGGAATGATGGTGATGAGAACAGGGCAGTCACTGTCTGGCCCACTACTCCCATCTCCCTCATCCCCAATTCCCTTCCCTCTTCCTAGCCACCTCCCAGGGCTCCAGAAGCTTCTCTTTTCTACCTTATGCTTCCTTACCCTCCCACACCTGACCCATAACCCTTCATTTTGAAACTCCCTCCAAGACACGTGATCACATGCTGTCTCGCATGACTTGCTTTTGTTTTACAGGAACTGCTTCCCCAGAGGGACTGGAAGCGTGAGAAGGCAGGGACCACGTCCTAACATTTGTCCCAGTATTCCCCATCCTCAGCACAATGAGGAGTGCTGGACCTGAAGCAGCTGGTGAGTAGCCATGAGCTGCTGAGGTCCAACTGCAGAGAGTACTTGAACATCACCCAGGTCACCCTCCACTGTGCACAAGCCTGCCATTTCTGGAGGGCACTAGGCGCAAGGTGTCCCTGCTCCAAGAGAAACACTTTGTGCCGTCCACTCCAAGCCCAGAAGTGCTCCTCTCGTTAACGCTAGAATCACTCAAAGGCGGGCTCTGTGAAAACATTCCTCTAGGGCTGATACTCTGTTTCATTTTCCCCTCCAGGGAGTGTCCCAGCCAGGCAAGGCACATCAAGGAGCTGGGGTTCTTAAAGCATGTGAAAAGATTTGTTTTTTGAATCTGTCATTGCTTAGAGTTCAGGAAGCATATGGACAAGACAAGAAACCAGTAAGTAGAGAAAAAGAGGGGCCAGATGCTTTGCAATAGGGAAGCTGTCCTTCCACAAGAGCATGACACAGAGTGAATATTAATTGAATAATATTTGTTATTACCTGCTCTCTGAGCTGTGGTGGCCAGAACTAGTAGATTATGAGCCCAGTGCTGGTTTCCTGCTGTGGGAGCCAAGACACAACATCTGGATAAAAAGCTTGGCTGGGGCCACTTGATCTAATCTCCTCAGGAAAGCAAAGGCTATGGAAAATCAATGACAGCAGAGAAGGGGAGGGTGGGAGAGGATGAAGGGTCCCCTTATCTCAGATAGCCTAGGTAAGAGCCTTGACATTCAGGCTCCTTTTTTGCTAATCATGTGAACAGGCAAACCAGGATGGCTGGAGTGAAACCGTGCAGCCTTTTTTGAGAATCATGGCAACAGGTGCCCTGAGGAGACAGATTGAAATCCTTGTAGTGGGTGCCATGGTACCATGGCACTGAACTCTGGGATGCAAGGGTGCGTCAGGGTATTAGGGTACCCAACCCCCCAGAACTGCCCTCATCCCCTTTGTAACCCTGCTTTGCAGGATCCCCTTCTCCTGTGCAAAATATGGAAACTCTCTTTTCCTTCCCTCTCTCCCTGAGGATTTGTATTAAGACTGAAGCCACTTACTGGACATTTCAAGAATGAGTTTGCTCTATTTGGACCAACATCTAATAGGCATCTGTATACATCTAAGACCCGTGTGTTGCTGTCTATTTGAGCCTCAAGGAACTGATTTTCAGGTCATAGGTGGTGACGTCTTTTTTGTCTTTAAGGGAGGGTGGAGCCTGAAGGGGCATCCAGTCCCAATCACCAGGTGTGTGCTGAACTACACACATGAGCTTTAAAGCCAAAGAGGGCTTGGAGGTGAGACTGTGGAGTTGAGCTCAGGCAAAACGCCCTGCTTTTAGGCAGATTGTAAATTATAAATAAATAATCTCTGTTCTTCTTTTGCTTCAGCATGTAATGAAAAACAACAGAGCTCTGCCTGCACAGTCCTTCTGTTTCTGCCTCAGATTTGCTGTTAAGAGTTCCTGATTGGAAATGACTCCAGGCAGTCACAGACACTGGCTTTTATTAATGTGTCGGCATCTTATTTAAATCCACAGTTCTCAGACATCAATTTAGCAAAGCCTCCCTCATCCCACGGAGATGCGGATGCGCCCCTCGGAACCAACAATTAAACTCCCTGCTGTCGTGGGGGAGGCGTGAGTATGGGTCACCAGCCCACCTTGGAGGGGATATAAGACAACATGTCTTTGGATTATTTAGCTTATTTAGCAGCAAAAGCCAGAGCAGGAATCCGGAGCCCCAGAGAGAAATTGCAGCCAGTGTTATACCTACTGTGATATTCACCACAACCAGCCAGGGACCCAAGAGATTTGTTTTGAGTTTGGGGATATACTCAGCACAAGGCCACCATCTGTAGAAACTAGCCTTTAACATGGACAAGCAAATCCTTCCATTTGGCTTCTTTCTGCCTCTGTCCCCCAGAAAGGCACTGCATTCTCCTCTGCCACCCCACGGTTGAGGGGGAGAGTTTAACAGCCAAGCACTGTTCCCTCCCTCCTCCATGACTTTCACACCAGGGCTGCACTTCTGTGAACAGGCTTCATATCTGGGAGAATCAGGTTTGTTTCACAGAGCTGTTGAGAGCCATGTGAAGCAGGACCTAAAGGATAACTCAGAAACGCAGCCCCAAGAGACGGCAGTGGGGCGGTGGGGGGTCTGATCTTCCGTTGCCTTTTAGCTGCATCCACACACTGTGCTGACAGTTGCGTCTGATACCACACCATCAGGCAGCATGTCAGAAACAGACTGAGACACACAGAAGTCACCCCTCTGTGATGCACAGAGGGGGCCCAGCAAAAAGAAGTTGACAATCAAATCATTACTTTTCCAGGGGCGCCTGGGTGGCTCAGTCATTAAGCGTCTGCCTTCGGCTCAGGTCATGATCCCAGGGTCCTGGGATCGAGCCCCACATCGGGCTCCCTGCTCAGCGGGAAGCCTGCTTCTCCCTCTCCCACTCCCCACTGCTTGTGTTCCCTGTCTCGCCGTGCCTCTCTCTGTCAAATAAATAAATAAAATCTTAAAAAAAAAAATCATTACTTTTCCAAGTAATCCACCCCAGTCAAGGTGGTGTTTGCTCTGATTTCAAAGCCAGAAACAGCAAGTGAAGGACTCCTTTTTAAAATTTCAAACAGCAACAACAAAAACTAACAAACATAAAAAACAACTAACACTTGCCTCAACCATACAACATTTTATTTCCTGGGATAAAAATAAAGAGAATGAATTATCAGAAGTCTTTCTTCAACATCATTAAAATGTTTTTCAAGAAAGTTACAAGAATTGTTTAAGGCGCACAGAAAAGGTCAGTCTTGCCTTTCTTCCAGAACATTCTTTGCCCTAGATGCAAAACACCGATACCACATCTCAGAAAAGAGACAGGCTTATAGACACAGGAACCAGAACAGCCATAACCAGGGTCTCTGGCTCTAATATAAATATCACAGAATAAAACATCACAATAACTCTCTCTTCCATAAATACAGCATTCCTGGAAAATGCATCCAAAATATCTCCATCTGAACTACAGTACAAAAATCCACTTGCTGGCCATAAAAATAATATTTTCCCCTACATACAAATAAAATCATATGTAAAGCAAATTTGGAACACATAGAGGGGGTTACAAAATCTCTTGGGATCTGGGCTATTTAAAGTCATTTTTGTTTGGGTTATCCCTCTGCTGGGTATAGGGAACTGGCTACAAATACATCCATTTCACAGTGCTCACCATTTCAACAGCTCCTGCGTCATGGAACGTGGTACTTTTTAAAAATAGGCAACCCTTGGTGTCATGGAAATAAGAGGAAAAATGGGGGATCAAGGGAGGGAGGGAGGGAGAGAAGAAGTGAAAGAAGAGGGACAGACTTCAAGGTGGGCTTGAAATACTCTGTGGTATAAAGTAGATACCCAGGCTCAGGAGGCCTCCGCTATCCCCACCCCACTACCACCAGTCTGCCCAGGCTCCCCCTTACAAATCCGTTTCCCGGCTCGTGTCCAGGCAGAGGGTATAGAGGGACCTCCGCAAGTCCACATTGCTTTTGGCCTTGAGGTTACACTTCTCCAGGGGGCAGCTGCCCCTTCGGGCTCCGTCTGCATTCTCCAGGGACACCCCAGCCTTGCAGAGGGACCCCTTGCTCCAGCTGGTCTTCCGGGGGCCTCCGCTGTCCAGCCCTGTCCCATAGCTCTGGCTGTCCTGCTCTTCCTTAAGAGCTGCCTGCTCCTCATGGTCCGTCTCCCGGTGGTAGAAGTAGTTGAAGTTGGAGACAATGACGGGCACAGGCAGGGCGATGGTGAGGACCCCAGCGATGGCACACAGCGAGCCCACGATCTTGCCCCCCACCGTGACAGGCCTCATGTCCCCATAACCTACCGTGGTCATAGTGACAACTGCCCACCAGAAGGCATCTGGGATGCTGGAAAAGTGGGTCTCCTGGTTGTCAGCCTCTGCGAAGTAGACGGCACTGGAGAAGAGGATGACCCCAATGAAGAGGAAGAAGATGAGCAGGCCCAGCTCCCTCATGGAGGCCTGCAAGGTCTTGCCCAGGATCTGGAGCCCCTTGGAGTGGCGGGAGAGCTTGAAGATGCGGAACACCCGGACCAGGCGGATCACTCTGAGGATGGCCAGGGACATGGCCTGCTGCCCGTTCTGGCCGGGGCCCCCTCCACCCCCTGGCTGTTGCTCTGCCAGCTCAGTGCCCAGGGTGATGAAATAGGGAAAGATGGCCACCACATCAATGATGTTCATGATGTTCCGAGAGAACTCTGCTTTGCTGGGGCAGGCGAAGAAGCGTACAAGCAGCTCGAAAGTGAACCAGATGACACACGTGGTCTCTACAATGAAGAAGGGGTCAGCCAGGGTCCTAGGCGGGAGAGGTGCCACCGTAGGGCCAGAGGGAGGCGCCAGAGCCCCGCTGCCATTGGCGCCCCGGGAGGGCCCAGAAGGCTGGTGGGGCACTGGGGGATGGCGGAGCAGCTCCCGTTCATCCCTGAACTCAGGCAAGGTCTCCAAGCAGAAGGTGATGATGGAGATGAGAATGACCAAGACCGAGACGATGGCGATGCCCCTCGCGGACCCCGAGCTTTCTGGATATTCAAAGATAAGCCACACCTGGCGTTGGAACTCGTTTCGGGGCAGGGGCTTCTCCTCTTCTTTAATGAAGCCCTCGTCCTCTCGGAAGCGCTCCATGGCCTCGTCCCCCAGCTGGTAGAAGCGGATCTCATCTGCGAACACGTCCAGGGAGACGTTGACCGGCCTCCGCAGGCGACCCCCGGACTGGTAGTAGTAGAGGATGCCATCGAAGCTGGGCCGGTTGCGGTCAAAGAAGTACTCGTTCCTCAGGGGGTCGAAGTAGCGCAGGCGCTTGGCCGGGTCCCCCAGGAGGGTATTAGGGAACTGCGCCAGTGTGCCCAGCTGCGTCTCGAAGCGCAGCCCGGAGATGTTGATAAGGACGCGCTGGTGGTGAAGGGACCCCGCGCCCAGCACCTGGTCCTCCGCCATGCCCAGGGCGGGGTCTCCTTCTCCCTCCTCGTCCTCGGGAGGCAGCCGTCGAGGCTGCGGCGGCTCCTGGGGCAGCGGTGGCAAAGGCCGCCCTCCCGGATCCACTCCCCTCTGCGTGCCGCGCGCCCTTGGCGCCGGCTCTTTGGATCCATCGCTGAGCCCAGCCGTCGGGGGACACTGGAGCTCTCCCCCTATGGTCTGGCCACAGCCTGTCCGGGCCTCACCTCCTCCTCTGACCGTCATGGTACCGCCGTTCTCCAGGGGCACCAGGGCGATCTCCATGGCCAGGGGGCAGGGGGCATGCTGCGCCCCTGCCGACCGGAGTCCGCGCCCCCCACTCACGCCCAGCTGGGCGACTCGCGTCCGGCTCTTCTCCAGCCGTCGGCCGGCCCCCCTATGGGGCAGGCTGGGGCTGCTGGCGCGATCCCCTGGCTCGGTCCTGACGTCAAGAAGCTGCTGCCCTGCTCTCTGCCTCGCTCTCGGTTCTGGCAGCCCGTTACCAAGCAGCCAAAAGCCTCCTTCCAGCAGATGCAACCTTCAGCCGCCCCTCTCTGGCTGCGGGGCGGCGCTCGGCCTCCACCCTGCGCGGCTCCCCCTCCTCTTCCCTCCCCGCGCCCGGTCCCCTCCCCTCCTCCATCTCCCGCCTCCCCTCCCGGGTATCGCGGCAGCGGGTGTCTCCCCGGAGGGCACAGCTGGGGCCCGGGGCGAGGGGAGAAAGGGGGGCTGAGAAGGGAGCTGCCCTGGCCGAGGGAGGGAGGGAAGGAGGGAGTAGGGAGCGGAGAGGCTGGAGGAACAGGTTGTACCGAGAGCGCCGAAACTCCCAGGGCAACCCGATGAGAACAGCTGTGGATTTCAGTTCACCTGGGAACCCGCTGAACGCCAAATGGACTCCAGGGGAAATGAATTGCCTTGCGTTGGACGAATGAGAGACATGAGATAACAGTCCTTTTACAATCCTCCTTTGGAGGAGTAACTAACTCTTGTCTCTTCTTTGGGAAGAATTACAGACAGGAAGGGGCTGGGCAGAGCTATGGGCCTTGGGGATGTATAGAAATAGAGACACAAAGAGCTGGAGATACCTCCAGACCCATGGTGGAGAAACCTCTCTCCTCCCATCTTCCTATACACCCACCAAAAGGCTGAGAGCTGGCAGCTGCCCCCTGCCATTGCCTGGGGACAGCCTATTCCCAGTCCGGAAAGTCCTGGCCCTTGGGACAAATTCGTTGTCTGGTCTCCTAGCCCTGAGGACATACAACTTCTGGCTCTCACAAACCTCTTTTGTTAAAACCTGTAAGGGAGAAGGGGAGGAGGAAGAAAGAGATCCCAGCAAGAGCTGTTCCTTTCTGGTGAAGCTTGGAGCTGGCAGCTGCAGCTTTGTGTAGGGGGTTTGTGCAGGGAGCAGGGGTACGGGCCAGGGAGGCTGCACAATCCCAGGGCTGGAGGACTCCCAGGAGTAGAATAAGAAGCAATACTTACTTTGCTCCTGTGATGTCCCAGGAGCGCTCTTAGCACTTTGCAAATACTGACTGGTGTATTTCTACAGCAACGTATTTTCTCTTCTTGGTACTATTACTATCTCCATTTCATAGGTGAGCAAAATGAGATACAGAGAGTGACTAAATTGCCCAGGGGCATACAGGTGGAAAGTGGTGAGGCTGGGATTCAAACCCAAGCCCAAGCGGGCAGACTTTGAGCCCTTGCTCCCTCCACTCCACTCCTCTATAGAAATGTGTAACCCCCTTTCCAGGTACAAGTGCGCCTTACCCCTCAGCATCTGGGCTGAGAGCTTCAGTTTTCTCCTGCAGGCAGGGGGATGGCTGAGTAACAGCTAAGTCTTTCAGGGTCAGAAAATGGGCCCCAGCCCCTGTGGGGTTTTAGGCGGCAGCTGTGGCCAATGGAAATATCTTTCAAGATGTATCTGCCAGTTCCAGACACACCCTCCAGGTATTTGTTGGTTTTAAGTTACCATAAAGTCACTGTTTTTGAATGTTCAAAGTTCATTCGAAGTTTTTGAATGTGTGTCTATTTTTGTTCCTGTATATTGTTTACTGTTTATATATGTGGATGTCACAACCTCTTGTCTGTGAATATATCTGCACATGAGGGAAGTTTTGGAAACTTGCTACAGGGTGCATAGGCATTTGTTGGAATAGCAAGGTGTGCACACACAAGCTTATGTCAGGGTTGGAGAAATAGATGTGCATGGGGTCTTTTTGTGTGTTGCATGAAGGTGGATGTGAATTGGGTGCTGTAACTGTTTTCATTGTGTGACTCTCTGCTTGAGGTTGGCTGTCCTTGCAGATGTGCGTGGGTAAGGAAGGGGCAGGAAAGGGAAAATCAATATGTGGGGGCATCACTGTAACCACAGGGCCTTGTACTCTCCTCCTCAGGCCTCTGCCAACTCTGTTCCATCTGCCCTGGGTTTTTATTCTTCTCTGGCTCTGAGGTTGTCAGGATCAGGTCTGCCCCTGGAAGACTAGCTTCTAGAGAGTGAGCTCAGAGACCCACAGGAACTGAGTCTTGTTTACTGACTCATGCATCTTGTAAATACAAGGATACCATCTTGGTTCACAGGAGCTCTGCTTGAGCTCCCTATGGGAGAGATTCTCTGGACCTTGTCTTCCAGGGGCCCTTAGAGAGTCTGTTCCCTGAAGAATAAGAGCACAACATAAACAGTGCTGGAAAAGCACACAGACCAGGTCTCCTTGATGTGGTATTTTCTTAAATCTGCTTTCCATACATTTACCAGCTTTGATAGGTTTCTTACAAAATTAGCTTCAGATGTCACATGTGGCAGCCAGGGCGGTATACTGGCAGGATGTCCTTTAAAGAAAGAAGTTGCTTTTTTTCAGCTTCCAGGAGTGCAATTAGCTGAGAGTTTCCAGCCGTTGGCAGCTTCGGGCCGTTCCTGGGCAGCCCTCTGCCAATGACTGAGCACGACAGGTGTACAGGCACCTGGCCATTTCTGGTCAGTGCAGAACTCTTCTGCTGTGCCATCTTTGCTCTGAATCTCCCCCCATTGGGTTGGCCACGACTTTGTAAGAAATACATTGCAGTCTGAGACTCTGTTCACCCCTCTTCCTCCTCCCTTTCCTTTCACAGGTGTCATTGGGTCAATATCAGGGGCTGAAGGTTTTCCCTGCTGGCTTCCGTAGGTTCTTTTCTCTTTCTTCCATTTCTTCCCAGTAAACTTTTTGTACTCCAACACTAACTGACACATCATATAACTGAAACTTACCCTCTGCTCCAGCCGACTAATCCTAGGAGATAAGCCCCTCTATAACAGAGCTTCATGTGCACCATCCCCTGAGGATCTGGTTCAAACACAGACTCTGATGCAGGATGAGCTTAGAACACATTTCAAACAAGCCCCACAGCTATGCTGACGCTCCTGTCCAAAGATCACACTTGTGATGGTGTGCCACCTCCTCTCAGACAAACCCCAGACAGGGTCTCTAAAGGAATTATTTGGAGCACCTAGATTATGTCCCCCAGAATGAGCTATACAGAGGAGACAAATGGGAAGTCTTCTCTTAATTCATAGGACTGGTCCTAGCAGACCACAGGAGGACTGGTAAGGTGTGCAGAACCAAGAAGAAATGAATATTATTAGGAGAAGTAAGGCATTGATGGGAAGGAGGGCTGGGCTCGAAGAGGAAGGAGAGAGAGAAGAGGAGGAAGAGGAGAAAAATTCTAAATGCCACCTTTATTAACCCATTAGAAAATAATTCATTGAGTGTCTACTATGTGCAAGGCATTGTTCCAGGTTCTGGGAGTATACTGATGACCAAGGCAGACTTATTTTCTAACCTCTGTGGAGTTCTATCTTGGAGAAGGCAAAAGCCACTAAATGTCTAATTTTACACTGGTTGTTTAATTAAATTTTAAGAAGTACCATCTAGAATATAAGGTGTTGTGAGAATAGCTGGGAGCCTGACCCCATCTAGGACCCAGGGGAGATTTCCTGAGGTGCTGATGAAGAAGACAACCAATTCCAGGTGGATGGAAGAGTGTGTTCCAAGGCCCTAGGGCTGGTTTGAGGAACTGAAAGTTAGGGTAGTTGATGGGGGGCTCAGAAAGAGATCTGTGAGATCGGGCTAGAGAGGTAGAGGAAGTCCAGATTATGAAGAGCTTGCTAGGTCATGTTTCATGAGCTCCCCAGGAAGAGGCCATAATACTTCCTTTCGTCCACACTCAGATACTTTGCTTGTATGTTTATTAAAGCAAATGTGCCAATATACTTCTAGTTCACCCTCCACAACTTGTTTTAGCCTCTTCCCCCTCAATTTCCACCAGAATATATCTTAACTTTATCTCTAATGTGTATTTATGTCTGTCTACCTTTCTTCTATCTATCTCTTTCTCTCTCTCTCTCTCTATCTATCTATTATCATCTATCTATCTATCTATCTATCTATCTATCTATCTATCATATGTAGGTAGGTTGGCAGGTAGTTGGATAGATAGATAATAAAGAGAAATAGAGAGATCTTGAAATCAGAGATCATACTTTACTCATCCCCAATTTTCCTTACACCACCAAACATTCATCTCATGAATTTCAACAGGTATATGTTAAATGCAATTAAACCAAGAGAAAGGAGTTTGGCTACGGAACAGGAAGGGAGGGGAAACAGGGAAAGGAACTGAATGTGAGTTCTGAGATTAACTAAATACACAAAGGGATTGTGAACATGGAACCCAATCAAAAAAATGTAAGGCTCATTTGGGTGGCCAGATAGGGGAAGGCCCTTTGTTCAGATTATATGCGTTATTTATTACTATACAACCCACCTCAACTTTGTGTATAAAAACAACTTTGTGGCTAAAAACAGTTTAATATATTGGACTGTGCAATTTAGTTCCCAAGCTGAGAGAGCCTCTGAGACCTAAAGTTACTATAATTCTGTTTATTATATAACACTAAACCATAGAGCATAAAGATCCACTGAATTTTCATCTGGATCAAGGGAAAAGCTTCCACCATTGGGCAAATTTTAAAGGAACAGGAAGAGGCAAAAATAAAATTCTGTTCTTTTTTTTTTTTTAAGATTTTATTTATTTATTTGACAGAGAGAGACACAACAAGAGAGGGAACACAAGCAGAGGGAGTGGGAGAGGGAGAAGCAGGCTTCCCGCCGAGCAGGGAGCCCGACGCGGGGCTCGATCCCAGGACCCTGGGATCATGACCTGAGCTGAAGGCAGACCCTTAATGAATAAGCCACCCAGGCGCCCCTAAAATTCTGTTCTAATTATGCCACCAGTCTTTCCTGTCAAACATCAGTTTTGCTTCTCCACCTTGGACGGGGTTACAGACCTGGGAACCTCGTCAAAAATGTGATGAGAGGGTCCTAGCAAGAGGCCAGACTGACAAATCAGTAAAAGTAGTAACCAGTCAGTCCAGGGCTCAGGGCTCAGCTACTTCTCCTCCTCCCTTTGGAGGGTGAGAGGTTCTGTTTCTGTCAAAGGGACCCCATCTCTAAACATCCCCAGGCACTGTGCCTGGCTGGGCGATCTTAGATTTCTTAAGGAGGAGAGGTGCACTCTGAGTCATTTCCCCAGTCCCCCTCCTATCACTCTGGTGAGCCACTTATGTTGAATTACTGTCATCACACCTGAATCTCCTCTTCGTTATAAAGGGAAATTGAACAAAACCACCATTGTGTCTCCTCCATGAGGGAAGCCGTCACCCCCAGATTAGGAAAGCTTGTCTTCCCCTGACGTCCCCACAGCAACTTGGTCAGCATCTTTCTAAGGAAACACGGAGGTTCTGGGAGTCAGGAGAGAAGGTCTCAGAGCTCTGTAGGCTGGACCAGGGAGAACCAAATAGGAGGCAGCGTAGTTAACATAAACCAAAATACATTGTTAAAAAAAAAAAAAAAACTAAGAGGAAAACTTGGTTAATGGGTCCTTGATAAGCTAGGTCTCACTGCTAAATGTTACAAAGTATATAATTCTATGGCTCATTACTATTAAGTAACATATCACAAGAGCATATTATCAAGCAATAATGGGTAATAGAGTATTAATCAGCGAAACGGTAAAACTGTCTCTCACCCAATCCTCTCTCCCAGATACATTCTGCTTCTAGATCTGTAGTGGAAAACATCTTAATGAGGGGAGCAGCTGTTTTTCCTTCCCTCCCCTTCCCTTCTCACTTGCCTCTCAGTCCAACACCTTGGGAAGGAAGCCTTGGAAATCACCAAAGCAAATGAGTGTGTGCTTGTGGGGTGTAGGGGAGAGAGGTGGCAGCAGAAGACAGTGAGTGGCAGAGAGGGAACGATTATGCCTAAACTGACCCAGATCCTGAGAGAGACCTCAGGCCTAGTGCTAGGATTTCCTGTGTGCAGGGATTAAGATGAGAGGCCCTTCACAAATCAAGGCTCACATCTGGAGCTAGGCTTTTTCTCTCCCTCCCTCCCTCCTTCCCCACATTTAATCCAGGAATAAATTCATTAATGGACCCACTGCATTTTCAGAGGCCAAACATAGAAATGAAAGTGACCTAGATGCACAGGGGCTGGGAGTAATGGTTTCCCTCCCTCCCCCCTCCCTCTTCCACTGAGGAGCTGGTGGGTTATAGGTGCATCCTTGACTATTTTTCTCATCTCTCTTTTTTGCCCTCAATACACCTCACTATGGTATTCACTCATAACTTTCTGACTTTGAAATTGTGAGCCAGTAGCTTCAGGTATTGTTAGGGTCAGAGATATTTGAATTGTTTTTTACTTCTTCAATACTACCTGCAACTTTGATTTCCTCACTCTCTGCCTAGACATCCAGATCAAGGAAGGCATTAGTTGAGGATTTTATATCCAGTGGCTTTTCCAGCTGAATTTTTGCCCACATTGCATAAAGATATATTATGAATTTAGGTTATGTATCAAGATATATGAAAAAAAGTACTTTATTTTAAAAGTGCTAAGCAAAGGTAAGACAGTTTTATTACTATGGAAGGAGCATCCTTTCTGAGTCTGGAAAAACATGTGGTCACTGTATAATTCATGCAGGCCAGACAGCACCCATTTTTCTCAATGTCCCTATCAAAATAAATCCTCTTTATTCTGATTTGACAAAAAGATGGTTTAGTCATGAAACAGGATTAGGACCTGGAGGTAGGCTTCCCAGAGGCTTGCTACTCAAACACCAGTTCATGGACCAGCGGTGTCAAGGTCATCTGGGAGCTTATGAGAAATGTTATCTGCCAAGCCTCTTCTCAAACCTACTAAATCAGAATATCTGGAGATGTAGCCCAGGAATCTGCATTTCAACAAGCTCTCTAGGTGATTCTGATACTACCAAAGTTTGAGAACTGGTGTCCTAGAGGGCCTGGTCCTTTTATTAGATGGGGGGGAGGGAAGGAGTCTGGTCCTTTTATTAGATGCTGTGTTGCATAAGGAATTCAGGGGCTGTGAAGTTCTCCTGGATGAGATCTGGATTGAGGTAGATCCCAGTCGAGTGTCAGCAATACCTCTTACTCATTATGACACTCAACCTCTCTAGGCCTCAGTTACTTGTTCTGTCAAATAAAGACACTAAAACTGCCTACCTCCTGTACTTGCTTTAAGCATTAAAAAGTCTGGAAAATCATAAGCACTCAATTAATATTAGTTAATATTGTTAATGCTAGCTAGTCTATGTAATCTGACAGGTGCCAAATGTATGCACAGGCCCTAAATCATCTGCATTAGTTGCTTGGAGTGACTAGTGGTATTATTATATTAGTGGCCTTTCTCTGGTTAACCCAGTCACGGAGCTATGGGCTCCCAGTTTGTTGGGAAGTCAAACTGTCTCAGATGCCCTAAGTGGTGGGTGTGGGGGTAAGGCAGTCATCGTCTGGCCCCTGACCTTCCTGTTAATATTAGTTTCCTATTGCTGCTCTAACAAAATACCCCAACGATATGGCTTAAAACAATATAAATTTATTATCTTATAATTCAGGAGGTTAGAAGTACAAAATGCATCTTTTTGGGCTAAAATCAAGGTGCCATTTGGGTTGGTTGCTTCCGGAGGCTCCAGGGAGAATTCATTAGAAGCCACCTGCATCCCTTGGCTTATAGCCCCTTCTTTCATCCTCAAAGCCAGCATAATAGCATCCCTCTAATTCTGCTTCCTTTGTCACATCGCCTTCTCTTTTCTTCCGTCTTTTAAGGACCTTGTGATTATACTGGTTTCCTATTTTGTGATCTTTAATTTAATCATATTTGCAAAATCCCCTCTGCCATATAAGCTAATGTGTTCACAGGTTCCAGGGGTGAGGACCTGGACATCTTTGCAGGACCATCATACAGCCTGCTACCCTGTTCCTGCCCCTCCCAGCGAGACTCCAAGGATGGAGTTTTGAGTGCTAAGTGCTGAGTGGAACCTAAGCTGTTAGCTAGTCAAATCCTCTCACTGTACTGAAGACAATCACCTGGAGGTTTGCCCCAGAGAAGAAGCAGAGGCTGAGCAACCCAAGATCCCAGTTTCTAACCCAGGTCTGCAGAGTCCAGGTTCAGTGGTTTCTCCAGCAGACAGTCTCTCTGCAGCAGGGAAAAAACCCATGAGTGGCCAGTCATGTCAAATCATAATTCTTCAGACCCAGACTTGCTGGAAGATGAAGGGTGACTCTTTAGAGTCATCTAAATGTCTGAGTCATCCCATGAGTATCTCAGTCTCCCTATCTGTGGAAGAAGAGTTGATCATGTTTTCTGCTCTAAGACTTGTGTCTCTACTCCTGAAAGTCCTCATGCACGGATGAAATTTTTTGAACTTGAAGCCTGATCTCTCCTTGATCGCTGCCACTGCTCATGAAGTGAGAAGCAGCGTGATTTCTCACACACAGCCATCACTTCTTTCCCGGGTGAAGACAGTAATCTGGGGAAGGGCAATTATCTCGGCAGAATTACCAACCTTGCAGCGTGACATTATCGGCTGTCTGAAATTACACGGTATTCATTTGCTGCTATTTTAATGTCTGTTGCCTTCTATTTCCCCCTCCCCAGCCAGACGCCAAACCCCCACCTCCCAACCCTTCCTTTCTTTTTATTAATCTTGGGAAATAATTTCCTTATTTTTAGCAGGCTGGTGCCACCAGTAGAAATATGATGATGAGGATCATAATAAGGACTTTCACACTTTCATCTGGGACTCAGCCACCACCTATTGGATTTTTCAACTAAGCTTCAGAGCCTTTGTCTCTGCCAACAAAGAAATGCCTGGCAAACGCCCCCACGGCTGACTCTGTGAACTGCTTGGTTACTCTCCACGCCCCAGTGTCAATGTTGTACACTGGGTGGTGTGAAAGCCAATTACCACACTATAAGTGTGGTTTTCCTGGAGCTCAGGAACAAGAGGCAGTAGCTAGCAGTGAATGAGTGAGTATGTGAGTGTGTGTGTGTGTGTGTGTGTGTGTGTGTGTGTGTGTGTGTTGGTTGAGGAGGAAGAAGGAGGTGACTGCTAACACTGTCTCTAGGCAATGTAATAGGTGCGACATTGGAAGGTAGGCAACCAAGACTGTAGGCCTCACTCTGTACCTCTATTACCACGTGGCTTGGGCAAGTAATTTAGCTTCTAATATTTTTTTTAACATTTTTTATCTGTAAAATGGGAAATAAACATTGACTCCATAGGTTATAAATGGGTTCACATAAAATAGCAAACTGCATTTAAGCTGGTGTCTTTTATGTGATCAATAGTTAACACTTCTTGAGTTCTTATTAGGTGTCTAATCTTGAACTACATATATGATCCTTTTACATACATATGGCATTTTACCCTCAGTCACAACCCTGAGATAGATGCTAGTATTAATCTTAGTTCACAGATATGGAATCTGAGAGTTAATGTGGTTAAGCAAATTATCAAAGGTTTACTGAGAAGTAAATGTAGAGCCCTGGTAATGCTGGTTATTGTTATGCCATTATTAGAGCATCTCCTCTGAACTAGGGCATAGCAGAGGGAGTTTTTCACTGGGTGTCTCTTCCTAACTTTCTATACACTATGCCCACTCTGCCTTTGGCCATGTCAAGTCCCTGTTAAGTCCTGCTGGGGAAAAGCCAGTGACAAAGGTGTGAATGACCGATAGCTCTGAAGAGTTTCCAGGTCAACGCTTGTTAGCACATAAGAAACTCTAAAAAAGGTGGGATGTTCTGCATCTTGTCAAAACCAAGTGACTCTAAGAGGCAGAGATTTTCTACCTGGTGTTGTGTGACTTCCCAGGTTAGGACAGCCAGATTGCTTACTCAGAGGAGACAGCGCCCCCTGTTGGCTGCCCCCCTCCCACCTGCACCAGTCTGGCCTGCACAGCTTGGCTGAGATCAGAGGGACTGAGGGTGAGAAGGAAGCTCTGGAGAGGAAAGCTAAGACCACCAAGTCTAGATATTGGGTTTTCAATCTCAAAAGAAGGAGCCTTCTTAGAGGCCATTAGCAGTGAGCAAACACTGGAAATAAAGAAGGGCCTGTTTTTTGAAACAGAACTAATAATTGCTGGGAGCTACAGCTAGACCGTGCCAACTGTCACCTTATGATGGATATTTTTAAAGACTTGAGCTTATCTAGAACCTTTCTTTTGGAGAACTCCAAGTCCTTGACTCCATCATTCTCTCAGCACTCACAGGAAATAGTTAAGGGAAAGATTAGGATGAGAAATCTAAATCTCTGAAGGAAGGGGTGTTGCACTGCATAATAATAGATGTGAAAGCTGGCTCTGTAAAGCTTACTGGCTGTGTGACCTTGAGCCATCCACTTAATTTCTCTGTGCTTTAGGTTCTTTACCTGTAAAATAAGAGTAATAATAATAATGGCGCTTAACCACATGGGGTTGCTATAAAGATTAAATGAGTTAATATTTGTAAACTGCTCAGACCAGTGTCTGGCACACAGCAGGCATTATGTAAGTGTTTATTAATAAATGAAATTTTAAAGATGCCCAACATTCCCAGTGAGGTGCAGTCAATGCCAGGAAGAGAGCCCAGCACATTCCTCTTTAGAAAGACTATAATTAGAGCCAACCAAAGGATGCAGGAATTTCCTGTGAATTAGGGAACTGTGGTGGCCAGCAGTGGGGCAGTGTGTAAAAGTCACAGGCTTTGGAATAAGACAAATCTGGATTTAAATCCCACTCCATCACTTACTCTCTGAAACCTTGAACAAGTTGCTGGGGCTCTCTGAGCCGTACTTTTCTCTGTAAAATGGGGAAAACAATGTCCAGCTTGCCAAGTTGTCACCTGGATCGATGATATATAGAAAGTAAGTGGAATCCAGCATGCCCTCAATCGGGGGCATCTCTATTGTCATTGTGGCCCTCAGCATCTTCACCTTCATCATCATCAATCTGCTATGTAGGAAGAATCAAGAAAACAAGGTAGTCTTTAAGTCAGTGATTCTCAGCATGAGGGGTCTAAGGGAGTATGTCAACATTGAAGGTGTGCGAGGTCAATATGAAGGCTGAAAAGTATATTCAATAAAATGTCATTTGGTATTTGGAAAGTGAAAAATAACACTATTGCTTTCATAATGCAGATCAAACAGAGTGAGATTCAACACATCTCTCTGGAGGAAATTGACAAATTCCCCAGAAAAATTGCCACACTGGAGAGAGAGTGTTGGGGCGTGGGATGGGGAGATTTTATTTCTCTAGCTGGTGCTTATAAAGACCAGACACTCATATATATGATGGCTATGAACTTTTGAAAGCCTCACAATGAACTAATATATGCAAAATGTTAATTTTTAAAACTTTGCTAATCATCAGATTTGCTTTTTAATATTGAGGCTCCATTCTGACTAATGCAGAAATTTAATCTAGTCATTTCCAGGTAAACCAGTCAAATTCAGCAATGTTGACACACTCTCCTAGAAGTCCTAACATGTCATTTTAGATTGACAACTAAGTCATATTCAGGGTGTTTCTTCCATTTGCCTTCCTTCTTCCAGGGTTGATGTTAGGCTGATGGCTGGCGGGGGAGGGGGGGTGTGGGGGCAGAGGGGGTAATGTTTACACAAATGTAGCAGCATCATTGGTGAGAAGTGGACACCCTCTTCTGGACCTAGATATGTCTAGAGCTCACACTCTTGCTCTAGAATAGTCATATTGCTTCTAGTTCTTGGGCATGCCTCCTCTACCCTGGCAATCCATTGAGACACAGCTGCATCCTCATCCAATCCCTGGGAGGTTTACCCACGTCACCTCTGATGTGTTTCCCTCCTTTTAGCTCAGAAACTCTTTGTAGCCTCACCAGGGTTCTCACTCCTGCCTTCTTAATTTTTTCTTTCCAGTTGTGGGAATGGGGCATGAGAATGTTGAGTTGCCCTCCTTGTAGGATTACCAGATTTAGCAAATAAAAATATAGGACACTCAGTTATATTTGAATTTCAGATAAATAACAAATACCTTTTTAGAATAAGTATGCCCCAAATATTGCATAGGATATATTTACGCTAAAAATTATTCATTGTTTTTCTGAAATTCAAGTGTAACCGGACATCCTGCATTTTATTTGGCAACCCTAACTCCTGGGCTAGTGCAAAGTCATGAGAAACTCAAGAAACTGTCTCCAGCCCTCCCCAGAGTAGGCAGACCATACCACCATCTGACCTCAAGGCTGCTGCACGTTGCAAGCACAGGAGACTTCTTTATGTGCAAATTAAGGAAACCCAACCAAAGGTGAACAAGCAAAACTTATTATAGCAGGGAGTCAACCATCATTACTTGCATTCTGGCAGAGACTCAAAGGCAGACAGAGGTATGAAACCTTGATATTGGGAAGGAAAGGCTTTAGGTGTGCCCTGATTGGAAGCTGCTGGTGTAGGGAAGCTCTTGGTGTGCTAACTAGAAGCAGGGCACCCTATATAATTGTTCAGGAGTGCATATTTAGCTTTGTTGGTTTGTCCTAAGTTGGGAACAGGGACAAAAATTAGAGAAACTGTCGGTTTTTAAGTCCTAGTGTTTGGGGTGGTTGTTATAGAGGTTATTGTTGGCTTCCTGGACCAGTTGCTAAAGATAGTGGTCTTACTTCCTACCAGCCTGACTTGTAAATAGCAGGCTGATTTCCTGGGCTAGGAACTATCAGTAATGGGTTGGTTTCCTGGGTTGGTTCTGCAGATTGTGGATCTGAGCTCTACTTTTATGTAAGGTCTCACCATTGTCCATTTGTATATCTAGTGTCACATCTGCAAGACTTGTCACATCCCTGGCTCATATCTCCAAACTAAATGAGGTGGTGCACAACACAGGATCTCTACACTCTCATCTAACTGCACTGAATAATATCCAACTATTCTCTCCCCCTTTGGTTTTATTGGATGGGATGAAGGGAGAGGTGGCAAAGGAAGGAATAAAAAAAAAGGGAGGGGAAGCCCTGCTCAATCACGTATATATTTTCCAATCTTCCCCTACATGTGAATTGTGACTGTCTTTCTTCCTAACTTGCCCTGGATCAGTGAAAGTGGCTAAAGGTTTAGATTTTTAAGTATTCACAGGATCCTTTCAGTGCAAATCTTATCTGCTGTGTGTCAGATCCCTAACATGGAGCTCAGCACCTAGAACACAGTAAGCCCTCCATATTTGTATGTTGCATCACCAAGCGGTCAGTAGTAGGGTCAACTGTGCCACCCATGTCAGTAATGAAGATCTGATGAGCAGACCAAATAAGTACTTTCATAATTCTCAGAAAAAAGAACAGCCTAGGTGTTCTGAATTTGTCACATTAGAACAGTAAAAATTTTATGATGAGAAAAAAAGAAGAGGCATTGCAGAAAACAGGAAAATACAAAGAAATTAAAAACATCCGCAGTCTCACCATCTAGAGATGATTGTTGTTAACACTTTTATGTTCATATTTTATATGTATTTCTTTGTGAAATTGGGATGCTCTTACATTTTTATTTAATATTATATTGCTAAGTTATTAAGTATTTTTAAAAGAAGATGTTTTTGTGGTCATATATTATTTTTCCAGCTCTACCAGAGTATATTTTTTAGAGCTGAGAACACCCCCTATCTGAATCTATACATGAAAAAGACACTAAAAGGTGATGTGAACTGCCCACATCCCTCAGGCAGTGAGAAGGCAAAGGCAGACTCTGAACTCAGCCGTTGCTTCTGAGAATCCAGGGCTGCCTCCCCAGTGAAAGCTGTCCAGCGTGGGTCCCCACCTTTATGATGCTCTGTGTGGACTGTTGGGAATGGATCTTCCCTTACTTTATTCATGAGCCCTTGTCCTCCCTCTCCCTATGAGTATACAGATACTTCAAGTCAAGATCCTCTACTTCTTTGGTGGTTTATTCCCTCTTCTTCCCACCAGTATCTGCAGGACCAGCTTGCTGACTACCTAAAGCTTCGAAATCCATAAGATCTTAGATCCTGATTGGGAAGGTTTGAATTCCAAAAACCCTAATTAAAGTCCACCTTTGTAGCAGATGTTTTACCCTAAGACCACCCAGGGACAAAAGACAAAGTACTATCTTCTTTTAGAAGGGTTCCTCCATTTACACAGAGAACCCCAAGAAAGAGCGAAAGGGAGGGTGATAGAAGAGGAACATGGGTTTTCTCCTAATTTCTGGCTCCAGACACCTGTCCAGGCCCAGCAGCGCCCAGGATGCATGCTCAGCTGAGTGCACAATGGAGTATGTGTGGCAGCTGGTAGGGAGGGGAGTGGTCACTGAATTCTGAGCTAGAAGATGACCAGGAAGCTGCTCCATCTTGGGTGAGGTTTATTCCTTCCGTTAGATGTACTTTGATTTATGAAGTGATAGCCAGGAACCCAGACCACCAACTTTCGTACCCTCATGTCAGATGCAGCACAGCCCCCTCACTTCTGTCTCTGGGACCATCCCACTGGCCCCTCTGGGCCTCCCTATCTTGGCACATGGCCACTCTCTGGGCTACCGCTCAGCCCTGCTATATATTTTAAAATGTAACCAGCACCCTTTGCTTATCATTATCTTTAAAAATTCATGGAAGTGAACTACAATATTAATTATGAATTTGGCTATGTTTCTACAAATACAAATAAGTTTGTGTTTTATAATATCCACACAATCTTTCTACACTGATAAACAATGCCTGCACAGTAATCCTGAACCAGGTAAAGTCATTATAGCATAGTATAGGTTAAAGAAAAGAAGGGCACCTTCAGCTCACCAAGGATTTTTCTCTAAACCTTCTCTACCACACTGCCTCACACCAGGCTCTCCCCAGCCAAAATCTTACTTCATTCAGACGTGACCTGGGACATATCATTTCCTCTTGTGCAGCTTAATCAGGCAGAAGCAGCTACAAAGATCTGGATGCACATTAGCTCTGAACTCTGGAATGATGATTTTTTTCCCTTTATCCTGGCTGTTAAGCAAATGAACAGACTTTACTCTTATGTGTTCAAGAAGGAAAAAAAAAAGTCTGCCTTAAAATAGGCACCCACCTCCAAAGGCACTCAACCTGGGTATGGAAAAGTGTGTGGGATGTGTTCACATCCTGCATAACTTAGAGGAAATTTTCCTTGAATACACTGTCCACAGGATGCAGCCCTGCCTGGCCTTGAGTTAATTAACTAGAGTACCTGATGGATAAACAGTACCCAAATAGCATTGCATAAATTTCAACAGTTCTTGAGTGTTCTTTACTGGTGAGGCATCACAAAATAAAGATGTACTTAGTGTAGAAAAAGAGCTAAGGAGAGAGATTATAAAGGAAAAATAAGCATCCTGGAAGCACAGAGACAGCTCTCAGCCCAACTGCTCCCCAGAGACTCTCCACTCATAGTTTTAAATGGATCAGCAAATGTTTGCTTCTGCCATACTATGTGATCTCAGCCATGAGATCACCCTTTTGTTGATTCTCAGTTTCCCTCTCTGGGAAGTAGATGGCTGTATTTATTTTTCCTATTTCTCCTTTTCTCCCATCCTCGTTGGAGGCCCTCAGTGAAACATGTATTCAGAGATTTGTTGGCTAACTTCTATGTCTCCCGTTGCAGATAGAAGTATTGATCCCAGTTGGCATTTATTACCATGTGGCACTTACAGAGACTTATAGAAGAGACAGGCAAACAACACAGAGAGGAACTCAAAGGGATCATGCATGTATATTTGAAAACAAATATTTAGACATATACACATAGCCCTCTCCATCAGTCCATTCACATACACAGAATCATCCAACTATATAACTACAAGTGCAGGTAGTAGTGAACAGACTAGAAGAGATGCAGGGGCAAATGTTCATGCAGCCATGCTAGAAACCAAACAGACCCACACTCACTTTTGGATATTCCTATCATTTCTCACTGCAAGGTGAGCTATCAAGCCAGCCTCAACTTCTGGCATGTTGCCAGCCCTGATCTTCACCAGAGGCCATGACTGCTAGTGGTGGAATACAAGGATCCAAATGCACATTTATTGAGGTGCTGTGCTAGGTGTGGGGAACACTGAGAATAAGACAGTCCCCTCTGTGAGGGCTCACATCCCGTAAAGGAAGGAGAAGTATAAAGAGTTACAAATCCATGTGAGAAGTGCTGTAAGGGAAGTGAGTACAGGAAACTTGGTCCATTTCTGTCCTCCCTAACTCTGAAAAAAAAAAGAAAAAAGGCATTCTCCTCCATCCTTCACAGAATGAAATGCAGGTCCAGAGGTATCTGCTCAGCACAGGTGGGTTGTGGCCCACGCTGTCTTCTGCCAACTCTCTGTGGGGGCGGCTCTGCTAGTTTCAGTCCATGGCTCCTTCCCCTTAAGTCAGCTTCTCCTGCTTGCTCCTCAGGTATGTCTGGTGGTAGCAGTTGAGGAAAAGGCTGATGACACTGAAGGTGTACAGATAGACCACCGTGTCAAGCCCATGAGAGAAGGAACACTCAGTGAAAGACTGCAAGAGCAGTGGTCAGCAGTGGTCACAAACTGACGCTGGGTGAAAGAAGGCATGAGAGAAAATAAACAGCAGAGCACTGAGAAGCAGTGTTGAGGAACTGGAAGGATAATTGCCCTTGGCCCCTCCTGTCTTCACCTCCCTGTCTGCCAGCAGGGGTCAGGCCTCCTGACACTGGGGAAGAGAAAAACCAGGAAGCCTGGTGAAGCACTGCCCCCAATTTCTCCTGACTTATGATTCGAAGAGTATTCCTGACCCCTCTCCTGGCTCTGTTGTCCCACTTGCCCCAATCCAGTCATGTCTTGTGGACATTGGTGACAAACTCAATCCATCCCAGGCCCAGGAGGGCCATCTTAGGCTGCCACCATCATCCGGCAATGGTGCTCCCCAAACCAGAAGGTACCCGGTCACCTGGAGGGTGAGTTAGTGATCCCAGGCTCCTGGGATATTAGTGCTTTGAGGTCATATAGCCCAGCCCCTTCACTTCATGGATAAGACTGAGGCCCAAAATATGGAAGTCACTTGCTCCAGGTCCCATATCATGTCAGTGACTTAAGGTCGGTTCTAGGATTGACAAGATGGTTACTGAGAACCTTCCAAATTGAGAAACTAAGGAAGACCCAATGATGAGATGGACTTTTGTTCATGGTCAGATACCTCATCATGGGTGCAGCTGAGAATTGAACCCAGGGCTCAGCCAAGGCCCCTGGAGCTGCTGAATGATGGTTAAATGCCACTTCCACCACAGATAGAGCTGCACACAGGGCCCCAGACTGGCTGGTCCATGGTACAGATATGTGAAGACATGGACCAAAGCTTCAGCATCTTGATGAAGAAGGCTACAGAGTAGGATGGGGAGATAAAGGGTAATAGTGGAGCTGGGCCTTGTGGTTTGGGGTTTTCTTTCATGTTCTCATCTTCTAAGCTTCAGAGAGCAACTCTGCACACCCTACAGAAAAAATCCTTGGGAAGGTCCTTTCATGAGGAGGTCTAGCACGAGCCATCTGAGGTCATGATGGTGGGTTGTGGTTGATGGAGAGCCAAATGAGAGTGCTTATAACTCCTCTGTACTGTCTGGGCAGATGGCCCCAAGAATCTCCCACAGTCCCCTCCCCCATACCAGAGAGGGTGGCTGGGAAGCGCTGATGAACAATGGAGATAAAATGGGAGAAGAAGCCTGGTCTCATGGCCAGAAAGAAGGGGAACCTTAGAACCAAACCGTTGTTACAGGGATGCATGCCTCCCAAACTGGGGATCAGGCCCTTCTCTGCTGGGTATCACTTACCTTGACCCTGTGGCACATATCTGACTCCAGCGCATGGGGTGAAGAACATGGTAGACATGCAGGAAGGTGATCTGCTCTGGCTTCTTTCATAATATGAAGAAGACCTGGAGAGGAAGAAAAGATGATGTCAATTCTAGGGACCCTATTTCTCTACTCTTCTCCTGGGTCCTCAACTGCCAAGGACATGGTGGTTCTGCCTGTTTTACTGAAGGGGACACTAAAACTCAGGGGAAATAACACTACTCAAACACCTGCATAGCATCCACTGTGTGCCAGATACTTTGCATGTTTAAAATATGATATAAACACTATTAATAGTATACGCTTTACACTTATCTCCATTTTACAGATGGGAAAACTGAGGCACAGAGAGGATGAGCAACTCGCCTGAGGTTATTTGGACACAGTCTGGCTTCAGAGACTTCAGAGAGCTCCTTCCAATATCCCATCCCACTTCCCAGAGTACTAGGCAGAGAACTCAGGTATTGAACACCCAGCCTAGGACCCAGGCAACCATAAGACAAATTCCCAAATGTTCTCTGCTCAGACTTCATTTGGCAAGTTTTTGATAAGAAAGAGCCCCCTCCCTTTCATCACTCCCCCAAAATTATGAACCTTACCCCAATCCCACTCTGAATCACGCAAGCTTTCTGGATTCACAAGCAAGGTTTCTTCTCCTCTTTAACACTTAAGAATGGCTCTTACTGCCTGATGATCCTTGTCACATAATATCAGGGTTTTAAATTTTTCTTTCCATTTTCATTTAGCTTAGAACCTGGTTGCTCATGGGGGTAAATGTATACGTTTATGCATGTGCATGAATGCAGGGGGGGCGCGTGGGAGTCTGAGGTAATGTAAGATGTTCGGTCGATGAGTGTCCTTCCGCTAGGTAGTGGGACCAAGGCTTTGCTCTGAAATCAGCCTCAGACGTGGCCACCTGGGGAAACCCTGAGAACATTCAACAAAAAGGGTGCTGGAGGGAAGGGTTCGAACAGGGCGCCTCAAAAACCGCCCCAGACCCAGCTAACAGAGATAACTCCATACAAGTGGGTAAGAGCCAAAGCCACCGCCGCACTTACAGTACCGGGCAATTCAATGGCCCTTGAGAAGAACCACCAGCACACGTTCTCCATCTGCTGGACAGCAAGGGAAGTTCAGTCAGACCGCTGTCCTGGTGGCGCCGCTGGCCAGACAAGTCTGGCTTCAGCCCCAACCCCCACCGTTCCTAGGCGCCCCCTGCTTCCACAGCGCCCACCTGTCTGCACAAAGATGTCTGTTAGCACAGGAAAAGGGGGAGGAGCTACTGGGATTGTTAACAGAAGGACTCTCCAAAGGTGCTCCTGCCTGTAGCCATGCAATCTTAATGAGCACACAGATTTTCTGGTCATCTTGTTTGTTGAAACGCAGATTCTTAATCAGTGCCCCTGGGGTGGTACATGAGATTCTGCATTTTCAACAAGTTCCCAGGGGATGCTGATGCTGCTGGTCTGGGGACCACACTTTGAGCAGCATGACTTCAGCCCATCATTCAACATCCCTTAATCCAGCATCCAAATCAGTACCCAGTGACTTGTAGAGCCTCAGCTAGATTTTATTTTCTACCAGGAAGCTTTTTGTTCTGTTTCCAGTTGAACAGAGAACAGCTAAAAATAATGAAATATCTACCCCTTAGCTACCACTCAGTGTGCGCCAGGCCCAGAACTGAACATTTTCATACATTATCTACTTCAATCATCTTCCAATTGTATCCTTTTATAAAGTAGGTATTATTACCTCCATTTATAGATTAAAAAAACTGAGGCCCATAAAAGGTAAGTAAGTTGCCCATGGTCACACAGCAAGTAACTGGCAGAGCTGAGATTCAAACTGAGGTCTTCTGGGCCTCTATGGAACCAATCAGGTCACGACCTCCCATCAGAAGTCTCAGGTGACACCACCCCAATCAAGCTCCAGTTTTTACAAAGTGCATCCTGTCAACCCTCTCTCCAGGCCTAACACTGCCATGCCCTGCCATCCCCTTGTCCTGAGCCCGCTCGGACAGTCATCTCCTGGCTGGCGGAAGTAGTCGTAGTTAGCCAGAAGCAAGGTATCCATGAGCCAGGAGGAAGAAGAGAGAAGGAAAGACCATGTTCCGCCATGAGACCAAACTGGCTGAGGGCCTGTGAGGCTAAGATCTCCTCCAGTCATGTTCTGGACACCACCGTCCCGCCCCAACCCTCACTGAGACTTGGTGAGTAATTGCTAATCACCTCAACTTCATGGAGTGGCTAGAACAGAGGCTGGGACTTGCATACATCTTGCTGGTCTCTCAATTTTTTTTAATGTGCACAACTATGGACCACGCAGCCACACTGGGCACCTACTATGTGTGAGACCCTAAGTTAGGTGCTGGAGTATTAGAGGGACACGAAGCTGTACACACATTAGCCCTGCCCCCAAGGAGCTCAAAGGCTCGCTGAGATGTCAGAAACTATCCTTACTTGTAAGGTTGGGGCCAGATAAAGAGTAGGAACCAGGAGGTGTTCCTGACGTTGGTAGTGGACTGGAGAATGAGGAGGCCCTGGGCAAACAGAGGGGAGGGGGGGGCAGCTTCATGCTAAGGAAGGAGTGCAGGGTGCCTGGACCTCTCTTAACTCCAAGGGATCGGTGAGAATGCAGTGGAGGCTTCCAGGAGGGGAGGAGGGGCCAGGAACAGACTTGGTTAACAAGGGGTCTTGAAGACTGTTTTAAGGAACTTGAACCTTATCACTTAGTATTCATATGACAGTGACATGTTGAATAGTACTAAGCACCTCCCCATGCTAGACACTGTTCTGGGCCCCAAGCCACCTCCCTAAAACAAAACAGACAAAAGTCCTTACCTCGCGGGACTTCCCATTCTGGTCATATAGGTCAAGGGAGCTACGGAGGGCTTCTGAGCAAGAGGCGGCCATGGGCATGGCAGATTCTCAAAGGATTATGGTGCCAGCAGGGTGATTTGTTGCCACAATTAAATGACAAGCTCTCTGGGGCATGTCTCATGTCTCACGAGTTATCTGCATCTTCCACATTGTGCCAGACGCTATGCTGGGCCTGACTTTTCAAAGAGAAGTGAGACTCGGCCCTGCTTTGAAGCACTTGCCGCTTGGAGGGGAGGCCAACAGATCTGCAAATCGTGAGATGGCAGAGTGTTGGTAAATGCTAAACAGGCTCTCAGGGTGGGAGAGGGCAGGTGGATTTGTAGTGTTGGCCAGCTCCGAGGGTGTAAGCGCTCCCACCGCGGCTGATCTCCAGCTACCGGGAAGTCGGTCACCGAGCATGGAGTTGGGGAGAGACGCTCCCAGGCAGTGCTGGCCAGCTGAAGGAGCCAGCCCTAGTCCCCTGCGGAGAGTAGAGGTGGAAACCCAAGGAAAGAAACAAATGACCTGGCCTTAGCAAGCCAAGGAAGTCTTCGGGAGAAGCCCGAGTCTGCAGGATGTGCAGGAATTTGTCAGGGCACCTGGGACAAGTGTTTCTGGCAGGAAGCATTTATGTGCCAAGGCCTGGGGCCCACGGGGCCAGGTTGTAGGCCTGGGGAAGAGTGAGGCATTGGAGGAGGCAGGGGTGTGGGCTGCCGGGGCAGTGGAAGGAGGTGGGGTGGGTCAGGAAAGCAAGGCTGAGCCCAGAGGACTGTGGGAGGCTTCTACACCCATCGACAGAGTTGCCTTGCCCCTGCTGCTGGGAAGTCTCAGAGGGCCACGAGGTCCTTCTAGTGGGTGGGTGTCTGGGGCGATCATTGTGTCAGCAGTGCAAAGGCTGGATGGGAGGTGAGCACTGATGAGGAAGGGAGACGGATGGTAGAGGAGGGAAGGTGGGAGATGTGGCTGTCAGGACCTGCTTCTTCAGGCTGGACTGCTGGCCTCTTCCCTTAGGCAGAGGGGATGGAGGTGAGGGGGCAAGCTCTGTAGCCAGAGCACCTCACCCCCTGCTAGTTACTTGACCCCTCTGTACCTCAGGATGGTGCTGGTATGAGCAGGTGAGCAGGTCCTCGGAAAGCACTTAGAGCAGTGCCTCACCATAATAAGCACCTTAAAATGCCAGTGATGATGACCACTTCCTCCTCCCACCTCCTCCAAGAGCTTTTCCTGACACCACAGCTGGGTCTCTGCTCCTCCCCCCGTCCCTGGCACAGATTTCTGTTGCCCTGCCTGCCCATTTCCACATCTGACTCCCCACCTAGAGCAGGGAGCTCCTGGAGGGTGGTCGTGCCTTCTCCAGCAGCGACTCTGCAGGTCCTCACAAAGCCTGACAGTCAACACACGTCCGGCACACATACTGATCCAACGATCTGCCGAGAACAAGGCGTCTGGAAGGAACCCCAGTGTTTGGGGCTCAGAACACTGGGCAGAGAGTCACAGAGCCTAGGTAGAAACAGGAGGTGTCGGGGGGTTTTAGGTGTGAGAGGGGGATAATGAATTCTATCTTGCTTGCACTGACCTCTACTTCTCCATTTAAAGAAACGGAAAATGGCAGGTGGGATTTGTGTCTCTACAAGGAAGGCAGGGTCACCAGAGATGGAACAGAACCCCAGCTCCTACCTGTGTCCCCTCCAAGGCTCTTCAGCTTTCTGCAGAGGCAGATCATGGTCTCTTGCACACTCCATAAAGGAGGAGACCCTAGAATTCTACAGGGCCCCACTGGCCTTACCTCACAGAACAGGTCCCTGAGAGAGCCACTGGGCCTGGGTTGTAGACAGCAAGGGGTCCTGCCAACCTCAGAGGCTCCCATCTGGACATGAAGTGAAGACTTGCCACCACCACCAGAAGATAGAAGACCAAAAGAAGGGGGACAGGGAGTGGCGAGTGTACCGGGACCAGGAATCCGTCCTTGGGTCTAGAAAAGCAAAGGGACAGGGAGACAGCAGAGCTGGCCACCATGCCCACCTGCCCCAAGCCCTCCCCTCAGCCAGGTCCCAAGGTCTTGCCCATCCCCTCCTTTTGTTCCTCAAGATGTCTGATATCAGAATGGGGTGAATAAACAAACAAAGGTTCCCATTAAATGACACCATCATGTACCTCTGTTTTCAAAGGCCCAGGTGTATTTATTCCAGAGCTTCTCCAGGGTACCAGCCTTTGTGAGCACCTGTAAGTAAGAATAGTGTTTGTTTCTTGTCCAAACCAACCCCCCTGCTCACTCTCTCCCTCCGTCACCACACAGCCAGCTGAGAGTCTACAAGTTTCCTCAGCCCTCCCTCCCATCCCCCCCTGGCTGCGGGCCTACCCACTGATCCTGCCTCTGGGCATTGGAGACCACCCACCATGCGCCTTTGAAGAGACTCCACTGGCCATCACTTTGCTCTAATCCTCACATCCTTTGCTGCTCCACTTGGGATCTCCAGTCTCTGCCGTGCACCCCCCAGATTGCAGGGCCCAAGGGTAAGGGATGCGACTCTTGTGCAGTGAGCAAGGGGGAGGGGCACAAAAAGCTCTGTTGCTCCCTCTTCTCTGGCTCTATGGTGCCTGCTCTTTCTGAGCATCCCTGGCTTCCCCTGCCCCTCACTGAGCCCAGCCACTCCCAGTCCCTCCAGGGCTTGACTTACTCCTGTAGCTTCTGCGCTCCTCTTGTCAGTGACTGATGTTGCTCTGGCTGGCGGTGGGTCCAAGTGACAGGTCCTCAGGTCTTCAGGGTGTAGGGTGTGACCGACAGGTGGCCTTACCCTCAGAAGCTCTCTCTCTACTCCTGTGCTCTGATCTGTGCATGATCCCCAGCCCCAGCCCTGACACACACACTCACACTCAGACACTTGCTGGGAATCTGGAACTGAGGCTGACATCCATGTCCTGCATGGGCACCCTGCCCCAGTCACAGGCTCAGGGAGGAAGAGAACAAGAAGCAGCCCAGATGGAAAGAAGACACTCAGAGGGCAAAGGACAGAGGCTGTGGTTTGGAGAGGATGGACAGTGCCCACATGGAAGCAGACTGTCAGCCCGCTGGTTCCCTTTGCATCCCCATGACCCGTGCCCTGCACTCTTCATTCTTAGCACGAGCAATCCTCTTGAAGAAGAAGGTGTGCATGGGATATCATGCTTCCTCCAGGGTCGACCATGCCTTCTCTGCTCATATTTGTTTTCTTCCTCCCTCTGTCCCATGTGGGTACATGGACAAGGACTAAGTGTACACCTTTCTTAGCCTTTCTTCTCCGCTCACCAGTAGGCTGAAGGAGCACTGGGAAATTGGGATTCCCACCCCACCTCTATCAGCCTGTGCCTAAAAGAAGCAATTGGGTACATCCTTTCCTCTCTTGATCAGATACGGGGAAAGAACCAAGTTTAGAAGCCAGATCCCTGAATGAGGGGCCAGCAGCCCATGCCCCAAACCCCACTGCACTGTGATCCCAGGGCCACTCCTAGAACCAGGCTTTTTAGAACATAGAGCCTCAGTTTCTCCTCCGGCAAGACAGTACACTGTGGTCTTGCAAAGGCTTGTGAAAACATCATGTCTATGTAAGCCCTGGATTATCCATGCTCAGGGCCCAGAGGATTAAGGGACTTGAAGACCCAGAGAAAGTAACGCATAATCTCCACCAGGAGGATTTGGTTTAGAGACTCGGCTGGCCACACACACTCAGCCATATGCCTGTACGTTCACACGAGCTGCTACAGACCCTCGTGCTGCCCCTGACCTTCTCTCTGCCTGGGAACATATCCTAGCTGGGTTCCAGCCAGAAGACAAGTCCTTCTTGGTCATACATCACATGGCATTTCCTACAGAATCAAGTCAAAATGACCCAGCTGGGACTTCCAGTTTTCCCCTACTGGACCCTCCCATCCTCAGCTCTGTGTGCTACTTCTGGGGCCGCCATCAATCTGGTCTCCTCACTCTCCCTGGCGCAACCACACCCATGTCCTTCTCTGATGTGGCCACGCGTGGTCCTCCACCTCCTTCTTCCCTGTTTGAGGCAGGCCCCTCCTCTGCCACAGAGGCCCCCTCCAGCCTCCCCCTGCCCATGACAGGCTCTGTCTGTACCTGGAGGTTAGCCTGTGAGTTCAGTGGCCCAGAATAAATGGTAAGTTCCCTGTAGGAAATGATCCCCTACTTCATTTAACAGGCTGATGGGACCCCTAGAGGTGATCTCCCCTCTCTCCAGCCCAAGAAGAAAAGGCACTGAGCAAACCTGCCTACCTGTTTTGGGAGCTCCACTATGGCTGCCTCTTCCCTAGGAATCATTAGTCTCCATACAGCTGTTTCTATCCTTCGCCCAGAACCTATTACTCATCCACTCTCAGAATTGGCCATGGGTGGGGGTTATAATATGGGAAATACAGGCTTCAGTGTCCCCTCTAGGCCCTGCACCTTTACAACAAACAGGGGACCTAAAGGTCGTGGTTATCACTCTGCTAACAGTTCTCATCTTGTGTCTTCCTTACATGGTAATACCAATAATACCATGTAAGCGTACACATGGATCTCCTTACAGTGGTTGGGGAAGACCTTTGGAAAATCCCCTATATAGGACCTGAGACATCATGACACCACCTTATCTCTGGGAAGCAAGTGGCATCAAGAGAATGGAACTAGGAATTTTAGGCAAGACACACTACAGTCTAGTGCCTTTTTGGAGCTCAGCATAAATCTGCTGTGAGGGAGGAGTCCACTGGTCACCCACCATGCCCTCCTTCTTCAATGCTGCTTGGGTTTATAGATCATAAAGACTAGGGCAAGGCTTGTCTTTCCACATCTCACAATGGTCAAATAGGATTGTGACTGGATGCCTACACAGAGTCCTTCTGCACCAAGCCAAACAATAAAGGACAGAAAACCCTCTTGCTCCTTCCTCAACCTATTAACCATCTTGCTCAGAGAGCCCTGGCTGCCCTGAGTGCTGAGCGAGCTGAGCCACCCCTGGGGCTGTGAGGTGACAGGATGCCTCCCTGATGGCAGAGGGCTAGAAATCGTGCATGTGGGACCCAGCATTTGCAGGGAATGGTATGCTTGTACACCTATATCATAACAATGGCTACTACTAAGCCATCACCATATGCCAACCACTGTTCTAAATGCCATATACACACTAGCAGGTATAATCCTCATGACCCCATGAAGTAGGTACTATCGACACCTCCTCTTACTAATGAGGAAACTAAGGCACGGAAAGGTTAAGTAACTTGTCCAATATCACACAGCTCCTAAGTAGCAGGGTCAGGATTTAATCCAGGCAGTCTGATTCCAGAGCCCATGCACTTAACAAGTGTGCTATACTGTCCCTTCAGTGTCTTGGCATACCACAGCTTGTTTTATTGGGATGGGAAGAATCAAAGTGTGGTGTTCAAGAAGAGGAAGCCCTGATTTATCAGACTCAAAATACAAATTTTCCTATTGGTTCTCACAATAATCCTGTGCAAGTAGCAATAAAAGCCTCCTTCCTCCCCCCACCCCCCAACCTTCCTTTCCTCTTAATGCCCATCTATTCACCTAGATCAGACCAGGGGCTTCCAGACTCTTGGGATTCAAAGGAGGACACCTCAGCCACCTCTATGTGGGGAAAGGGAGGCCCTAGGAAAATGGCCAGGTCCTCTTCAATTTGAACCAAAGAAGGTTTTTTCCTCTCTTCTGTCAATCTCTCTCTCCCATCCCCATCTCCTTCCTCCTCCTCCTCCTCCCTCTCTCCCTCTTTCTTGCCGCCCTCTCTCTGCAGGGGAGCTTGCACAAGATTTTACTGGAATAGAAGAGTACCACTGCTTTTTACAAAACATTGAAAATGGCCACCATAGATCATGGGAATTTTACCCTCAGCTCCTGCTGGATAATTTGGGCTGCACTAGTTTGTCTGTGCTTGTGCTGACAGGAGCACTGGCATCATCCCACCCCCATCTTCTGTGAGGGGCACCCCCAGAAGCAGTCACAGGACCTTTTCTTTGTCCACTGCAGGGACACTGTCAAAGGCACCACCCTCTGCCTCCACACACCATCCTTACCAAGACCCCGGCTGATACCTTCTACCATCAACCCCAGGAAGGGCTGTGCTTCACAAGGCCAAATTTCAGCCACGAAAGAGAGATTCTCAGGTGCTGATCTTACCTCTGACTTTATTGTCTTCTTTGCATGTTATGCTCCTCTCACAATAATGTAGTTTACCCTTCTGTTTCATTAATACTTTTGTAAGCTGGCTTAACATTTCTAGAGTGGCCTACAGGAGGCTGTCAAAATAAATAGCGAGGCATGCAAGCCGTTTTTGAGCATCTGCTACATACTGCTGTGGATTTGGGGACCAGAGTCAGGCCAGTGCCCTTCCACCATTGCCCATGCAGCCTCCACCACCCGGCTTGCCTGGTTCTGCTAACTTCACGAAAGCCCCATGACGGCATGCACGCCTGGCTGAGCTACGGTTCTCCATCATAACTCGGAGCGACTAGTTCCAAACTTAAGGAGCTCACTCCTAGATAGGATATTCATAAAGACAAGATGAGGGGAAATGTGTGTGTGTGTGTGTGTGTGTGTGTGTGTGTGCGTGCGCGCCCACACAGGTGTATTGAACATGATGTGAGACAAGTAACTTTATTTCTGTCCATATTTGCCTTGACCAACAACCATGGGGTTGCCCCAACCATACCCATTTCTGTCTACTTTCCTTCTGCCGCTCTCTCTTGCTTCCCATGCAAGGGAAGTCTAGGAAGTCTAGAGAGTGCACTACTGGGAACAGGGGTGGGGAAAAGAGTGGAAGCCCCACACCACGGACAAAGTGAGGAGGAGGGAAGGAAGCTGCACAGTGGGCATCATGGGAGGATGCACATTTAGGAGGCCCCAATATGGGCAGAGATGCCGATGTCCACCAGCCAGCTGAGCATCTCCCTGGACCTCAGGGAGCCTGACATGTCAGCACAGTCCTTCAGCGTGCCCCTTCCCCATGTGCTGACAAGAAGCAGCCCGACAGGCTTTGCAGGTCAACATTGGCCAACATTGCTGCGCGCTGGCTTGGTTTCTCACTTTGCCCCTAGATGTTTCCAGCTCTGACGCATGTGGGGGGTGTACAGGCTGCGGGCTACACCCATGGCCTCGGGCAGCCTCCCCTCCTCAGTCGAGCTTGAGCAGAGAGAGCTCATTGTAAGCCTCACACACAGGTGCCTTGGCAGGGCGTTCCTGCCAGCCTCACAGATGCAGTAATAGGTCCTCGTACAATGTGGGCCATTACCAACAAGGATAACTAAATCATTCATTTCATTAACAACAGGGTTTGGCAAATAATTGTGCACAAGGCAATTATCAGCCCTGCACATTCCAGGAAGGAGTGCGGTGGGCTGATATTCAAGAGAGCTTCCAGAAGACATATGAGACAAGGTTGAAACCACCCGTGAGTGCTCGCCCACCAGAATGAACTGCTCGTGTAAGCCTGTGGCTTTATGGTCAGAGCTGGAGAGAGAGAGAGACAGAGAGAGTTCGTTCAGGTTTGCTCCCTGCAAAAAGATTCCTTGGGTGACCTTGGCCTTTCTCTGCTCTTTAGTAGAATAAGCTCCAAATTCCACCCTGCCCATTTCTGCCTCACTG
The DNA here is from genome assembly GCF_964656455.1 of Halichoerus grypus. NCBI lineage: Eukaryota > Metazoa > Chordata > Mammalia > Carnivora > Phocidae > Halichoerus > Halichoerus grypus. The sequence goes on along the minus strand of NC_135717.1, from coordinate 81,375,364 downwards.
CACATCTGGTCTTCACAGGCCCATCCACCACAGACATCTTCCAAAATCACCGATTTTGTCATGTTAGCACCCTGCTCAAAAACAGAACTTACTCATTGTCTATAGGTTTCAACTTTAGCTCAGATTAGTACTAAAAATCCTCCCTGAGTGCATCAACTGATGAATAGATAAATGAAATGGGGTAGGGATATCCACACCATGGAATATTATTCAGCCATAAAAATGAACGAAGTACTGATTCAGCCTACAACATGGATAAACCCCGAAAGTATCACACTGAATGAAAGAAGACAGTCACAAAAGGCCACATTTTGTGTGATTCCATTTATATGAAATGTCCAAAAGAGGCAGAGCTAGAGAGACAGAAAGTAGATTAGTGGTTGCCAGGGGCTGCAGGGCAGAAGAAGGGGGGAAACTGAGAGTAACTGCTGGTGGGTATGAGGTTTCTTTTTGGCGTGACCAAAATGTTCTGGAATCTGATCGTGATGGTGGGCATAACTCCTCATATACTCAAAACCGACAAATTGTACATTATTAAATGGGTGAATTTTCCAGTGTGTGATCTCCAGAATAAAAATTCTCCCCTGAACCCAGGGCATGGGGTCAGGCGGGGGCCACCAAGTGCTGGCTTGCAGGGCCAGGAACACTGCACTGGCACAGTCCTGGGAACAGGGACAAACAGACGCCAGGGATGTTTATGTGTCATGCTCCCTTCAAAGTGTTCTTTGGGTGACCCCATTCACAAAGCTAGTGCCTGGTGTGGCTTAGGATTACAAAGAAAGCCACTCATTCGTTCTAACATTTCCTTTATTGAGTAGACAGCAAATTAGCTCAAAATTCTGAAATCCCTTTCTCCCCTAACCTATTCTTTTTTTAAAAAAAGATTTTATTTATTTATTTGACAGAGAGTGAGTGAGAGAGAGAGAATGAGAAGGGGGAGGGGCAGAGGGAGAAGCAGACTCCCCACCGAGCAGGGAGGCGATGCCTGATGCGGGACTCGATCCCAGGACCCCAGGATCATGACCTGAGCTAAAGGCAGACCACTGAGCCACCCAGGTGCCCCTCCCCCACCCTATTCTAATTTGCAAAAGTAGTTTCTGGGGCATTCCAAGGTGTTGTAATGTGGACCAGCAGACTTCCCCTTGACCATGTCCAATGAGAAATTTTTGCTTATTACAAGAACTCATCCCCTTACTTCAAATCCCGCCATCCTACCTGATTAATCACTTGTCCAGAATTAAGATTTTCTCAAGCATAGATTGCTATGTCCAACTTTGTCAATTTGACAAGGGTATGTAAATGTTATTTGACTATTTGGTTATTATTCTCAGGAAATGTTGGATCAAAGAATGAAGACATAATATGAGGATATTAGGAATTGTTGCTTTGAGCTACAAGAAAGAGACATTTACAAAGAAAGAAAACCAACTTTGGTGACTCTTGTGAACAGGATAATGTGGAACTGTGTGTGTAGACTTAGAACTATTTGCTGAATAATTGGTCATATTTCTTCACAATCACTCCTTGGGTGCCCCTCTGCTTCTGCTTCTCCATCTGGAAAATGGGGGAAACACCCACTGGCCTAGAATTCTTAGAGGATATTATTCCCTTATTCCATAACTGACTGTTCACTCTTGAGAAAAACTCTTAACTGTTACTTTCTTTTCCTCCCTCTTTATTTATTTGTTTCATTTTACTGTTTACTGTACTGAATTGGAGAGGGAAGAAAAGCCACCAATAAACCCAGTTTAGTATTTCTGAGTCTTTTTCAAGACCGAGCTGGGGAAGGAAGGAGTTTGAGCTCATGGAACAGAGTTGAAGACTGTCTGTGGATTTGGGGTCCCTGAAAGGTAGAAGGAATTAGGACAGTGGTTAGGAAGGAGGCTGGGCCTGGACAACTTGGTCCCTGGGTTCTGGCCCCAGCTTTGCCTCTCAACTACCCAGTCATCTTGAGATCACCAGGAATGACTTTGAATTGGGAAATTCAATGGCTCCATAATCTGGTGTGGCAAGAAATAATATCAGACCAGCAGGATTACTCCTTCATTTCTCTAAGCGGAAGCCATCCCAGCAGAGAGGCTGTCTGCACATTGAGAAACACTGTAAATTTCCTTGTTTATTTCCCCTTTCCTATTTGTCATCAGTGACAGAATTGGTGGCATTGGAGGGGTAGGATATAATGGCACTAAGATTTTGTGACAGTGAGCACATCAAATTTTAAGGTCACCGGGTCCTAGACACAAGCTCCAAAAAATAATTTCCAGCTGTCAAGTCTTTGTTTGTTTTTTCTATTTTTATCTCCAGTGTAGAGGTGGGTTAATCATACCCCTCAGGTCATTACACTGCCCTTGTCTTGTTTTACTTATTTTTTTATGTATGTCTGTATTTATTCTCTTTGATTCTCATTCCCACTCTCCACCCCTGCAGGCAAACATTCTAAGGCACCTAATGTGTATTTGTACACATTCTTCCAAGCTATATATTCCTCTTTTGTTGGCATATATGTTTAATTTACATTAAGTCATTCCTGGGAAGGACAGCGGCAGCAGAATGCACCCTGATTCCCAAAACTACTGAAGACAAAACCCCACTGCTTTAGGAAGGGCTCCTCACATCACCACTGAGACTGCTCCTCACATCATCATCAGTGGTGGCTCCCAGTGGACATGGTCCTCAGAACTCATGTCCTGTGTGGCTCCCTTTCACGCTGTCCTTGGGTTTGGCCTTGTGACTTACTCCGGCAAGTGCAATGCAATCATTTTTGATATGGACTTGTGCCTTGGGCCTCAGCCTCTTGTAAAGCTCTGGGAGCCCTGAGCCACCACAGAAGATGGTCAGGTACCTACTGGAGACACTATGAAGAGACAGATGCCTGATCAAGCCCCCCCTACCCCCTAACCCCGGCTGGCCCAGCCATCCCAGCAGAGGTGCCAGACATGTGTGTAAAAAAGCCACTTTGGACATTCCAGCCCCAGCAGCAATCACGTAAAGCGGAAAAGCTGCCCAGTTAAGCCCAATCAACCCACAGAAATCATGAGAAGTGATAATGCATTGTTGTGTTAAACCACTAAGTTTTGGGGTGGTTCATTTTTTATAAAAAGGAACAGATATGAGAGATGCTGGCATGAATTGGGTGCCTGGTTGGTGTCTACTGAGGCAAGGGGAGGGTTGAGAAGAGCCTCCACCCCTGCCCAACAAACTAGAATGAAAACTCTATGAGTGGTGGACTTGCCTGTCTTGATCACTGTTAGGTCCCTACCACCTGGAACCACCCTCCTCCCCACCCATAGGAGACACTCCATAGAACTTGGTTGAAGGAATGAACAAATGAATGGGTGGGTGGAACCCCAAATCCAGGGTCTGGAGTGTGTCCAGGGGATGACCTCCATGTGTTAGGCTAGTTTGGATTTGTGCTGTCTGGTGTTGCTGAATCTCCCCGTGACCACGCACACCATCACCCGCAGTATCCCAGGTCTGGCAGACTCCTTGGCAGGCAAGCTTAGCCTGGGGCTGCCTTGCTTTTCCTCTTCTCACCACTAGAGGGCAGGTGCGTCCTTGGATTCAGCCAGCCAGTTCTGCAGGCTCCAAAGGCACCTTGGGCTTCCCCGCTGAACAGAATACTAAATGGATCTGCCAAGATACATCTAACTTAGAGATCACTAGAGATGTACTAAGTGGACAAAGGCACATATCGCCAGTCCTATGACCTCACTCTAGCCTCCCTTCTGCTGCTTTTGCAGTGGGGATCCTCAAACTAAGGGCTCTGAGCCCCCTCTGTGTTCTGGATTCTAGGCAATAACACCTTGGAGTCACCTTCCTGCACCCTACTCTCCAAATATTCCCAGCTGGAAAACTGCTGATGAGCAGAAGCCAGTCTGAGGAGTTGAGAAAAGAGGAATATCTTAACATGTGCCCATGGGTGTGTTTGGGATACAGTCTGAGCTGGGCCAGGTTGTCCGGGGCATGTGCTTGTCAATATTCCTCACCTTAGCTGATCCTCAAGGCACTTTGGAGAGGTGGGTCTTATTATTATGCAGATGAAGAGACTGAAGGTCAGAGTAGTTAGTTTGCCCAAAATCACATGGCTGGTATGTGACTGAGCTGGGACTCAGACACAGGGTGGCCTGGCTTCAAAATTCCTGCCGTTTCCCCCACAAGACCAGCAATCCTGAGGCAACCAGGACTTTGGAGAAGGAGCAAACTCTGGGAGGATGGAGAAGGCAATGGAACTCCAGGGTAGATAAACACATGGAAAGAACGGTACCAACCACCAAACATTCCTCCTCTCATTTAGTCCTCACAAGTCTGCAAAGTTGCATGACTTCATCTCCATTGCCGAGCTGAAGAGGAAGGCGGGGTGAGGTGAGGAGCCTGCCCAGTGCTGACCGCGCATGGGTGCTATGCCCTGGGGCAGTCTGGGCAGCGTTGGCAGCTACTGGACTTCATTACCCGAGGCTGAGAAATGAGGGGACGCACCTCCATCCATCTCCTGATTCCTGGCAGCAGGGGGTGGGGGGGATACACAGGTTCAGGTGCTTCTGGTGCCCTTTGTTTCCTCATCTACGAAGTGGGTTCAGCCAGCTCTGCAAGAGGCAAATTAGTCTGCTCTGTTTGGACCTGAAGTGGAAAGGCCCAAGATGGGAAGAAATCAAGAGTACGGGTTTAAAAATTATGCAAACTCTGCTTCTCCTTTTCAAAGGTTTTGTAAGGACAAACATAAATATCTATGGGACAACTCCTAGGCCTTTTTCTTTTGTCTTTCTTCCTCATCCCCTCACTCATTTTGATTCAAGGCAACAGAAGATAACTGGGCTGGGCAGAGTCCCCACACCAGGCACCTCAGGGAAGCCGCAAAAGTGTGTATCCCGGGGCAACAGACACTGGACATCTAAGGGACAGAGCAGAGCACACAAGCGCCAGGTCCTAACAAGGCTTGCGTCAAGTATGTGTCCTGCACTGGGTAGTTCTCCTTCCTTTCTCGCTTCCTGTCGTGCTAGCAGCCAGGCTCACGTTCCCAGGAGACACAGTGGGGATGGGGCTCACACTGGGCCTGGCCAGAACGCAGCAGACCTGTGTCCTCCTGCCAGCCGAGTGACAGACCCCTCTCTTCCTGAGAAGACAGTGTCCCATGTTCTTTACCTGCAATGTCTGCTCTGAGCCCGGCTCAAGCCAACATAATTGCATCTCCTTCTCTTGCTGCAATTGCAGGAAACATTTTGCAAGTGGATGTTCCCAAACCATGAGCAGGGCACAGCACTCTTCTCTCTAACTAACTGGGGCCGAGGAAGGAGGGGAGTCAGCATCTACGTGTTTTTCCATGCACCGTCATCGGATGGACAGGAGCACACAGGTACCCTACCTCCTGGCCTGCATATCATTCCTGATATAAACAGGGTCCTGCTGCTGTGCACAATGCATTTTACGGATGGGGAAGTGCCTGGCACAGAGTAGGTGCTCCATGAATGCTGGCTGGACAAGGGGCTGCAGGTATGTGGCTCATTTTTGACAAAGTAGTTGCTAGGGGCACCTAGAAATGCAGCCCGTCCTTGCTGGGGAGTGTGGCAATGCTGAGATCTTCCTCCTCTTGCCTCTTCAAGGGGAGCCAGAGGACTCTCTGCTCCTGATAGAGGCAGAGCCAGCATCCCCTCCTGGGGGAAGAGAGGGAGAGAATGCAAATGGGAGAGGTCTGCCCAGGCGGCCTCAGCTGCAGCCCTCCCTGCCTGTGGGGGTCCCCACACAAGGGCAGCAGCTTGTCCTCCTCTGCCCTCAGAGGCCATGGTCATTGAATAGGTCCGCATCTTCCCTCTGGGTATGGGGTCAAGGTGACCCTTCCAAGTCTCTTTCAGTCTGTGAATTCCATAGCCAGTTGGAGAGCCCAGTTCTCCCCTGGGGGGCTGCCAGGAAGGGAGGAAGGAGGGGCCTAGACGCAGGTAAAAGGAGTTCTGCCTCCTGTGCTCTGGGGCCTCTGGACAACCCCCCAGGATGCTCCCTGTCCCAGAATGGTGCAGAGGGCCAAAAAGCACAGGCCTACTCAAGGTGATGGGGCACAAGTCACTGCAGGGATGTTGGTGCTAACACCACCACCTGGGGGCCAGGTTCCAAGGAAGAGCACACCTTCCTGGCCACAGGGCCACCTAGGATGCACAGCGGTGGGGGGGGGGGGGGTCATACCAGCCCCACATGGTCCTCATCCCAGAGTCAGAGACATGAGGGCCTGGGTGTAAACCAGCCGATCCCAGAGTCGAACTAGCCCGGCCTCAGCAACAGATGCTGTGAGTGAGAATCACCCACAGTCTGTGGCAACCAATTAGCCTGGGACCCGAGCAAATTACATCTCCTCAGAAGCTTCATCTACAGGATGGGAAATGCCTGCGAGCTGAGCGTCTCTCATGACTGGATGGCACTTGGCACAGACAGCCACCTGTCCACAAGGGAGCTCGCCCACCACAGGCAGCCAATTCGGAAGTTTAAAACTTGCTGGAATGAGATAAACACCTTTGATGGCCAAGAGAAGAATGACAGGGCATTTTAGTTATCAAGAATAAAGCAATTCCCATCCATAGGGGTTCTTGGACTGGCCACTCATGGTAAGCATCACCCACGGGTTTGCCCTCTCTCCTCCCTGCCTCAAGGTGTGAACTCATAATTCCCGAATATCTAGCTGGGTGAGACCTTACCCAAGCCCTTCATGTCCAACGACATGCCCACAGAGCGCACGTGTCCAAGGTCACACAGCCACTTGTGGCCAAGGGGAGACCAAGACCCAGTCCTGTTGAGTCCAGACACACCATTCTGATTTATCTGATTTATCATGGTTCTTTCTCTTTCTCTGTCTCCCTCCTGCCACTCACACTTCCCAATCTCCCCTGGAATGGGCTTTCCTTGGACTTTCAGAAAGTCTGAGAAAGGAAGGATACCAGAAAGCCGACAAAAAGATGGAAAGGGGAATCGAGTTAACATTTTGCATGAGAAAATGAGCTGTTTCATTTCAGATTGCAAATCCCAGACAGGTGGAAACTGTGTTTGCTCTATATTCCATGCCACCGTGATCAAGGGTACCACCATAGCGAGAGTGAAAACCTGCCAGCCATCAGTCGGTTGTTCTCCCCGCATCTCCCGTGTGCACAGGTACACGTTAGTTCCTGTCCTAGGACTGGAACTCAGCTTTCCAGACACTGTCCCACTGAACAATTACTATGGTTTATGTATGGTTTAACCCAGTGTTTTTCAAACTGCATATAATGACCTATAGAAGGTCATGAAAGCAATCTAGTAGGCTGCATAATTATTAAAATAAAATTAGACCACAACAGAAAGAGACAGAATAGAATAGAATAGAATAGAATAGAATAGAATAGAATAGAATAGAATCAGAAAGCAGTAAGGGTGTTGTTTCCCCAGACATTTGTCTCATAAGCATGTGTGTGCAGATACATACACATGTACATATATACATGGATAAGTGTATGTGTATATTCATGGAATCATGACAAAATATTTTTCCTACTATGGGTTGGCATCAAAGAAAGTTTGAAAGTTACTAGTTTAGCTTAGAGGTAAAGTATAAAGTCCTGGTTTAAATCATGGTTCTAATACTCCTATTATTGAGCTTTTAGACCATTGTTTTCCTCTTTCTGAACTTTGGTTTCCTCATCTATAAATTGAGAATAATGAAAGGTTTATAGGATTGAAAACATTAATTGAAATTATCCATGTAAGATGTTAAGCATGGTGCCTGACACAAAGTAAGTACCAAGAGTATCAAGTATTAAATATGCATGTGATATTTTATACATATACTGCAAGGACTCATATTGCAAGGGTGACAAAGAACCATAGCAGTCAGGCCAAGCAGAAAGCAATCTGTGGAGAGTAACAGTGATGCCATGGGGAAGGCACCTGTCGAACAGTGGGGCCCCATACCTGAACCCCTCCATTACCTATTCAGTCATGCATGGGTAAGCATCACCTAATTCCTGCAAGATGCACATGTATTTCAAGGCTCATCTTTACCTTTGCAAGCGGACAGGCAGTTTGGGGTCTCCTGAATAAGGACAGAGCAAGAAGAGGAGAAAATAAGTCCTGAAGATAAATTGTGCCTCCTTCATAATTCCACAGGGGGCCAGCGCCACTGTCTTCCTAACTCACTCCTGCCTCGTAGAGCAGCTGGAGGGACCTGGGAAATTCACCGCCCTCAGAGATCCTCAGGAGAGAGCTGAAGGGCGATGAGACAGTGCTGCTATTGCTGTTTTTTGGTGTTTATTTGTTTGCTGTTCACAAAAAAACTTCTTCTGGCCCCCTGAGCAAGGATGGGTTTGGGTGGGAAGGACGCAGAGCCTCTCAGAACCTTTTGCATCCAAGAAGTGAGTGGGTTTTTATATTTAGCAGATGACTCACCTTCAAGCACATTAGTCACAGCCTTCCAGCTCTGATCTGGCAGGCTGGATGCTGGGGATCTCAGTGGGGTGAGATCAGACAGGAGATTGGGAGACAGAGCAAGAGAGCTCGGGGAGCTAGAGGCGGGAAGACCAGTATGAGAGGCGGAGCGGTGAAGGCAGAAGCAGAAGGCCCTGAAAGAAGCCCAGCCAAGTCGTACCCAGCAGAGAGGTTCCAGGGCGGCAGACTCTCTGGCTCAGGCTTGCTGCAAACACCCAGCCATCAGGGAGGGAGAGAAGAAGGAGGCAGGACCCAAAGCACCTGTCTCTGAGACTGCGCCTGTGGCCTGGCTCACATGTCCAGGAGCCCTCCAAGGGGTTCCCTCTGGGCCATGCAGGAAGCTTGCCAGCCTGGGCCCTGTCCATGGGCTGGCTAGGGCATGACTGGAGCAGGGGTTTTCGCAGACCATGCCCAGGCCATACTTGAGCTGGGGAGAGAGGGAGAACCTCTGAGAAACACTGTCACAAGAGCAAAAGGAATAGAGGAGGCAAGAGCATCTCCTGTCTAGGGCAAAGACTCTCAAGGGCGGTCCCGGGCCCCCCTCCCTGGTGTCAGAAGGCCCTGGGCCCTTGAGAACAGTGGAGCATGGGGGCCCCAACCCAGGCATCCTCCACCTGACTCCCACTGGGCGGGTCCAGAGCATTTTCTTTTACAGGCCCTGGTGCTTCACGGGCACATTAAGGCTCCAAAACCTCTGATCTGGAGCTAGAGTTCAGCATCCCAGTAGCCTGATCCTGATTCACTGTGGGGTAAGGGCATGTTGGTATTCTTCCTTGTTCCCAGTTTACCATTCAGAAAATGAGAAGCTCACTTAAAGGATTGTTTTAAAATTAAAAAAAAAAAAAATGGAGGAAAGGAATATAAAGTTGGTTTGTTGTTTTTCTTCTTCATGAGAAATCTAAATATTTCTTAACTAGAACTGGATCAGGCTACAGGGGAGGAACACTACACCTGGCTGGATCCCATGGCTCCAGAAATGGTGAAGATCATCTCGCAGTGAACTTCAAGGGGCTGGTGTCCAATGACAGAGGGCAGCTGGTTTGGGACTTGCAGACTGGGATGTGGGGCCACCTTTGGCCCATCTTGGCCCACAGGCCCAGCAAGTTAGGGCCCATGTTTCCACCACGGGAAAGGGGTGCTTCCTTCTGGAAGGTCAGAGGACTTGTTCCTCCAAACCTCTCTCAGGACAAGTGGGACCATATCACTGGGGCCCTGGGTTGAAGTGAAAGCAGCGAAGCAGGGGGGACAGTGGAGAGTGGGCAGGGAGGGGCAGGGAGCCTGCCTACTGAGGGGGCTGCTGCATCCACCCTTCTTTCTCACCAGCACCCTCAAGGTGGGCGCCCTCGCCCCTGTGAAGGACAGGAGACTGGACTGAGAGTTAAACGACCTGCCATATTCCAGTGGCAACACCGAGAGTCAGGACTTGAATTGGGGTCCAGAGCCCATGGTTTTTTTCACTTCTCTAAACTGCTGCTTCACTTTGTCACCAAGATCCCCGGGTCACTTAACAGACCTGCCACATTCTGGACAATATATCCTGGGCATCCCTCTTCCCTTCATGCCATCCCCCCTCCCTTTGCTCTTCCACCCACCGTGGCCTGAATTTTAGAAGGGCTCCTCTTGGTTCTCTATATGGCAATCTCCACCCCTTGATTCTTGGGCCGTTTCTTCCATTCTAGCCTTGGTGTCTTTTCCAAGGCCACATAAAGCTCATCTTTGAGACTCCCTAGGCCCACCGTTTCTTCACTGTCCCATGGCCCGCCCTCTGCTGCTACAGGCATCCATGTCTCTGGAGCTTGGAAAGGGTTCTTTTTGACAACCTTGGCTCCCTGAAGGCCAGGATTGTGACTTTCCATTTTCCTGCCTCACTCATTTAAAGCTTCATACCTAGAAATACAGATAGGTACAATAGCCATGAAAAGGAGCCTTGGGGAAATGCCCTAGCATAGACTCACACATCTCATCTTGAGATGCAGGCCAGCTCTGTCCCTGGTCTGCCTCCTTCCCTGAAAGTCTTTGCCGCCTTCTGCTCTCCACAGAGGAGACTCAGTTGAGCAGCCTGTTGAGCCAGAGCCCTGAGCCAACGGCTGCAGGAGGAGGCTCCAACAGGAATAGAAAAGCATGGTCTTGCTCTCAGCAAGTAGGTGCTTTGTCTTCTCTGTCTGTCTTCTCACCTACCAGACTGGAAGGTCCTTGAGGACAAGGCCATGGGCTTCCTTTGAATGATATGTCTGACTAGCTGCAATGGATAAGTAACCACAAAGCAGATGGGAGAGACGATGAGAAAGGGGAAGGGTGCCACGGGAGTCCTCTGAGAGCCCAGCTCATGTTCCTGATCTCTGGCCTTGGTAATTCTGGATGGACAAAATGGATGGAAAATGTTGAAAATAACATCTCTGACACAAAAACAGTTAGGAGAGTGAAACAAGACAGTGCCTAGGAAAGTGTTTAGCAAAGTGCTGTCTCATAAAATGGCACTTTATGAACTAAATTAATTATGCTAGTGTAAGCAAGGCATATAAAAAGAAATGAAATTTGGGTAAGGGGTACATTAAATACAACAACCACCCACTATATGCCAGGCACCATACAAGTTACTTTGCCCATGGCACCCTATAATGTTCATAGTGACTCTACTTCACAGAGGAAGGAACTTAGGATCAGAGAGGTCAATTTGTCTACCCAAATCCATACAGCTAGCAAGTGACCAAGAGTCCTGCTTTGAATGGACACTTGTCTATCCCCAAAGTTAAAGCTCATTCTTTTTTTTTTTAAGATTTTTTTTAAATTTTATTTATTTGACAGAGAGAAACACAGCGAGAGAGGGAACACAAGCAGGGGGAGTGGGACAGGGAGAAGCAGGCTTCCTGCTGAGCAGAGCCTGATGTGGGGCTCGATCCCAGGATCCTGGGACCATGACCTGAGCCGAAGGCAGACACTTAACAAATGAGCCACCCAGGTGCCCCTAGAGCTCATTCTTTTATACCACAGTGCTTCAAATACTTGAGAAAGTTTAGGGGAGAAATTTCCTTTTTTCAATTAGGGTTTTGAGAAGATGGTGGGAGGCTAAGGGAGGGAAGAAGAAAGAGAGAGCTTCAAGACAGCCTTAGGGCACCCCTTTAAGAATGGGTGGCTTAACTCCAGAGAGGAGGCTGAGCAGAGCCAGACTGTCACAAGAAAATCAGAGGCTACATCAAGGCTGAGCATATCTAGCAGGCCATCAGGCAAAGACTCTACTAGTGGTAAGGACTGGTTGTGCCCAGAAAGGTCCTCTGGTGTCAAAGATTCCACTTGGCCGGGGGACTGGGCGGAGGGAGGAGGGTCCTGGGGGAAGCAGGAAGTGATGGTAGTCCAGCTTCGATGGCACATGCCTGTGAGTGTGGTACACATGCCCAGTCCACGTAGCTATTTAATGTCGCAAATATGAAGTCCTTAGAACAAGGGCATCATGATCCAATCCCCTTGCAAATACACATCACTTGGAACAAAGATTCCAGGAAAGAATGATCTCTCCTGACCCCCTTAAAAATTCCCCCCTTGGGGTTTAAAAGCTGTTACTGTCTGGAAGACATAACATAACCAGTTGAAAATCCTCCCATTGAAACTGATGTCATGAAACCCACAAGGTGAAAACAGATTCCCAACTCATGTGTTTTCTGGTCCAGTGGCCTCCTAAAGCTGGGGGGCTGGCTGATCACGACACTTGGCACTTAGTGGTATGGCCAGTGCCCTTTTCATGATGCCTCTGCATTCCCCACCAGACTGATTTCCCCTAGCGGAGCTGGGGAAATTGTGCTTCTCTGTGATTTCTGGTGTGCCCAGCAGAGCACTTGACATGTAGTAGGCATTTAATTATATTTATTGAGAGTCTATTATGGGGATTGCCATTTAGCTTTTTCAGAAGCACTGGAAGACATCTTAACACTTTCTTATCATTTATTGTTTGTTATTTACTAATTTGTGATTAATTAATAATTGAAAATCCAGCCCTGGTAACAGAATAGTCTCAGGAGACTGGTAGCTGGGGATTTCTTAGTTCTCATCTTCTAAGGTTTGTCCCTCAAATACCTTATTAGCTGAAGATAGCAAGCTTGATTTTATGATGTTCTGAACAAGAGAAAGGGAAGGAAAGGCATTTAAGTAGCCTCAGCTCTTTTGTCTCAAGTGGATTCTTTGAGGTTTTGTTGTACGCTGTGGCTTGGCAAACACAGGACCAATTGAATACGGTTCTGTTCTTAGAAATGTGGATGGCCATGATTCGTGGGAGCCACTGTCCCTCTTGCCACTGTCATCTGGATCTTCCCCTTGGTGGGTTTTCAGCTACTTGGGGTCAAGAAGGTAGCTTCTCAACAACATATTCTGCCAGCCCCTTCCTCCTTAAGGAGTCTAGGAGTCTGAGGGCAAGAACTGCAATCCATAGGTTTCTGATTTGTTGGTATTTCATCAAATTGTCCTCTGCCTTAAAAGCTACTAGAGGCTTAAGATGCCCAAAGAGCATATTTTGTTGTCTGTCTGCTTCTTCAAGTCTGTCTCTGCTCAACAACAGGGCGCTCTGCCGGCCATAACCAACTCCCATCACACCAAATGAAGAATGGGACCCATGTGGCTTGGGGACCAGGCTGCAGCTACAGGATCCGGGACAGAAGGTTCAATTCTGCCCCTTCCTCACTCTGCTATGTGGCTGGGGTTCAAGTCCCCAGGACTCCTGCTCTTGCATTTCTTCCCTGGTCCAGCAGAGCCAAGTGATCGAGAAACACAACCCTCCCCCATGTGGGCTCCATAGACCTGCATAGACCACTTATACCAGCAACTTTCAGAGGAACACCAAATAGACACACCAGATGTGAATCTTTCCCCACTAAACTCTAATGTTATTAATTTTATTAATAAAATATATATTAGTTGTGGCATCAGAATTCAGTTTTCCAGAAGGCTGTCCTGAGCACAGTCCACATTTGACTCAATTTCAATTTCCTGCACCTTTTATAACTATATGTTCCTTTGGTACACTCTGAAATAATAAAAGCCAAAACAACAATTGCTACCATATGCAGGATACTGCTATGCTCCAGGCAATTTACCTATATCATTTCCAACTCTCATTATAGCCCTATAAGGTAAATAGGATCATCTCTATTTTTGCAGACTGGTAAATAAAACAGACGTTAATATAAATTTAAGTCAGGTTGTCTAAAGTCACATGGCCTGTAAGTGGCATCTAAAGCTGAAATCCAGTGCCACCTATGTCTCATTCCAAAATCTTTGTCCTTTATGCCTTAATGAGCCTCTATCCTTAAAATAATGAACCTTAATCATTCAAAGGTAGACTCAATTATTCATGATATTTACCAAGGTGGGAAAAGGGGCTAACAGGGTACAGTAGCATGGTGCAACCAAAAAAAGACAAGAAAAAAATGTTCTGGTGAGCTTTCAGAAAGTTCATAGTTCATTAGCCAGAATAGCACAGCTCCTGAAGAATTCAAATTTAGTTCCTCAAGATGTGACAGCTATGTGGGTTGTCACAGGGGATTTCAGAGGCTTAGAGGCTGCTTGTACCTGCTCTGAGCTGTTTTCTCTTCCCGAAACTTTGGGCCCTCAAAAGCATACATGTACATCTGTGCATGTGAATAAGTGTGTGTGCATGGGTGTGTGTGCACCTGCCCAGGACATGGGAGATGGTGATGATAAGAGCAGAATTCCAGGCACAATATAGTCACATGATTGGTTTAACCAAGAACAAAGAAATGGATCATATTGCAGAGGATCAACAGGATGAATTAGATAAACCATTAAGCAATTGATGTGTTTCCTGGCAACTGAATAGCATAGTGCTAAAAACAAAAATAAATTGACTTGTACCCATAGAATTGGCTGTACAAACAAGCCTGGCCTCAATGACAAATATATAACTAGAAATGGAAGAAGCAATGGATTGTTTTCCTTTTATGAGAGGGACACCACAAAGCTTTTGTGCAGCATGGTCTTAGCTGGTGAACCCATTTAATTAGGTACTCTGCGGATGGCCTTTCAGATTTCCCGCCCACAGCTTGGCTTGTCCATATATCACTGACAGTTTCCTTGCTAAGCAACATCTCCACTCTGTCCCACAGGCCTTCACGACTCTAGGTGAGGATCAAGGCAGCATTTATGGAGGCTGGAGGATATGGCAGCATCCATCTCACAGATACCTAAGATCATCTAAATAAGTGATATGTCAGCCACTATGCCCTCTTGTTTGGTTGTACAAAATTAGGGAAGGGTTGGACAGATGGTTGGATGGACAGATGGATGTGTGGATGGATGGATGGATGGATGGGTGGATGGATGGTTGGACTGATGGATGGATGGTTGGATGGGCAGACAGAAAGATGAAAGAACAAATGGACAAAATAAACAAATAAAAAGATTAACAGAGAGTGCCTACTTGATGCCAAAATAAAGTATGGGAGCTTTTATATAACTTATCTATCTGCTTATGATATAGAAGACCAGCATCCAGGTGCTTATAAGGAAGTAACACATCAAATTATCTGTAAATAACTCCTGGTAAAAAACCCAACCAGAGAAATTATATTTAGAGAAGAGAATATAAGGAATGGTGACATTCTACTCTGTTGGGCATTCCAAGTTTGAGCCCATATCAAGTGAAACCCTAAGAGCATTGGCCCCTCAGGAGCTTTGGGGAGCTGTCTTCAACTAACCCACAGCTGAATACTATGCCCTCAGTTTCTACTAAGATTTGTTGTAAAAACCACTTTTGCATTTATTTGTAAAATCATGGTTGGGAAAATTGTTCATTTTATCATTCAAGGTCACACATAAAAATATTACGTTATGTAATTTTATCCTCTTTCCCTTTTTTACCTTAGCTGGCAAGAAGCTCTGAGATGAACATGCCAAACCATTGTAGTGACTAGATTGGCCTACAGCATTAGCATAATTTTAAATCCTGATATACAAATACATTCTTGCTTTAGAAAGCTTACTCTACCTACATCTATGTCTTTACCTATACCATCTATATCCTTAGTTGTGACCTATCTCAGATCCTTTTTTAGGAAAAAGGCAGTAGACAAGTCAAAACAAATTGATAAAAACGTAGTATTTATATATTGCCAGCATGTTTACCTTTAGTGGAGGCTGAGAAGAATAAAAAGCACAAAATAAGACTAAGCCTAAAAGTGTTTATAT
Source organism: Halichoerus grypus (assembly GCF_964656455.1). Taxonomy (NCBI): domain Eukaryota; kingdom Metazoa; phylum Chordata; class Mammalia; order Carnivora; family Phocidae; genus Halichoerus; species Halichoerus grypus. The sequence goes on along the minus strand of NC_135717.1, from coordinate 81,359,737 downwards.
ATTGCCAGGAAATCAAATTCATTTGACTGCACACAGTCTTGCACACCCAGCCACAAATATGTACACCCATCATGGCATCCTAGAGTATCCACAGAGCCACACATGCTCAAACTCTCTAACCTGCACTACTAATCCACTCCCTGCCTCACACCTGAGGTTTGGCAAAATCCAATTCAGCATGCAGATAGATGAGCAGATCACTGGCTTACATAGAGTCATGACGTAACTGTTTCATTTAGCATGAATCCTGAATCTCTCTCTGCCCGTATTATTGCCATCTTTAGTGTGTTTACTCCTGACTTTAGGGACTTAATTTCTCTTCCTGGCCACCCAGGGCTAGGTGGGAAAAACAATCACACATTTCATAAAAGTTTTGGGTGCTTATAACTATGTTAACTCTCATTTCCTCAATATCCCCTGTGTTCTAATGCTTGCATGGTTTGATACATGGCTATATGCATCTTTCAAGAGGGGAAACAGGACAGAGAGGTTAACTCACTTCCAAAGAGCATGCAGTTAAGACCCAGGACTGTCCGATTCCACAGTCTGAGGTTTTTCTCCTCCTGACGCTAACTCTGGGGTGATACTCAGCGTGGCCAGTACGGAATTTAACACAAGGAAAGACCCTGGTTCCCTCACTATTTCACCTGCTATATCAGAGCTACCTATTAAAACCTCTCCAATGCTAGGCACAGCAGAAGATCTGACAACAATGTGAAAGGCAGTTGACAAAGGCAAGTGGAAGACAGAGCAAATTATAGGAATCCTCATTATTTTAAGGGGAGAAAATAAGCCCTAATGCCTTGCCCTGAGTGTTCTGGCAAATTCCCAGCTGGGTTACCTGTGTATCCAGCTCTCCTGGGTCAGTCCAGGACACATGGACACTTGTCTAGGGCAGGGTTTCTCAACCTTAGCACTACTGACACTTTGGGCCAGATTAATTCCTTCTCGTGGGAGGCTGTCCTGTATATTGTAGGATGTTTAGTAGTACCCCTGGCCTCTATCCACTAGATGCCCATAGGACCTGCCCTTAGCAGTAATAGTCAGAAATGTCTCCAGACATTGCTTAATTTCCCTGGAAGCAAAATCACACCAGGTTGAGAACTGCTGGTCTAGGGCCACCAGGAAACCTGCTTCAGAGCACAGTTGTTAATAGTTAGGTGTTGTAAAGGGGCAGATCAAGAATGCTGGACTGCTGGGACCAACAAAGCAATCCGGCCAAGGGAAGACCCCAGACTTAAAGGAGGTTTCAAGAAACCAGGTCACTGACCACTACTCGGCCCCTTAGCTAAGTGCCATCTCTCTGTGATAAGCCCCCACAGGGTCCTGCCCTGCCCTGCAGAGATGGGATGTAAATGAACGGTATGGACCCTTCCAGGTTACTGGGTGGTTTATAGTTTGGATTCTCATAACTTAGAACTTGTGACAAATAGGCCAGCCTGAGCTGAAGTCTACTGTTTTCCTCAGCTGAGGGAGGATGACCAGAGCTGACAGGTGGTATAAGCAAGATGCACAGGGGCCACTTCTGCCACCAACACACCCCACTAAGTTCCTGCGTGGCACCCACTTCCCATGAGCACTTGCGGGGCTGGCACAGGTGAGACTGTCTGTCAGGGGAGCAGACTCCCAGGACCTCTACGTATGCCCATGTCAGATGTCACAGAAGGGCAGCTCTTGACAAACTCCACAATCTGGATTTCTCATGAATTCAGAATATCCCGCTCTCCGCAGATTCATTTGGTCGTAACAAGGGAGGCTAGAGTGTATGCCTTTTGGAGAAAAGCTAGAATCATTTGTCCCCGCTGCCACCCATGAGGCCCCCTCCTTGACCTGACTCCCAGGGCCCAGGCACCTGGGGGTCTCCTGGGGACGAGGTCCTGCTTGGGTGGTTACCTGGGCTTATTGGCTGAACTGGGCTCCTAAGTAGCCCCTGGCTCATCTTGCACAAACAGAATCTATGTTCTTCATGCCTGGTCCTCTCTTCCACCACACCCAGATAAATACCTCAGGATTTAAAAAAAAAAAAAAAAGTAATTTTGAAAAGTCACCTCTGAGTCTGAAACCTACTTGCTTTGGAAAGAATCCTATTGCCTCGCTCTCTGCCACCTTGCTCTGGCGGCAGCAGCAGCAATCCTTGGGAACTGGGTAGAAATGCAGATTCCTGGGCCCCACCCAGAGCATATGAATCCTAGTCTGCATTTTAACAAGATCCCCAGTGACCCTGGGAGGCAGTAGAATCTGAGGAGCATGGCCTTTGCCCAGAAGCACAGAATACTCTCTCCGGGGCTCCTTCAGGATTTACTGCCCCCTCGTCCTGTAACCCACCCCGGCCGTCCTGATCGTAAATGTCTACAGAAGAAGTTGCCCACAGCCCTTGCCAGTCTGTTCCAACAGTTGCCCATCCCAACAGCCAGGGAGCTCTTTTCCTTGCCAGCCCTCTGTCTGTCCCGTTATAATTGCGGCTGAATTATGTTTGCCCTATCCTCAGCACATCACACTTCAATAACACTTCATTTGCTTAATGACAGTGAGTCACTGGTTGTTTTCTGGCTCATCTCTGACTGTTTCCAGAGAAGAAACCTGAGGCCTTTATCAGTGGAGGCAGCACTGTGTACTGGCCTCCAAAACAGAGCTGGGCACAGAGCAGGCAGGGGACAAAAGCCAACTGGGTGGACGTTGGGTTCTGTAGCCTCTGCTTCCAGAGAAAAGGCCTGGAAATCTCCAGGACCAAGGGCTCCAGCTGTGCCTGAGGTGACAATACACAAGCTCTGTTTTGTTGCATTGGGAAGCCCAGGGCTCAGGGGAGAATGAGGGTCGTCCGGCAGGCGAGCAAGCAGGAGAACACTGCCGCTCTGTCCAGGAGCCTGAGAGCTTCGGCCTTGCTGCCCTCACTGGGGTCTGAGGGGCCATGGGCTGCACCCCAGCTCACCTCAGAGTTCCCTGAAGGAATGTGGCTGAGCACTCCCACAGCCCGGACCCCGCACGCCCAGAAGGGAGCGTTCTCTGTGCCTTCGCTGCTGCCCTCTGAGCTGAGCTTTAATGAGCCCTGTCTGCAGAATGGGATGGGATAACCCTGCTCTTTACAATAGTGCAATCATTCTTAGCGTCCTATAAATATCCCTGTAAGAATCCCACTCGATAGAGTTGTAAGATAAATGGGGAAACACATGACCTGGCTCCTTCTACGGCTCTGGTGGGCTGCTCACGACCCATCTCAAGTAGAACCTCTACCTTCATGACGTGATGTTCTCTCCCATGGGACTTCCTCCCGTGTAACTCTGCCCCTGGGAGCCCTGCCAAGCTTTAGGGACCAACTCGGATTCAAACTCATCTAGGTCACCTTCCGAGGCTCCCCACTGAGAATTCATTAACCTCTCCCTTTCCTTTGATGCTCAGTTTGTAACTCTGGTGTGGTCATCTCCATGGTTCTGGCTTATATTTGCATTATTTGTGACAGACAGAAAGTTTTTCGACTCTAGAGTCAGCCAGACACTGGTTATATACCAGCTCTATGACATACCAGCTCAGTGCTCTGGGCAGGCAGCTTCAGCTCTCCATGACCCAGGTTACTTGACTGTAAAATAGGTATAATAATGTCCACCTCCTAGGGGTGGTGTGAGGAATAAATGAGGTGATGCGTGTCCAGTCTGTTCAGTGCCTGGCACAAAATGGGAGCCCACTGAGTAACCAGGGCCTTGCTGCCATACTGTCACTCATGACAGTGATGACGTCGGCAAGAAACCATCACGGCAGCTAGACTGAGCTCCTGGAGGGATGGAGCCATTTTAAAGTCACCTTTGACCTGTGCAGTGTCTAATCAAGTGCCTTCCACGCAGTAACAGATCACATCTTGCTTTGAGGATAAAATGAGATAATAAAGTAAATGAAAGCAATTAGCACAGTGCCTGTCACCAAGGAGCTCAAGAAATTTTAATATCCCTTTTCTCAAATAAGTAAGTAAGTAAGTAAGTAAGTAAATAAATAAATAAATAAATAAATAAAGGTTTGTTGTATTTAAGCTTCAACAGCCTGAATTAAGGCTGCTAGTAAATAGGGCTTAAAGATTGGGGGGAGGGGTGGTGACCCTAGGGACCAAGAAGTGATTCTAAATAGACCAAACAATCCGTTGGTACATTTTCAGAATGGATTCAAATCAAATCTTTCATGCCTTGGTCTTGCCCTCCAGGTGCCTGCAGGAATACTCAAAGGCAGTGAATGCAGAGTCTGGTGAGCCCTTGGAAGGTTGGGATAGAAGAAACAGTGGTGGCGTGAAAAGGATGGGCACTGAGCACCGGGAAGAGCTCCACTGACCCCATGTGAAGGATGGTACTCAGGAGACTGTGCACACCTCTCTCCAACCCGATGCTTTCCTCAAAATAACCTTCCCCCAGAAATGACCTCTGTGGTGCCCGAAAGTGGGAAGGAACTGCTTTCTGCCCTGTACCTCGGGGCAAGCTAAGTTGAAACCAAAGCAGCAGGTGGCCATGTGAGCATGAGCCCACAGCGCACATACCCACACACATCCCAGCCCAGGAGTCATCCCTGCTGCTCTCCCCGGCTGACAAATACTCTGAGCTGTGGTGCTCACTGTCTGGAAAAATAAATAATTCCATGACAGAGTAAGAGGAAAGTGGGGCTGGCAGATGAGGAGAAACATCTCCAAGAGAAGAGAGCTGCTCCCTCCTTTCTCGTCTCTCTCCCCAGGGGCCCCAACGCCTGGATCTCCCACCACTGCACACAACCCTTCAGAGGTATGTCCTGGTGAACTTGGTCCTCTGAGAGAAGTCATGGGTGCCTTCAGATACACCTGAAGAGAGAAGGAGTGCCCCTGAAATTTAGAACCCCTGGGTTTAAGTCCTGGACTTTGTAGGTGGGTATGATCCTGGACAGGTCACTGCATTTGCTGAGCCAGTTTCCGCTTTAAGGGATGGAACATGGGGAGAGGCATAGAGGAAGGAGATGATGGCTCAGTGGTAAAGACCAGATAACTATTTGATTGACTGCCTTTGTGTTGCTAGCATCGGGGATGACAGCCATGACACAGACTTATTATAACTGTGGCATATGCTGGTTGGATGCTCACTAAACCCATTTTCTGTGCCTGGACACACAGCTAAACTGCATTTTCCAGCCCCCTTGTATTTAGATCCAATCTGCAATTGTTCTCACCGATGGGATGCGCGTCACTCCTCCAGATAAGGCAGTTAAGAGCGAATGTATTTTCTCCATTCTTTCTGCCACAAGCTTTCTCCTACACCCCTGTATCACCCTACTGGGTCATGATGAGGATAAGATATAAACTTTTATTGTGTCAGGTCACTAGGATTTCCAGGATTACTAGCAGAACACCTAGAGTTATGTACTTAAACTGATGCAGGCACAATCCTCCCTTCTAGGAAGGACAAATAAATAGTACTCAACTGCAATTCTTTAGATATTTGGTGGAAATATTACTGAACTCAAGGTAGGTGACCTATCTTCTAGTCCAGGCTTTAGAGGTATCTATCTGCGTGATTCTGAAGTCATTTCCTCCTGTGGCCCTCAGGTCCTCATGCATAGGGTGAAGCTGTTGAATTGGATGGTCACTACCATCCCCTACTGCTCAAAGACATCTGTAATGCCGGACAATGGGGGCTCACCCTATGGACTAACATGCACCTGTCACTGAAATGTGAGCTAATGATGCCTCCCAGGTCTGAAGAGTGCTGACTTTCTGCTGGACAGGGCTGCTAAGTGTTATTAGAGACAGGCCTCAATAGCCTCTGCTTGCAGAATAGATAAGCATGACAGAGATATTTTAAAGTCCCAAATACTCAGTAGTTACTCAACCAATGTTTGCTGGGCAATTTCTCATTGGTCGCCAAAACAGCAGATGACATGAAAGTGAAGTCTCCCACGGTCCCTCGCTATACCTCCCCCCTGCTTCCATGTACCCTCTGTCTGGCTACCATACTGTAGGACTTCAGGCGCCATTCATGTCACAGCCTGGATACCTGGCCTCCGCGGACTTGTGCACTGCACAGCCGCTGAAGCTGTGGGTGCTGGCCTTGATTCTTCTGTGTCCTCGATGAACACATCGTGTATTCTTACACCTCCTTGCTTTTGTCCACGCAGCTCCCTTTGCCTGTACGGCTTCTCTCTCTTCTCCTACTGGGGAGCTCTAGTGTTCTTTCAAGGCCAGCTTGAACCATTCCTTTCTCTGAGAACCCCTGCCTGATTGTCACTCTTTGCAGAATTCATCCCCTATCCCCCCTTGATAGCATCAGTCACTTTGCTGCTCAGTTCATTATTTACACACCTGTGTTCCCCATTGGACTGTGTATTCCTCAAGAACCATGACCTTGTCTTTGTCATCTGTCAATTCCCAGAACCCCAATAGTGCCAGTTTAATGGTGATTTTTTAAATGAATATTCTTGAGTTGAATGAACCAAGTTTCTTTTTACTTACTGCCCTGGGGTCATATACCGAGAAGCCAAAACATGGATTGGGAAAAAAAAAAATCACAAAATATAGAAACATAAAGCTACTCTGAAACCTCCTCCCCCAAGAAAGTATCATCAGTTATCAGGTTATGAAAAGGTGGCTGTGGGTTGATACTCTGAGATAAGAGCTGGAGTCTGCTGCTTCCCTTGAACAAAGGGAGCACTGTGACAAGCACTGTGCTTCCTAGCCATGCTAAACAAGGCCTAAATTAAGCCAGGAGGTAAAACTTCCTGGGATATGAGACCACAGGGCCACATCACATGGGGGCATGTCCAGGTGGGGTCCTCACGGTCCCCACTGACACTTGGCAGTTCCCCTGGCAAGGCTACTTCTCTGTAGACTGACAGGTGTGATGATCCCTCTGAATTGGTCTAATAGAGTTTCTGATCCCCAGGGACCCAGGGAATGAATGTGAGGGCCAGAAATAGAACATGAAATGCATGGGGGTGGAGGGGAAAGGGATGTTGAGCATAGCTTTCCCTCAAAGTGTTGACGGTGAGGTTAGTGTCAGGATAAGCAAATTCCTGGGAGTGGTGAGAGACGGGAGTGAGTGTGATGGAGACCATGACACTGGCCAGCAGGCAAACTGTGCCAAAGAGCATCTGAGGGTGTCCCTCCCAACCAGAGGGACCCAGCACAGCCACTGAGAAGACTGAGGAGGAGGAGGAACAGCCTTGAGCTCTCACCGATCCCAGAGGCAATCTGTGTCGCAGCTACAATTATTAGAGAGGGCAGTTGCCAAGTGAGGGCTAGCACTGATGGGTGGTTTATGGACAGGTCTCTGAGAGCTTACATAATCATGTCTACACACTTTTGTCCCCAGTCAATCATTCTCGTACTTCTGCTCAGCCTCAAGGCTACTTCAACCTACTGAGGTGCTGAGCTTCTCATTTGTTTCGAGGGTTCAACCCTCCCCCTGCCCTCCAGCCCCCAGAGTCAGGGAGCCAGTGAGAAAGACTGGATGTGGAGATCCTCTGGGCCAGGGGAACTGATCAGCATGTCAGAATAAGTCATAAACCTCTTACCTACAAACACTTTGGGAGTTTCACCTTGGGACACAAGTTCACTAACCAGGCTGGCCTTGTTCCCATTGTCACCAGGTCACACCAGGTCTTCCAGGAAGGTCCTCACTGCGACGCCTTCCAGTGGTCTTGGGTGCTAGTGCAACCACACACTGACTGACTTGCCCTGGTTACCTACCTTCTCTCCCAGTAGACTATGAGCTCCCTGGGATAGCGGCTATGTCCCATCATCTTAGTGTCTCCAGGGCCTACACAAAACCTGTGTAGGAAAGAATTTAACCTTGCCCAGAAAGAGAGCTTCCTTTTCCCTCGGCTTCTAGGAGGTAATCCCTAAGCCCTTGGAATATCATGGCTAATAGGAGTATCTCTGTTTGCCACCAGATCTAAAGCCAGCTAGATTGTAACAACGTGACTGAGGGTGTAGATTTTGAGCCACAGCAACAATATGATGTAGGGTGAAGGCTTTGGGTCAGTCACATGGTACCAGCAACCTCCTGAGGGCCTGAGGGACTGAGATTAGCCACATGGGAGGTCAAGCATGCCTACAGGATGGAGCTCCAAACAAAAACTCTGGATACCAAGCTTGAAGGAAGAGTTCCCTATTTGTCAGTATTCCATGTGTACTGTCACACATTGGTGTCAGGAAAGTTCCTTTAAACAACATGGGTTTGAGCTGTGTGGGCCCACTTACCTCATGCGGATTTCTTTGATACAGTTCAGTACTGTAAATGTATTTTCTCTTCCTTATGATTTTCTTACTAGTATTTCCCTAGCTTACTTATTGTAAGGATACAATATATAATACATATACAAAATATGTGTTAATCGACTATGTTATTGGTAAGGCTTCTGGTCAACAGTAGGTTATGAGTAGTTAAGTTTTGGGAAAATCAAAAGTTATACATGAATTTCTGACTGTGCATGGGGTTGGCACCTGCTAACCCCCATGTTGCTCAAGGATCAACTGTAATGCTGTCCTGACTCCATGGGGAGAGGGCAACTGGAAGCTCTACATTTGGAACTTTTCTTGGACTCTGCCCTTTGTGCTTTTTCCCTTGGCTGATTTCAAGCTGTATCCTTCCCTGTAATAAACCATAACCATAAGTATAACAGCTTTCAGTGAGCTCTGCAAATTCTTTTGGCAAATGATTGAACCTAAACATGGTCTTAGGAAGCTCTGAACTTACAGCTGGTGTCAGAGATGAGAGTGGTCTTATGTGGACTGTGCTCCCCTCCCCCAAATGTTGCAGAGCCTTTCATATAATCAGAGATATGAGACATGGGAAGTCTCACTCAACCCAAGGAAGTTGGACAACAGATGCTCTGGATGGCCATGGATAAGTCTCCTGGCTTCCACCACCTGCCCCCCTTATTTTTATGAAGACCTCTTCCACTGAAGAGAGACATAGTCATAGAGCCTAATCAAGGGAAACTCAGAAATCACAGACAACAGTATTCTCAGAAGCTGTGAACCTAACCCTGAGGTTGTAGGCAGCAGGATCTTCATCTTGTGCCAAGAGTACTCTCTCTCAAGGGATAAGAATATTAAGAATAATTATAAAAGTAATAGTAGCAGCTAAAATTGAGCACTTTCTAAATGCCAGGAACAATTCTAAGTCCTTTGCAGTCATTATCTTAATCTTTACAACTCTGTGAGGTAAGTATGCTATTATTCCTACTCCACTGATGAGAAAACTGAGCAGCAGAGAGAATAGTAACTTATCCAGGTAACAGAACAGACATATGGCAGACCCAAGATTCCAGCCAAGGAACTCCAGGGCCTTGGTCTTAACACTACCTGTCCAACCACTAGACTCCAAGATCCCTAGGGTCTTCCTGGATGGATAAGTCTCAACTGCCTTTGTCTACAGAGGGCAAGGGCTTATGCATTCAGACAAAGCTAATTTTGGAGTAGTCTCATAGGCACTGAACTAAGCATGCTCTTTTATACATATCTGATTTATCCTCCAACAATACTCTAGGGTAGTATTTACTCCATGATATAGACTGAGGAAGCAGAGTCTGCTTTGAAAGTATGAACCCCCATATGTTCTAGAGCCTTTCAAATCAAATACAGTCGTTTATCTGGCACCTTTGATATATTAAGTTGAACCTCAAAATATGGCTGATATTTGACCATTTTTGATGAACAAAAAAATGGCAATTTCACATGATTCAATCTAATGTAATACGTCAGGCTAAGTATGAATAGCAATAACTGATGAACAGGATAAATAGGAAAGTGACTCATCACCCAAACCTTAGGGACTTTCAGTGTTTACTCACCTGCATATTATCCCTTAAAAAGTGTGGATGGATGGCTCCAGAGGCACCAGTGATCATCAGAGTTCTTCATGTGACATTCCAAGAAAGGGTTAAAATATGACAAATGCTTGTGTCTAAGAATCTAAGAAAACTGGCACAAGTGTGTGGTTTCATAAAACTCTTATAAACCAGAGACCCAGGTTAAGGTTCTCAGCTCTGCCTTTTAACATCTATGTGACCTTTGGCAAGTGACTTAACCTCTCTGAGCGTCAGATAAAAAAAAAACACACACACACACACAGGAATGTCACTTTGCTCCCAGGGTGGTTGTGAGGACATTGACATTAAGGATGTGAAAAGATTTTGCACGCTACAAAGTGCTGTACAAATGTTCTGTGCTGAACGGTCTTAGGGCATGCCATTGAGTCCATGTTCCATCAGTATTTGTTCACCTGACCCAGTTTTTGATGGTAACTTTTCAGGAAAGCCTTCTATGCAAATACCGCATCACCTGGTTATCTGTCCAGCATGCCTGGTACCCCGCTGTGAGTGTGCTAAGTAGGCTTGTGACAGTGTGGGGAGGTGTTGCAGGAAGTGCACCCAGAGCCCAGAACCCCAACCAGCACTTCCTCTCCCACCCCTGTGCTGGGAGAAGAGAGGGGGTGGGAACACAGACACCAGCACCCCCCCTCCCTGGCCTCAGTCCTAGGGGAGAAGTGAAGAGCCAGCCCAGTCTCCAGGAGCCAAAGGAACAGCTTGCTCTGCCAGAGCAGGCTGGTGCCAGGAGGGGATCTGAGTCACTCTCTGTCAGCAGTGAGGGCGCACTGCCAGCCCATCCACAGGGCCGCCTTCCCCTCCCCCTTTCCCGACACCATCACCTCCCATGGGGGCACTCCTCTCTAGCACAACTGATACACTGCTCCCAAGCAGAGAGCTCCAGCTCAGCTTTAGGCCACCTGGCACATAAGGGACCCCAGGGACTAAGACTTATTTCCCTTAGGTCGTCACTCTGTGACACCGGGGTCCCTGACTGCTCAATTGCAAACACTGGTATGCAGCTGCTGGATGACCATGTGCCTCTTCTTCTCACTTACCTTCAGTGGGTCCCACTGTCCACAGGGGCCACACTTCTGCTCCGTGAATAAGCTCAGACTTGCTTTCTCAGTCGTATCTCCCACCGCTCCTGGAGTACTCCTTTGTGTCAGCCCATCCAACTTGCTCACTATCTCCCCACTCTTCCCCAAACACATGCACCCTTTGTTTCACATGGACTATTTTGCTCAGGCCCCACTCCCAACCTGCCTTGCCTCCATGTTTTCCCCTTCTTTTGGAAAGTCTTCCCTGTGCCTGAAGACCCCGTCATCTGCTACCTTTACCACAAGCGTGCTTTCCTGACAGTTTACTGAACTGATGTCCATGAAGCACCTACTATGTGCCAGATTCTGTTCTGGATGCTGGTATACAGTGGGGGATGAAGAAGACTGGCTCCCTGTTCTTATGGAGTTTACACTTCAGTGGGAAGAGGCGGAAAATGTAAGCAAAGAAATGATTCCAGTCCGAGATAAGAAAATCAACCAGTGTAATGTGCTAGAGCATGACTGACAGGTGAGGGCACGTGCTAGAAAGCCTCTCTGAGGAGGTGACACTAGAGTTGAGACCTGTAAGACAAGGCATCAGTTGTGCCATGCTGAGCAGAAGATTCTAGAAGGAGGGGGCTGCCAGTGTGAAGGCCTCAAGACAGAAATACCCTTGCCACTGCGTTGGAATCCTGCCTCATCTTATTTCACATGCATTGCTTGCATTACCTATACAGAGCACCCCATGTGATATGTTGTGCTCTGTCAAGGATAAACAGGCAAATAATGCTAGTAATTTCACTGCAATGCAGTTCCATGTAACTCTTGTTTTTACATGTTTGCCTTCCTCCCTCCCAAATAAACAGTAAGCTTCAAGCTCCTTGAAGACAAGAACTGTGCCTTCTCCCTCACTGCAACCCCAGGATGTACCTAAATACCAGAGACCTACTGCACCCACAGCAGACGTTCACCAAACACCATTTCACCTCCTGGCCCTTCCATCTCACCTGGGCCAGGCGTTCTCCATCCCAACCACACATTAGAATCACCTGTGAAGGCTATAAACAAAAATCTCAGGCTTCCCCACAGACTGACTCAGACTCTCTGGGAGGGGTGCGCCTGTGAGGCTCCCATGTGTAGCCTGGATTGAGAATCTCTGGCTAGTTGATGGTGCACTCTCCAGAAAAGGAGAAGGGGCAATCACTAAGCATTCTGATCTGGCCTCTGACCTGGTACTGATCGAGGTGAACCACTGTCTGGGGTGCCAGTTTCTCCATATGCAAACTGAAGGCCTTCCACCAAAGGCCTCCAAACCAGCCTTTGACCTTGACCAGCCTGTGTGGTCCCTCCACCCAAGGGACGTGTATCTGGTCTCAGCCATAGTCCCGTGGTCCTTGTTCAGTGCTTGATGGTGCCTGCCTGGTCACCCCCGGGAGGCAGGCACCATCCACCATTTTCTTAAAGATCCTGAGTAAAGAGTCAGATTTCCTCTCTGACTCCTTAGTTTTAAGCTTGATGTGAAGAGCAACTGCCTACCCATGAGGTACTGGGTTATGTCACCCTCACACAGACCATTAAGAACAGTAACACACTGTCTCTCCCCACACACTGTCGGGGAAGCTGTAGGTGTGATCTTGCCCGGAAGCAGAGAGCATAATGAATCATCTGTTTCCAGGCAATTCTCAAGGTAAGATGCATTGCCACCATTCTCAAGGCTCTCCTAGACCTTCTTGTAAGCCACTGCCATCCTGAGCAATGGGTCCTCAGACCATGGAGAGACCTATGCTGAGGTTACAAGCAAGGGAGAACAGGATGCCGCGATCACACAAGACACTTGCAGGGACAGATGGCACTCATTAGAGAGGGAGTTATGCCAGTGTGCAGACAGCAGCCCTCTCCCTTCCCCCAGCCTCAAGGGCAGCCTGGGAAGGGCTGGATCCTCTGTTCTGGCAACTTGTGCCCTCTGAATTTCGAATCTCTGCAGAGGGAAGGGACAGCTCCTTCCAATGATCCCGGCCCAGAATCCAGACACTCAGCCTGGCCAGTCACTTCTTGCGTGACCTTGAACACACCGCTGCCCTGAGCCTTAGATTAGCTGTTTGTGAAAGGGCCGAAAAATCCCCGTCCAGTTCATTTTTTCAGAAAGTTAGGAATATAACTTTACAGTTAAATGTTAGAGGTTACCATTCACCGTCTATTTATCAAATCTTAAAAGTTCTTGGGCCGAATAAAACTGGGCTGGAAAAGCTAATCACTGAATGAGAACTGAATATGTAACACAGCCTCGGGTCTCCTGGCTTTTCGGAGGACTGTATGTAATAACAGTGAAAAGAGCATGAGACACATATGGGCTCCGATTCCAGCTCTGTTCCTCACACGTGGGATCTTTGGAGCATCAGCCTTCTCATCTGTATGATGCTGATATTAACATCCAGCTCACTGGCCAGCAAGAGGACCGGGACGTAGGGGGTACCCAATAAGCAATACTATTGCCATCGATATCTACTCATCTAAGCCCTGTCACTGACTGGGGCAAATACAGCTGGGGATTGTCCCAGGTTGGTTATTTTCCAACTCGCCTGATAACGGAACACCACTTGGGACTTCACATTTACCTAGAGAAACTCAGAATCCTTTTCATTATATGTCACTCATCCTCCCAAGCTCTGAGAAGGGAAAGGAAAAGGCTTTTAAGTCATGGAATGGAGAGGTCAGGGGGTCTAATCAAGGTTCTAGAACAAGGTGAGGCAACAGTAAGAGAACCCTTTTCTTAAATCTGACCAGGGTTCAAAATAGAGAGGCAGTGCTCCGGCAGAGGGAGGGCCCCCGCCCAGCCCTGAGCTGAAATGACCGCAGACAGCTGCTTTCTCTCAGAACAGGACCGAAGAGTCTTGGAGCTCTGGGTGCAGGAGGAGCCCGGGGCCCCCACCTCAGCCTCCCTGCCGCCCAGCCACCCAGAGAGGCAACGCCCATGGTTACTAAAGCAAACACCTCTCGATTTCAAGGTCTCTCAGTTTTCAATCCACGACCTTCGATGCACTTAAAATACCGCTCTGCGTTTCACAGAAGCCTTTATGTAAGTGGGCGGAGGAGGGCTGTGCTTGCCAGCCTGCCCTTCCCTGTGCCTCGCCTCCAAAAGCCTCTTGGGAAGGTCGCCTCGCCATGGAGGCCTTCAATGGCTAGCTCTCACCATTTGCTAGGGGGTCCCTCATTTTTTTTTTATTTCATTCATTTGCTTTAAAAAAGAAATCACCATGGCTTTGTGCATTTATTCATCCTCTGCGGTCAGCCTCCACGTGCTGGGTACACAGGGGCTGGATAAAGGCTCAGATCTAGCAGTGACCAATGGTCAGAGGATGGGACATGAAACTGCCAGAGGTGGGAGGAGAACCAGGAGAGGCTCACTACCAAAACTGGGGAAGGAGGTTCATAAGACAGGGTCCTGTCCAACTCAATCCAATTCAGTTTAATAACCATGGTTTGAGGCCCTGTCTTCCCGGCCACGTTATGGGTCAGCACTGTCCAACAGAAATATAATGGGAGCCACATATATAATTTAAAATGTCTTCATAGTCACATTTAAAAAGTCAAAAGAAACAGGTAAAATTAATTTCGATAATATGCTTTAGTCAACAATATCCGAAATGTAATCACTTTGACATGTACTCAGGATAAAATTATTCATAAGATATTTTATGTCTTTGTACTAAATCTTTGGAATTCATGTATATTTTACATTTCCAGCACCTTTCAATTCAGACACATGTCAAGTGCTCAGTAGCCACACGTGGCTCATGGCTACCACACTGGGCAGCCTCGGGCATTGGTTATTCTGGGTGTTAGGGATCCAAAATGAGTAAAGTGTGGTCCCAGCCTTTGAGGAGCAAAGATCACATGGATACTTCCAACCAAATGCAGCAAGAAGAGAAAGACTGTGGTAGAACTGGAACTGGACACACATGAGGGGAAACTCATTTATCCCAACCTGGAGACTCAGGAAAGCTCCTGGATCAAGCACACCCAGATATCACAGAGGCTGGGGGGAACCACTGCTGGGGACAGGCCACAGAATGTGCTAATTGGGAGGAAAGCCCAGCACCCCCACCCCTGGGGGTGAGGCATACGCCAGACCGCAAGGGGTTAAGAATCAGTAAGTGAAGAGAAAGTGGAAACAGATGGCCATGACGTAGACCAAATAGTTGCATGGTCAAAGGAAAAAGATAAGACAGTAGCCTGAAAGAGCAGTACTAATAGTTATAATTATGATCACTAAGCACCCACCATGTGCCTGGCTAAGAGAAGATTTTCAGTTTTTGACTTTAGGAGGGGAAACTGAGCATATTTATAGAAAGGGGAGAAGGGTCCAGACATGCAGGAAAACTTGGAAAATGCAAGTGAGTGAGAATCTGATGAAGACACATGGCAGAAGAATCCTAAACGAAGGTCAAGAGTTCCCGTAGAGAAGTCAACCTCAGGCTGTGTGGATAAGTAGTTACACTGGTTCCTTGAGGCAGAAGAGGAAAGGAAGGGTAGGAATGGAGAGGCCCTTTAAGGTGGGAGGAGGAGAGCTGCTGCCAGGGTCTGATCATATCTCAAGTCTTTCACCACTCCTTGATGACAAGGAAATAAAACCCAAACACCTTAACATGGCATGTGCAATTGTCCATGGCTTGTCCATCTCCCAGCCCTTTTTCCATATAGCATCCCTCAAGGCTTTAGTCACACAGTGCTAACACCTATTCCCTGCCTTTTTCACCTTGGAGTCCCTCATATATTTTTCTTCCCCTAAAACCCACCCCCATCCACTCCCTGCTGAACTGCATTACCTATCAAAATCCAGACTCACAAAAATGTCACCTCATCTAGAAAGTCCATCTTGATCTTCCCAGGGTAATAATCCTCCATTCTCTTTGCAACCACAGAACTTGGAATATGCCTCCACTCTAGCCGTCTCATGCCTGGAATGGGGGCCATACAGGTCTCTGTCTCTCCCAACAACATTATGAGCAACTTGAAGGCAAAGCCAACATCTTGGCCTTTGCTGTGTCCATCGGGACCTTTTGAGAGGCTTAAATTGAATTTAATAAATGTAACCTCCATGAAGGCAGGGACCCTGTGTTTTTAATCACCACTGTAAACCCACATTGGGCTTATAGTTCTGAGGAAGGCACATAGTGGCTGTTTGATAGGTGTTTCTTGAATGAATGAATGAGTGGACATCTGGTCTACAAAATTAGACCAAATACTTAAATCCTCAAAAATAGGGGTCATATGGTAAATTTTTGTGTGTTCTTCTTCAACACATGGTATGGAACCCTATCCATAGGGAGCATGTAAACCATGCTATTGACTAAGTTATGGATGATGATAATGACTTGGACTTGTATATCACCTTCCTTTCAAGGAGAAGCCCAAACACATTACAATAGAGCTTGCAAATTGGTGGCTTGACAAATTTTAAATTTGAGATGCTTTATGCAGGTCCTGCACCCCACAGTTCTCCTCATGCCCTGTTGGCCTACATCCAGCCTACTTCTCTCCATAACATCACTCACATGATCCCTTAGGGTATATAAGTATATGGAAACCAGCATCTCCTCTGTACAGATGGGGAAACAGAAGTCCTTGGAAAAGTGTTGTTCACATCCAGATCTCTTATTCTTCAGCACAGCAACACTGCTCTGCAGGATCCAGCTACAGGCCAATATTTTCCAAAGAGTGTAACAAACTTGGCTTCCCCAGACCAGCGGCATGTCATGCAGCCTAAGAGGCATATAGATTCTTTGTACCTGATAAACTCCAATAATCTCAGTGGCAGCCTTGCCCAATAGGGAGATCTTTGCAAGATTAATGGTGTCATCCTGTAATGGGCGCCTACTGCCTGCTTTGGAAGCAGTAGGTACTCATGGAGGATAAGGGGCAGACTCACTACACCTATATATTGAAGAGAGCCATTTTGAAAGACTTAAGTAACTTTGTAATTTTACCTTCAGAGTGACCCAAGACTTTAGTAGTAAAAATCTTGACCCAAAATCAAGTACTTCCCCGCCCTCCATTCCCAGGCAGCCCCTGCCCTGGATCCTCAATTTCATCCATGTCTTTGATTCTGAACAGAGAAGTTCATATCCCATTTACTCTGAGTCTCTTTTCTTTCCATCAGGCTCAGTGCTCCTCCCTACGCTGACCAGGTTTCTGAGCGTTCTCTTGAGGAAACACTCAACATCCATACAAATTGTATCTGGGAAATACAGAACAACCATAGCTCGGCTGGTACAAACCCTTAGAAGCAGCCTCTCTGATGAGGTATCTCGATGATCTGCTCAAAGATTGCAACTTAACTCCAAGTAGGAGAAGTTGTATTCACCAAAGGACCTGAGGAACCCAAGAATGGGAACAAGGTAAAAAAATGCTCAGCAAGAGAGGTCATGGGCTATGAAAAGGTAACTATTTGGGTCAGGTGGTGGTGGGTGGGCTCACTGTCAAGATCATACTACTCAGAGTAGAGGGCACTTGAGGTATCACTCACAGTACCTCTGAGAAGGAATCTTTTGGAGAGATGAGCTTTGGCACTCTGGGAGCTCAATTTATAAATATTTATTGAGACCCTTTAAATATATTTTGGAATGTGCTAGGTTCTGTGAAGGGTGTAGTGCTGAACGCACCATGATTCTCTCAGAGAGCTTATTTAATTTAGTAAGAAGATAGGATATATATATACCTATACTCCAAGGCACTGTGTGGTGTGTGATATTAAAAATACAAAATAGGGGTGCCTGGGTGCCACAGTCTGTTAAGTGTTCAACTCTTGATTTCGGCTCAGGTCATGATCTCAAGGTCCTGAGATCGAGCCCCATGCTGGGCTCCGCACTGGGCACGTGGAGCCTGCTCAAGATTCTCTCCCTCTGCCCCTCCCTCACTCCCCCCTCTAAAAAATAATAAATATAAAAAGTAATTGCAGAGCAGAGCACAAAGGAGGGAGAAGCAAGTTTTATTCTATAAAGTTGCAATTATGGCCATTTAAATTAAATCTTCTTTTCTAAGAAGGTTTGGAAAGAGAAAGTGGGGGACAACCTTTATGGAGATGATTCAGGTGGAAAAGTTATCTGATATAGATTCAACACAGAGATACATTGAAACATTTTCTTTTTAAGAACCAAGAGAAAGGAAATGCATGCATCCAGGAAGTAATTAATATTGAACTGAGGCAAATATTGAACAGGGCAGGTAATAGAATACCCAAAAGTGTGCAGATGAATAAGTGAAAGCAAAATATCTTTAGGAACTGGAGAACTAGCCAGAAGACTCATGGATTCTAATGTTGTTTATTTGTATTTAAATGTGAGTGGAAATAACACCAATTAAAGTTCCAAAGAATGAACTGATAATTGACTTGTTCCCTCTTTCATTAGCTTCTATTCAAGGAGCTCAAAATAGCTCCCATTTTTATCTTCAGATTCTCACAGCCTAACACAATGCTAGGGACATAGCAGGTGTTCAATAAATGTTGAATGAATAAATAAATGAAGGCATGAATGAACAAGCAAATGTGTGAACACCTATGAGAGTGGCTAAGTTGAGTTCTAGGGTCCCACCCACATTCACTAATACTTATTGAACTTTTGGTCAAGACATTTAAGGTCTGGCTCCTAGTTTCCTCATCTACAAAATAGAGATGACCACAGAGACCTCCCTTATTTCAAGGATTAAATGATGTGGGAAAATACTTTGTAAACCTGGAAATCACTGAAGAAAAAAGTCCTTTCTAAATTGATATCTCATTTATACAATGAAGGAACAAGTTTTACTGAGGAAACAGAAAGCTCCCTTCAAGCCATTCTTATCCTATTATCCCCTGTCTGGGAACTGTCTCACCAAATCCATTGCTGGAGGGAAAGGTGCCTCACCTTAATTCCTATGAAAGAGAGCAGTAATAAATTTTCTGATGAAAAGTGATAACCAGAGATGTCAGTATGGCCATTCTTGCCACATGGAGCCAAGGAGTTTCTTAATCTTCTACTTATAAGCAGGAAGTTTCATTATCTCTGTCCTGGGTTTTCTGAACCCTAGAATTAAGATGTCAGCTGGAGATGCAGGCTTTGTTCACATGGAAAATCTGCTGATTTATCAACAACTTTTATACACACATGCACCCAAGCATGCACTGATGACACTTGCCTGCTCTTGACAAGATAACTGGGCCATGTGGTGACAATATTAATTAGACAATAGCAGCTGGAGAAAGAATCTGTAAAACTCTCCACCTGCTATCCCATGATACCCTGTTTTCATACAACAAACCGCCAACAGGATCTGATGGGTCAAAATGGCATGGTTGTGGTTGTCTCCCGGGTGGCGGTTCCAGAAGACATACTGAAGATGCAGAGAGAGCCGGACAGACTTTTGGGATGGAATTTGGCCTCTAGACTGCTTTGCAAGGCATATAGTGCCTGGAGGTTGAACACAAAACCCTAAGCTTGACATTCAGGGCTCTCTGGCAGTGTAATTGGGGAAGTGAGAGTACTCTGCCATTAGGCTGGGCATTCACATCAGCTGTGTTCAAACCCCTGGTCTGCCTTATGCGAGCTGTGTGATTCTGAACTATTTAATTTATTTTAATTTACTCTTTTGAACTTCTTTCCATACAATGGGCCATTATTACCTTCCTTGTAGAACCGTCATGAGAATTAAATAAAATTATGTATATGTAACATGTCTGTATTTGCATCTCCCCCTCTCCCCACCCACCTAAGTGCTAGTCAAGCCAGTCAACTTACTATAGTTAGAACAGTTACTTTCTCACAGGCATGCTTCTCTCCACTATAGACCATCCCTCAGAACACATTGTTCCCATCTATCCAAATTAGACTCAGTTCACACCTTTCACCTCTGCAAAGTCCTCCAAGACCCCCTAGGTGAATGTGACTACTTCTTTTTCTGAAATGTCCCAGCAATATTGCTAGTGATCTTTCCAATGTGTGTGACAAAATTCCCAAGGGGGCAACTGGTTTTTATGCATCTTGGTACTCCATTGTGGAGTGAGTTGCCTAGCCTATTATTTTGTGGAAGCTGAGACCATGTCATATGCCATGCTTTATAGAATTTATGCTACATTAACCAAATCTGTTTCCCTGACAGTGGATCTGCAGGAAAACTTCTCTGTCCGTTTTTTTTTTTTTTCAAAAGCATGTAAAAACTAATCTTCTTTGTGCCTGTAGGGATAGAAGAGTCACTTTTTACAAATCTCTCAGCATCAGTCCACTCTGAAGTGAAAAACATCCTCATTTATTCAAGCAGAATTTATTGAGCCCTGCTATGTGGCAGGACCCATGCCTTCCTCTGCAGTCATTTAAAATTACTGCTCCGGGCGCCTGGGTGGCTCAGATGGTTAAGCGTCTGCCTTCGGCTCAGATCATGATCCCAGGGTCCTGGGATCGAGTCCCGCATCGGGCTCCCTGCTAGGCGGGGAGCCTGCTTCTCCCTCTGCCTCTGCTTCTCTCTCTCTCTCTCTGACTCTCATGAATAAATAAATAAAACATTAAAAAAATAAATAAAAATAAAAAAATAAAAAATAAAATTACTGCTCCAATCGAAATAAGTCAATCAGAGAAAGACATGTATCATATGACCTCACTGATATGAGGAATTCTTAATCTCAGGAAACAAACTGAGGGTTGCTGGAGTGGTGGGGGGTGGGAAGGATGGGGTGGATGGGTGATAGACATTGGGGAGGGTATGTGCTATGGTGAGCGCTGTGAATTGTGCAAGACTGTTGAATCACAGATCTGTACCTCTGAAACAAATAATGCAATATATGTTAAAAAAAAAAAAAAAAGAAGAAGATAGCAGGAGGGGAAGAATGAAGGGGAGGAAATCGGAGGGGGAGACGAAACATGAGAGATGATGGACTCTGAAAAACAAACTGAGGGTTCTAGAGGGGAGGGGGGTGGGAGTATGGGTTAGCCTGGTGATGGGTATTAAAGAGGGCACATTCTGCATGGAGCACTGGGTGTTATACACAAACAATGAATCATGGAACACTACATCAAAAACTAATGATGTAATGTATGGTGATTAATATAACAATAAAAAATTTTTAAAAATTACTGCTCCAATCATGAGCTGGTTTGCAAACTATCCCTGCAGCAGAATCCCTGAAGGAGTTGATCCAAAACGCAGCCTCCTGGCCTCAACGCGAGGACTCCCGAATCACAGTCTCGAGGACTGTGCCTGTGGTGTG
The DNA here is from genome assembly GCF_964656455.1 of Halichoerus grypus. Classification (NCBI taxonomy): domain Eukaryota; kingdom Metazoa; phylum Chordata; class Mammalia; order Carnivora; family Phocidae; genus Halichoerus; species Halichoerus grypus. The sequence continues at coordinate 81,338,653 of NC_135717.1, read as the reverse complement.
TGTTCTAACAAGTTCCCTTCATGAGTCTCAAGCACACTAAAGTTTAAGAACAAGGCTCTAGACCAGAGAGCTTACAATGGTCACTCGCTCTGAAAATGCTTCTGATGAGACCACCCACTAGTGTCTGAGGAAGAGAAAGGAAATGCACAAGAGGTTGTGAAGAGATAACTATGAGGATGAGTGGACAGAACTGAGATTATTACGCTCGGACAAGAGATGGCTATGAAGGTTCCCACTGAACATTCCCACAGCCCCGAAGTTTCCCGTGGGATATGGTAGTCACAGTTCTCACCTCTGATGAGGACCCTGCAGGGACTGTGGTGCAGTATGCAGCACAAGTGGATCGGGTTGGTATTCCAGGGTCATTAAATGGAAAAGGCATTCACAGAAAACTGGGAGAACCGTTTTCTATCCATAGGCTTCCTTCCAAGGGTCACTGAAGATCAAACACGTATAGACAAGGTGACAGACTTCAGTAGGTTCCTTTCTCCTCTGAGATTGAGGAAATTCACCTTTAAACTGGGACCCATTTTAAAGAACAGTTGACTCTTTCAGAAAAATGGCTCTAAAGAAATGGAATGTGAAAGCAAGATGGTATCATGATGGAAGGAGCAATGGACTAGGAACTCAGAACGGAGCAAATACACTTTTGTGTGCCATGAAACAGCATGGTGTCCGGAAAGGACACTGGGCCTGGAGTCAAAGGGCAAGACTTGAGTCCTAGCTTTTCTATTTACAAATGCAAAATTTGGGGCAAATGCCTTAGCACTTTCAGTCTCTTCATCTAAAAGGGTAAAGTGTAGATTTTGCAAAATGTAAAATTTCCATAATAACACCTACCTTGTTCATTCCAGAATTGTTATAAAAGTCAATTAAGAAAGCAAATATGAAAGCACTTAGTATTCAAAAAATTTTGAAATAGATTTTTTTTTAATTTGGCAATAAAATATAATTCTATGTACATTCCATCCGTGCTGTGTTTTTCGAGTTCTTTCTTTAATTAGATAGAAACAATCCAGGATTCACATTATATGAAAACTGTTTTTTTTTTAATCAAATTTTACTGAGACAGTTGATAAGAGATTTTTTTTTTTTCCCTGAAGGGAGTGTGGAGAGATCCAGCACATATCTCAGAACCTTTAGGATTTGGTTCATGGATAGCTTTTTTCTTCCAGACCATTTATATACATCAGAAAGGCACTGAGTAGCTGAAGAGGAAGCCAGTGACAAGAGCAAAGTGATGGCAATTGTGCCCTCAGAAGACATGACAGCAGGAGGCAGCAGGTTGCAGGTCAAAGGGCTGATAACAGGTTCTTATAATGGCTCAGCCCAGGACAGACTCTGAGACTTTAACGAGGAGTGGACACACAACCTTATTTTGTTCCATACAGATTCCAGCTGCCATATAGCTCATTGGAGGTATCAATACCTTCTTGATTTGCAACAGCCTCCTTAGAGTTCTTCTTGGATTGCAGTTTAGAGAGTGGCCAATCGTCCGCCTCTCCTTACCAGGGACAAATGTGCAGACTTTTCCTCGATGCCCTGGCAATATGAATGGCCCCAGGACAAGAGGATGGGGGCCCACAGAGCTAAAAGGGGAAGTGTTCCCTTTTCAGGATCTCTGTGTCCATTTCTCACACTGAGTCATCTCTGACTTGTGGCCAAAAGTCTTAATATTCTAAGCTCTAAAATGGACCTAACCACTTATGCCTTAACCTCTAAATAAAATGCTCTGAGGTCTTTATTATATTTTATCATTATTATTGTTACCACTACAAGTATCATGATCAATTACATTTTAAGCCTTCACTATGCACCAGGCAGGATAGCTTTATACACATTATATCATTCCATCTTCACAACATTTTGAGTAGGGACTCTTATAATTTCCTTACCATAGATTGATAGCTGAGGCATAGAGAGAATAGGTAGTTGTTAGAACTTTAGTCAAAAGAGCCAGGACTCAAACTCAGGTCTTTAAGTACTACGTATATATTGTCTCTTCTACAAGAAGTGCTATGAAACCAGGGTTGCTTTCACTGTATGGAAAATGAGATTTTCTCTCAAAAGAAATCACTAACGGTATGTATTTAATTTGCTTTTCTTTAAGCAGTGGAGAAATCATGGGAAAAAGAGGAGGTGCTCTCCCTGCAACCATTCAGGGTGGGATAAAGGAGAGGTGTGCATTATCCCAGACTACTCTCCCAGTGGGTGCTTTATAGCAGAGGTTTGGAGAATGTCTACTCTTATTCAGGTAAGGAAGCAAATAAATTAATCAAAAATGTTAGGTTGCTTTATTCTAGATGATTATATTTATACCCTATCCCTAAAAAAGAAAGCATTTCAGTGGTTTGATTCAATTAGGCAAAACAAACAGCAGCTTGTGACACCTGTGAATAGTTAAGACCTGAATTTCTAAGGGCTTTGTCATCATTAGTTAGTTCATCCACACAGCCTTGCTAGTGGACAGTCCAAGTCTGAGGAGACAGTTCTTCCTGCTCAAATCTTACCGAGAGTCGGGTGCAACCAAGAAAAAGATCTGAGGAGCCGCTGTAATTCATTGTCTTCTTCTACTTCTCTTTCATTGTGTTTCAGGAGTCCCTAGAGATTCTCTCACCTGTCTATATTCAGAAGCCTGCATTTCCTGGGATTCCTGAAAGCATCAACGGAAATTTCATAAAGCGAAGGTGGAGCACTCAGCACCTGGTGGAGCAGTCGGTTGGGATGGGTCAGGGGGCTCTTGAACACCAGCGGCATGGGAGCAGAAGACAAGTGGTGGAGGACAGGTTTGCGGAAAGAACCAGCACTCCTGGGTTCTGCCGAGTCACAGGGAGAGCCGGGTGAGGGAAGAAGGACAGCTGCAGACTAGCTTTGCTACAGCAGGGGGCTGCAGCATTGCAGCCGAAACAGCATGGCTGCCGCTGGCCAACTCCTCCTCAGAGGACCAACTCAGAGGGGAGATGAGGGCATCACACCCGTGAAGCACATGGGATGGGCTTGCATCCTGCCCTAGTGAAGACACATAACCTTGTGTCCATATTTTCTTTGTACTGTGCCTAGTGCCTCTTGCCTGGAAACTGTCAAGTGTAGAGTTATTTAAGATGGTAGCTGACGATTTTATCTATGCTAGATTTCTTGAATCTCTCTTTTCTCCATCCCCAGATCTACCATCTTAGTGCAGCCTCAAACACTGCAGTGGTCCCATAACTGGTTGACTGTCTTGCCTCTTTTCTGGCTGCTTCTCAAGTTTGCTGTCCACACTACAACTCAGTGATCCATCTCATGGGCACACCTGCCAACACTGCTTGCTTTCTTCAAGACCCTCAGGAAGTTCCCACTGCTCAGAGGGCGTGGTCTCAGCTTTCTCACTCATCACTCCACTCCCTTCAGGATACGGATTCTTGTCTTTCTCTCCAGCCTCATCTGTCCCCATTCCTTCACTCAACAATCCAGTCCAAAGACTGAGAACTGCATGTGATTCTTGAAGCAGACCACACTCACCCTCCTCCCCTTCAATCGGTTAACTTCCATTCATCTTCCAGGACTCTGGGTAGATCCTCTCTTCTGGAATCCTTCTTTAACGTCCCGAGACTAGATGAAGTGTTCTTCCCGTGTGTGGGCTCACCACATCATAGTACTTACTACCCTGTAGTAAAACTGCTGGGTTTCACTCTTCCTTTTCCCCACTACACTAACTTTCTTGAGGGCACAGACTCTCATCTTCAACACCGTATCCCCAGGAACTAGCACAGTGCCAGCCCAAAGCAGATGCCTAATAAATGCCGACTGGATCACACAGGGCCTACCTGAAGGGCTAAACATGTGCTCACCCTACTGATCCCCATGACAGCTCGCAGGCGGCTTCTGCTCCCCAGGGAGAGGCAGTGGATGTGAGCAGAGGTGGGGAGCAAAGGCTTTGAGTGAAGCCACCTAGATCCAAATTCTGCTTTGCTACTTTGGGTTGTGTCATACTGGGGAAGTCACTTAACACTCCCAACCCCAGAATGCCTTTCTTATCTGCTTTCTCATCTATAAAATGGGCACCTCATTATTGGATTGTGATGAGAATTAGAAAAGCTATGAGAAGTACCTCAATCAAAAAGGTAACAGAGCAGAGAGATAAAGAGCACAGAGACATAAGCTGGAACTGGGGATTTGCCACATTTTAGCCATATGACCTTAAGCAAAGTATTTAAAGTAAGCCTCAGTTTTCTCTTCTGTAAAATGGGGCCAATAGCAATACTCACAATGCTAAATTGCCTCTCTGAAACATCAGGGCGAGGAGCTTCATCTTGCCTTTGTACCACAAGGGAGGAATGACTGAACTGATTAAGTGAACCCAGGAGAAGGGCCTGAGCAGGTGTGACTCTGCCCCTTCTAAGTTTTCTTTTTCAAACTTGCCTGGCTACAAGGAGGTTTACTCAATCACAGCTGCTGAGCCCCTACTCCATGTTAGGTCCTGTGCTAGGCACGAGGGAAACAGCATTAATAAAGCAAATTTCTAAACAAGGATCTAAAATACATATATACAATGGAATATTACTCAGCCATCAAAAAGAGTGAAATCTTGCCATTTGCCATGACATGAGTGGAGCTAAAGAGTATTATGCTAAGCAAAATAAGTCAGAGAAAGACAAACACCATATGATTTCATTCATATGTGAAATTTAAGAAACAGAACAGATGAACATGGGGTGATAAAGAGAGGGAGGAAAATCTTAAGAGACTCTTAACTATAGAGAACAAACTGAGGGTTGTTGGAAGGGAGGTGGGTGGCAGAAGGGTGAAATAGGTGATGGGGATCCAGGACGGCACTTGTAGTGATGAGCACTGGATGATGTATGGAATTGTTGAATTACTAAATTTTACACCTGAAATTAATATTACACAGTATTAACTAGTTATATGTTAACTAACTGGAATTTAAATTTTATTTATTAAAAATAAATAAATAAAAATACATAATATAATGTCAGGCAGTAGTAAGTGATTTTAAAGAAGTGAGATAAAGGCAAAGAGAATGATAGAGAGGGCAGCTATTTTAGACAAAGTGGTCAGGGGAGGCCTCTCTGAAGAGGCAAAGCTGAGCAGTGACCTGAATAAAATGATGAGCAAAGATCACGGGTAGAATTCCTCCAAAGAGGAAATAGCATGTGCAAAGATCCTGAGGCAAAAGTGAGCTTGGAGTTCTCAAGGAACATCAAGAAGGGCACAGTGGTTGAAGCAGTGCGGCAGGGCGGGGTGGGGGGCGGGGACGGTCTGGGAAGCTGGCAGGGGCTGTCATGAGGAGCTTTAGAGGTGAAAGTAAAGAGTTTAGGTTTTCCTTCTAATGGGAAACTATGAGGAGTTTGGAGCAGAGGAGTAACATGGTCTGATTTATGGTTTGCCATCACTCTGGCTGCTGTGTTGTGAGAGGGGAAGGAAAGAGAGATGCTGAGAAGATATCTAGGTTGTCTAAGCAAGAAGTGAGTATGGCTTGGATCAGGCAAAGGTAGAGGTGGAGCTGAGGTATGGTTAGAAATGAGAGAGATGCATTTTGTTAGGGTATGTGGATGTTCATCATTAATTCTTGTCCCATTGAATGGAAGGTGGGAAGGAAAAGAGGAGTTGGGAGATGGGGGCTCGAGGGCTTCTTCCTGAATGCCCGGGGTGCCTCAGTCCTGCCACTTGCTGAGCTGGAAATGCTGGGGAGGAGCAGGCTTGGCTGCTGATGTGCTGGTATAAGATGGGGGCACAGGTATATCTCCTCCCCCACCTTCTGTCCATGGAGCAAGAGGTATGACCCTGTGGGAGGGGCTGGGTGTGTGCAGCTCTGCCTATGACCACATGAGCAAGTTTACTTCAGGGCTGAAACTATCAGGGAGCCCTGTTGTGACCCAAAGTCTTATTTTCCACTTCTACTTTATCACTAAGAAAATGCTCATCTGTTGACCCCCACTTTTCCAACCATGAGGTCCTACTTCTCAATTGGTCCAAAGTAGGAGGGAAAGACCATTTATACACTAGAATAAAGTCACAATACTGGAATTAAAAAAAAAAAAATGTCCTGAAAGCCCACAATTGGATAAATAAGCCATTTATTTTCAATGCAGATGACTCCAGGAGAGGCCATATATGAAAATGTTGAGGCTCCCAATCTGCAGTCTGAGTTAATAAATAACGAAAGTGTGAAAACATTTGCACATCAAGTATTTCTGCAAACTAAATCAACCAGGTGTCCCTTCCAGCTCTGTAATGATCTCTTTGCTTTCCAGAAGGGCAGGGAATGTATAAGGAGGAAGTCCTTTCTGAGAAAGACAAGAGATGTACCCCTAGAAGCCAAGGCCACTATGAAAGCTTCTCGCCTCCTCTGTCTAGGTTTATCCTGCCTGAACTGACCATCCACTGACAGTCCAGCACCCAAGGAAAATAACATCAAGCAATATGGAGAGATCTTGTCGCAAACAGGGACCCATCTAATCAAAAAGGCCAGGGAAATGTGAACTGATGACAGTTAACACTTATTGACCAGGCCCTGTGCTGAGGGCTTTGCCATGACCATCCCATTTTATGCCCACACACTTGAAGTGGGTACTTTGATCTCATGGCTCACAGGTGAGCAAGTTAAAGCCACCTGCCTGAAACAGCATGTCAATAAGGGCCAGCATCTGCAGTAGAACCCAGACAGTGCAATTCCAGAGCCCAAGTTCCTCTCTCCCATCACGTTCTTCTAGAAGTTTCTGTTACTGATACTCCAACAGTCACTCTTACCAAAATGTCTCAGCTTCCTCCAAGCTGATAAATGTCCACCCCCAACTGACTGTCAGTCCCTATTCTGCACGGAGACAGGTGGGTCTTGACAAATGAAACATGGTGGTGCAATTAGTGTGAGTAGCGATTGCCTGCCAGGGTGCGGGGGGGAGCAGAGCGTGTGGCTTAGCGCCCGCGCTACATGTCACGGGACCTTGCTGTGACTCACAGGCCCACGGTGGGGATGAAGGCAGCAGCTCTGGGAGGCTGCCTGTCAGAGTCCCAGCCAGGATCTGCCTGCAAACGCTTCCGGCTCCACAGAGACGGCTGAGCAGGAGCACGGCCCAGCAATCAGGCACATTAAGCCCTGACCCTCAAGCCCCAAACTTAAAAGGATCAGGCCTCCGCACAGGTAGAATTCTAATGCAGTCTAAAAATCTGCACCCTCAGACCATGCTTGGTCCTCAGACAATGTAGCTAGATTCCAGGGTGAACGTGTAGGAAGAGAGCAAAGCAGGGAGACCTAAGCAGCAAATAATCCCAAACGCATTTCTTTTCGGCTTCAGGAAGAAAATATGGTTCATTTTTAAAATTTAATATAATTTTATTATTATTATTATTATTATTATTATTATTATTATTATAGTGGAGAGAAGCTTTACTTTTCAAATTATGCCTCAAAAATACAAGTCTGACTAAGTCTTTCCCCTGTTTAGAATACTTCAGGGGCTCCCCATTGCCCATGGGGAAGCTGTCATTACTTGGACCCCACACCCTGTTCAGCCTCATCCCCTAACACCACCACACTCCCTCTCCCCACACTTACACATCCTGCTCTCCAGTTATAGGCAGAGAAATGGACTGCAGGAGCTCTAGTTTTGGTCTTCCCAGAATGCTTTGCCTTTCCCTCTTCTTAGGTAATAAGGTCCTCTTTCCTGTGGGAACCTTCTCTTTGTGGTCCAGGTGTATGGACTCTGTGCCTGCAACTGCCCAGGGATAGGCCTAGGGTGGGACTTTGTCAGAGTTTCTCCCTGTCCCAGCTGGGGGGGTCCCTGGCCCTAGCAGGACTAACTTTCCATATTTGCTATCTGGAAGCTGGAAGAGGAGTGTCTCGCTTTCTCTAGATTTACAGATTAAAAGAAACACAGGAGCCTAGTGCAACAGGAACTGTTTCCCTTCCTCCTCCTCCTCTTCCTCCTCCTCACCTCTACGACCCTACCTCCCACAGTGGAGAAAGCCTGCCTAGGAATTAAGCTAACCCAGGCAGAGCTGAGATGGGCAGAGGGAAGGACAGAGGCCTGAGGAGCACATTTGACTACCTGAAGCCAGCTATACCTGCAGCCCCTGGACTTTTTAGTTCTTGGAAGCAACACATTTGTTTTTTTCTCTTTGAAAAACTACTTTGGGTTTGGTTTCTACTATTTGCAATCAAAAAAGGACTTGGAGTTCTTGAATGTGCCTTGTTAGTTTCATTTTCAGTGATGCTTCTGCATGTGCTGTTTCTTCTGCTTATAGTTTTGGTACTAATCTTGTCTGGTCAAGACTCAAGTCAAGTGTCTCTGCTTCCAAGAAGTCTTTCCTGCCATATCCATGGGCAGCTAGACCTCGCTGCTGTACACCCAGGTCATTGCAGGGCTTTCACACTGTGTAATAATCCCTGGTGAGTACAGATGCTTCACCTACTAATAGGATAAGGGAGAAAAGAATTCCCAGAACCCAGAGGGTCAGCTGTGTGGAGAGGACCACTTTATCGGTGCTGTGGCCTCAGAGGAAGAATATGGTCAACCAACAATGACCCAGCAATGGGTGAGCACCAGGCCCACCCTCTTGTTGTCCTTACTTGAAATATGGTGGCCCAGGCAATGTATTCTTTACAGAGATGAGGTTACAGAGCAGGTGCAGAAGCACAGAGAGTAAATTTAGAGAAGAAAAGAAAACTACCCAGTATCCTGAGACTCCCCTCCAGAAGGGGTAAGACAGTCTACACAGGGGAGAAGGAGGGGGTCTGAGACTACTGGGTACCCTTAACCTGATTGCCTCCACAGAGGACAATACTTTTATTGAAGTATCTTCAGTGACCTCATTTGAATGTGCTGTTTCCTGTGTGGACATTGATTGATACATGTAGATTCCGTAAGGTTCCCTCCCCCAGCGCCACCCAGCTCCAGAACCTCACTTTGAAGATTCAAGACTGGCAATGCCCAAGGTAAGTTACAGGAGGCAGAGCACCTAGAGCTGATTGAGCCAAGAACAAGAAACCTCAATGGCCTGCCCAGGATCACATAGCAACGAGCTAAGAATAAACCTCTGACCTCCTGCTGTCCACCCATCCAGAGCCTCTCCCCCTCCTTTCCACTAGTGTATACAACATGGGGCACTCACCAAGAGAGTTCCCACTTCTATCCCTAGGCAAGCTGCTACATTTCATTAAGCTAACTAATGTTGCTCCCAGCATAGGGGTTGTTTGGGGGGAGGAGCGGGGGGGGGGGGTGTTTCCTGGAGGGAAAAGGAAAAGTTGAACAAAACAAGCAAACCTACTGCTCCAAAGGAAAACGCAGTCCCCAACCAGCCCTGGGCAGCTGTGAGCCTGGGGGGTGGCATGCTGGCTCAATTCCAGAACTGCAGATACAGTCAATGACCAAGTGGCCCTGCCGCCCAGGGCCTGCCTGCAGGCTGTGCTCAGTGAGGGCTGTTCCTGCAGCCACAGCCCTCCCCATCCCTCTGCTGCACTGACACCGCTGAAGGCTCACTGGGCTGTGAACTCCAGAGCTGGGCTCTGTTCCCAGCTCTGCCACTAGCTAGCTGTATGACCTTAAGCAAACTGCTTTCCCTTTCTAGTCCTCTGTAAAAGGAGGGTGTTGGAATCCTGGGCTCAGAGGGGACTTCTGTCTCTATTTCTCTGTAATTGTATGACTTCCTACCTGTGTTTCTCAGCATTTTGGTTGGAACAGTTTTGAGGTTTTGTTGTTGTTGTTGTTGTTGTTGTTGTTTTTACAGTGCAGATTGGATGCAGCAGAGCAGAATGCTTAACATTCCTAGCTCCTGGCACCAAATGCCACAATGACAACACCAATCCTTTTACTCATATCCAAATGCCCCCTAGAGACCTAGTTGTACCCTAGGTAAAGATTTTGTCCAGGAAGGGCAGAGATTCAGAAGGAAGTGTTTCTTTTCTCTATAACCCCCTGGTCTCTCCTTCAAGAAAGTAAGGCTCTTTACATATCTCCAGAAAAATGCCCAAATAATTCAGTCCTATAATACAGGCAGACTATCCCAGGAAGTTAGAATTAGAGGGGTAATAAGGTCTATATTTTGGATTCAATCTTTGTGGAAAAAAGAATTTGAGTCCCCGGCATCCAAAGACATTGCTAATACTAGTCAACATAATATGGGTTGTGGCTCTTGAGGAGGGTGAATGTAGAACATTACTCATCAACCCAAGTGTAAAAACACTAACTCAAAGAGCTAAAAGGCTAAGACTAATACAATATTTCCTTCATAACATTCCATACTTCTCAAAATTCATTTTCAAAATAAAGCTTTGTTATGAAGTAAGAAGGGTTGGTCTTAACAGCCTCCATTTATAGTTGCCATGAAGACAGTTGTCCAAGGTCCCACCAGCACTTTGGTCTCCTGAGTCCTAGTTATGCACTAGTCCATGGTTCAGAAGGAGGGGAGCAGCAGGGGCATGGAATCTGGGAGTAGGCCCTATAACCAAAAAAGAGATAATATGGAATTCCTCTTCATCTCTGACCTAAATGGAGACACACTAAATGGGATGGGAGAAAACTGGACTTCAGAGGGCCAACCCCATATCGCACCCCAGTAAAAGAGGGCCAGTGGCTCAGAAAATCAGCCTTGAAAAGAAGAGGTGGATAGGTATGTGAGTGGTGACAGGGACCTCAAAGTTCACCGAGTCTATTTTGAGGAGGCTCCTGGAGAGGGAGAGCATCCCGAGCAAGATCGGGTCTGCAGGAGATGGGGCTGACAAGGAACGACAGTACTCAAACTGTATTTAGTTGCCCCTGAGGTGTCAATAAGATGAGAGCTCCCACTGAGAAGTCGTTGTTAGTGGAATTGCACTCTGGGGCTATTAGTGATGAGGGAATTCTTGAGAGGAGTTGGCAGATGGCCCCTCCTCCTCTCAGTGCTCTGAAGGTCACTGCTTCCCCACCCCCACGCCAGGCCCCTCTGATCTGAGAGTGGGGGTTCTAGCCCTGGGCCTTCCGCACACTCCAACTCCAGCTCCAAGGTTACTAATTCACTGTTCCATCCTCAGTCTTCTTACTGACCACATTGCTATAATCCAACATGGCAAAATTAGTCCAAGAAGGAAAACTGATGCCTATGGCTATTCAGCTCAAGTCATGACTAGCACACATCATCAAAAATTCATTATGTGCTCATCTGCAAAAAAACACCACACTAATTCCCCTGGAAGGGAATGTCAATATGGCTTCCCCGTTCCCTGCCAAATTTTTATTAATGTGCTTATTAGGTGAGAAAAATCCACTTCCCTGTGTTTAAAGAGAAGAGTTAGAAAATGTAGGAATCCTGGCCTCCGTCTTTCGCCATAAGGCAAAATTTCAAATAATAACCAGATCCACAGCAGATGGACTGGTTTCAGCACTCCTGAGGGGGGAAGGATGGAGCCAGTCTGTCTGTGTCTCTAAGCCGAGAGGGAAACCATGAGCCAGCGTGAGGGGAGCATGTCCCTGTGCATAAAGAGGGAGGGGTGGGAGAGGAGGGGAGGTAGGAGAGACATAGAAGGGACAAAGAGCAGCAGCAACAACCCTGAGAGAATATAAGGAATATGAGGACAAAGAGGCCATCATGGGAGAAGTCAGACATGGGATGGGTAGAGAGAGCAAAGGAAAAAAAAAAACCAGGGGACAGAGCAAAAAACAAACATAAAGAGACTTGTTAAAACAAGAACTCAGTGATTCTGAATGGATAGCTAACCACTTCGTTGGTTATCTGAACTGAGCACTTTGCTAAAGTGGAACTGGAGTAAAACTAACTCACTCGGGGGTACAAAACAGAAGTTAGGAGAATTGGACTCACTGCTGCCCCTGCCATCAACCAGCTGGGTGGCCCTATCAAGCACCTCTGTTCCCAAGACTGTTTCTATGTCTGTAAAATAAGGAAGTAAGTTGGACCAGTAGAGGCTGGAGTTTCTTGATCCAATTCTCAATGTCACTGAGACCATGAACAAAAAAATGACCTGACACCTCAAGCATTTAAAGAAACCATGGCTGATTTCACAAAATCCTGATCCTACAAAAGAAACAGGGGCATCTTCTCTGAGCTATCCCAGGGGTGTATAAAGATGGAAAACTTGAGTGTTCTGAGATGCGTAAGTGAGGTCCAACGTGGACAGGGAGTGGAGAAGGTAACCTCAGGAAGGTTCCATGTCTGCCCCAATTCCCCTGGGCCAGGGCTGACCTGGTCCACACAGTCAACTTTCATCTGCTAGGGCAGAGTCCTGAACATGGGACTTTCGGGAGACCACATGGCAATGCTCCTTTCATGATCCTTGCTTTGTGTCCACTTCTGTGCTGACACATGCTCTCCTTGGAGAGTTGTCTCCCCAGTGGATAACTCAGCATCTCCTCCCAGCCCCTCCTGCCCGCAAGTCCTCACCAGGAATCTCAGTATCCCTGCCTCCAGCAAGGTTGCACTGTGCCATTTGGTTTGCTCTGGGATGCCTTGTTTTTGGTTTTCTCCGTGGCTTTTTCCTATGACTCTGTTCTCCCAAATGCACTTGGAATTTTCCAGTGCTGCCTGTGAACAGCTCTGACCAGCATCTACATCCATTTCCATATCATCTAACTGGCTTACCTTGCGTAACTAGGCCATTCTCAGAGAAGGCTTAGAGGGATAGTTGCAGTCCTAGCTCTTCACTTCATAAGCTGTGCAACCTTGAGCTACTTACATAAATTCCGTGTCTTGGTTTCTTCATCTGTAAAGTGGGGATGTTAATAATAAGACCGAGCTCCTGAGGCTGCCAGGAGGATTGAATGAGTGACATGCAAGGCTCTAAGAATTGTGCCTGTCACATTCTAAGTGATTAATAAACCTCAGCCCTCAGTAGCAAATTCTGGCACTCTTTTTATCCCAAGAAAACACCATCGAAGATATTATTTCCTAGCCTTGACTTTGTATTATAAGCAAGCTTCCACTTGAATCACTGCTGATGGTGTAACTGATACATCAATATCCACTCTCTTCTGTGGTTAGATTCCTTGTACCATCCTTAACATTGAGCAGAGGTCCAAACACAAAGCGCATGAATGAAATGCAGATTATTGAGATCCCCCATCCCCTTCTTGTCAGCAGGCAGCCACCACGCTCCCCTCTGCTCAGCTCCTTATTGAAGAGTGAGTCAGACACATCCCCTCTGACAAGGGCTCACATTACTGTTAAAATCCATTGTTACTCTGCATATTTTCCCTTCCTCCGCTCTCTGCCTGAGATTTTCTGGCTGCTTCCTTTCACAAGATCTTTTCACATACCCCATAGCTGAAGCTCTGTTTCCTTTTTTATTCTGTTAACCCTTCCAAGGATCCATGGTAGAGAAAGAGTATAGGAACAGCTAGCTCCCAACCAGGGGTATTGAGGGAGCTTGGCTTGGCATCCCAGACCACCATTAACTGTCTTGTTTGACACAGCAAAGTGTGCTTGTGCCCCTGCGCAAAATGAGGGCCCTTGGTTCACCTTGCTAAGTAATTCCAACCACCTTTAGAATGAAGGTTCTTGACAGATCTGGTTTTTCTCCCAGCTTCCAATCCCTCCTTTACACTGTGGCCACAGGAAGTGTTGCAAAATTATAAACAACCCCCTATCCCTTACATCTTATAACCTCCCTGGCCCATGAGGTCGTTCAAAATTTGCATGGTACCTGCTTCTCCCACCTCATCCCCTGCCACTGCCCTCCTCTCTTTGTCAGACTCCCTTCACCAGCCCCACACTCCACCCATACAGAGTTATCAGCAGCTCTGCAAAAGCACTAGGGTCTCACACTTCCGGCCTTCACACATGCTCTTCCCTCTTCCTGGGATGCCTGCCAAAGTAACTCCTACTTGTGTTTCAGCTTTTCACCTCCTCTGAGAAGCCTTCTTGGTCCCCCTTTCGTCCTGCCCCACCCACCCCACCTCACACCAGCAGGCAAGCAGCTCTCCTCTGTCTTCCCTTGGCTCCCCCGCGCCCTCTGTTCCGGCACATATCACACTAAACCAGATGTTTGATTTTTATTCTCTCCTCTACTTAGAGCTTTCTGAGGGCAGAGACTCTCTTTTCCATCTCAGAAGTCCCAGGGTCCTCCACAGTCACTGACAATCAGTGAAGAATTTTCTGATTTGAGTTAAGAAGGAACTGAGTTGAACAGAAATAAACAGAGCTGGATTTTTCTGCTGGCCTAAGGACGAATACAAAAACACCTTAGGCAGAGCAAAGAAGTGGGAGTCAGCAGGTCCCGACAGGCACATACAACACCTGACTGTTGGCCTCACAGTGCATTTTCTCTGCTCCCTGGTGGCCTATGAGCCACACATGGGGAAGCTGAACTAGACTCAACTTTGCTAAGTTATCTGCTTTGACATCGGCCACAGCAACTTCTTTCAAGATACATCTCCAAAAGCTAGTGAAACAAAAGCAAAAATGAACTTTTGGGACTTCATCAAGATAAAAAGCTTCTGCACAGCAAAAGAAACAGTCAACAAAACAAGGAGGCAACCCACAGAATTGGAGAAGATATTTGCAAATGACACTACAGATAAAGGGCTGGTATCCAAGATTTATAAAGAACTTCTCAAACTCAACACCCAAAAAACAAATAATCAAGTCAAAAAATGGGCAGAAGACATGAACAGACACTTCTCTGAAGAAGACATAAATATGGCTAACAAACACATGAAAAAATGTTCATCATCATTAGCCATCAGGGAAATTCAAATTAAAACCACATTGAGATACCACCTTACACCAGTTAGAATGGCAAAAATTGACATTTGAGATAATCCAACAATAAATGTTGGAGAGGTTGTGGAGAAAAGGGAACCCTCTTACACTTTTGGTGGGAATGCAAGTTGGTATAGCCACTTTGGAAAACAGTGTGGAGGTGCCTCAAAAAATTAAAAATAGAGCTACCTTATGACCCAGCAATTGCACTCCTGGGTATTTACCCCAAAGACACAGATGTAGTGAAAAGAAGGGCCATATGCACCCCAATGTTCATAGCAGCAATGTCCACAAGAGCCAAACTGTGGAAAGAGACGAGATGCCCTTCAACAGATGAGTGGATAAAGGTGTGGTCCATATATACAATGGAATATTACTCAGCCATCAGAAAGAATGAAAACCCAACTTTTACATCAACATGGATGGGACTGGAGGAGATTATGCTAAGTGAAATAAGTCAAGCAGAGAAAGTCAATTATCATATGGTTTCACTTATTTGTGGAACATAAGGAATAGCATGGAGGACATTAGAAGAAGGAAGGGAAAAATGAAGGGGGGGGACATCAGAGGGAGAGATGACCCATGAGAGACTATGGACTCTGAGAAACAAACTGAGGGTTTTAGAGGGGAGGGGGTGGGGGGATGAGTTAGCCCAGTGATGGGTATTAAGGAGGGCATGTACTGCGTGGAGCACTGGGTGTTATATGAAAACAATGAATCGTGGATCACTACATCAAAAACTAATGATGTGTTGTATGGTGATTAACATAACATAATAAAATTAAAAAAAAAAAAAAAGAGTTACCTGCTCTGGAGAAGCACAGAGAACTAGAGTTAAGGAGAAGATTAAATGCCAGTGTCAGCTCATATTTGACAATACCCTGGAGATTATTCAGCTTATACACGCTTTTGGCAGCCAGCAGAAGTTCTGGGCTTATCAGCAAGTTTGGGTTAAGATCAAGGGTTTGGGATGCTGTGGCAGAAGAGGGTCTAGAGGTGTGTCCATGGCAAATCCTCCCCTTTCCCATGGCTTTGTCCCTCCACTCTTCAGCTTTATTTGGCTTTTCTTTCCTGGCCTGATGCAATAACTGGGGCCATGGTGTCCTGCAACCCTCCTTCTGCATCCTACCTTTCTCTTTTGGTCCGGATACCCCAGAATTCCCCTCTTAAGGTTAAAGGACAACAGTGCACACTTCGTTGTGAACCAAATGAGTCCCTCAGGGTATCAAGAACCTGACCTCACACAGACCCAAGCTCTCATACACATATATGTAACCAAAATTTAAAAGAAAAACAGTATATGTTCTGATTTATGCACATTTCCTTAGATATGCTACTTGAAAAGGGCCTGGGAAGTAAGGAAGGAGCAAGAGGCTCAGATCACGTCCACAAGTAATTTCTTGAATTTGCTAAGAAACTGCTAATAGCACTTCAGGTGCTGGCTTCCAAGTCGGCAAACATGCAGCAGCCACATCCTAAAGCAGGGCAACAGAGCATCTGTTTCCCTACCTGGGGGGACTGGTGGGTTCTCCTAAAGTACAAGAGGCCAGACAAAACCAATTGCCTTGGTCCAAAAAAGGATGAATAGACAGTTTCTAGACCACATCTGAAACCAGAGCTCACAAAAATGGACTTGATAAATCAATTGTGACTTGGAGAGAAAAATGGTACACTGGCAGAAAGCTGGCTATGACCCCTAGCAAGAGGTGACAACTGAGGGCAGCAAACCATAGCAAGGAGAGTCCCAGGGTGTGGGCAGGAATAGCATACTTCTCCCAGGGCCAAGCCCCTCACCCTGGTATCTGTGGTCTTCCCCAGGACCCGTGGATGGGCATCCATCCAAGATCAAAACTGAGTCCACAATTGGACCTGTTCCATGGAAAAATGGTGACAAGCAGATAACATAGTAATAATACCTAGGAATTCTGTAGGTTTCAGAACTTCTCAACTCTCAATGTGTTTCTCTTTGCTTCAGACCTCTTTGGGTAACTATTACACATAGTTGATATTTACCAAGGGATTACTTGCACTAGGACCTGTATTAAGTAATTTATCTTATTTAGTCCTCATGAGAATCCTTTATGGTCAATGTTATCGTGAGCCTCATTTTACAGATGAAGAAACTGAGGCAGAGGAAGGGTAGGTAACATACCTAAGGTCATAGAGTGTTAGAGCAAGGATTAGAACCAGTGGGACTGACCACAAAGCCTGCCCTCTTAACTAATAGGATTGAAAAACAAACATTCCATCAGGAAAGATGATGCAAATGAGCTACCAATGGGAAGATATGTGCTCTGAGGGGCAAGCTATTACAAAAGCATTCATATTCTCTAACTATTGCCAAGCAAAAACATTGTAAGATTATTGGCCTGGGGAAGGGTATACAGTGTTTGGGTATGAAACAGAATTTTTTTCTAAATGAAGATGATTGGTCCACATAGGTTACATAAGTACTGTGCCCAGGGTGTTTGGAAATAAACCCATGGAAGTGGAGGACATAAAGCTGAAGAGAGGATGGGGAGGAAGGAGAAAATAATCCTATATTCTCCTTTTTTTTTTAAGATTTTATTTATTTATTTGACAGAGAGAGAGACAGTGAGAGAGTGAACACAAGCAGGGGGAGCGGGAGAGGGAGAATCAGGCTTCCCGCTGAGCAGGGAGCCTGACACAGGGCTCGATCCCAGGACGCTGGGATCATGACCTGAGCCAAAGGCAGATGCTTAATGACTGAGCCACCCAGGCGCCCCTCTCCTTTCTTTTTCATTAAAACTTTGCAGAGAAATTATATCAAATCATTTCCTTCCTCCTCTGAAACAAACATGGAGCAGAGACCACAAAAATCAAATCCATCCGGAAAATACTTTCCAAGGGAAACAATCATCTCAATCACAGAACTTTGGCAGACAGGAGAGATTTGGAGGAACATCAAGAAAGATCTAAGGATAATGATATTGGTCAGCAAATTAGATACAGCATTGAAATCCAATAAGGCAGCAAAATTCAACGCTAATGTGACTTGCAAGGTTTCCCGAGCCAAGGCAACAATCACACTGTGGGTTAGAAGAGTGATGAGCTCCTTGTTTATACCCCGGGTGGGTCACAATTACAGGGCAGCATTCGATGTGAGCCTCAGTCCTGGAAAGCTCTCAACCAACAGTCAATGATGCTGGGAGGAAGAGAGATGGTAACAAGCCTGAGCAGAAAGAAGCTAGTGGAGGGTCAGTAACCATTTAAATGTCTACTAACAGGTGCAGTTAGATAGCAGGTGAGGTGAGCAGATGAAAATTGGGATGGGATTCTAAGGGAAAAAATTAGCAATCGTGACATTTTTTATCCTGTGGAATATGGAAAGGATAGGATGAGAGAGCCACAGGCTGCCAAGACTCAAAGGGACTCTGCTCTAGGTTCAAGGCTATCTTCATCATCCCAGAGAGGTGACTACTCCTTCACTTAATTAAAGGTTTTCCATGAAAAGTGATTTTACAACTTTCTTCTGCAACTGAGACTGATTTCTGGTTACACACAAATGCCTTTTCAGATCAAACACAAATCTTTCCTCCTCAACTTATACCATATCTTTTCAATGGTCTCCAAAGGAGGATAATAATTTCTCAGCATCCTTCATGTAAAAAAAAAAAAAAAATCCATGCCTGATGGCTAGTAAGTGATGATTCACCTTTCACTTTCTCAGACTAAAAATCTTAATTTCCTACCTGTCTTTCATGCCTCACATTTCCCAACTCTCTGCCCATTTTTGTCTTTTTTTTAAGAAAAAAAAATCAAAAAGCTAAGAAGGGGCTTAACAATCACCCAGCTCATAGCTCTGCTGCAAAGAAACAAAATTTATGTCCAACAAATGACCCCATCCATACTCTTCTGGAGCAGGATTTCTCAACCTCAACACTACTGACATTTCAGGCCAGACAGGTCTTGGTGGTGGGAGGCCGTAGGATGTTGAGCAGCATGCCTGGCTTCTACCCACTAGGTGCAGGTAGCACTGCCACCCCAGTGGTTACAACCAAAAATGTCTCCAGATAATGCCAAATATCCCCTGGTGGGGAGCAAAGAGGTCCATTTGAGACTGTATCTAGTGCAATCCATCTCTATAAATTATTGCACCCCTGCCCCTTTTCCAGGGGAGGTCATTATAAGCCCAAGTGCAAACCCCACTTTCATGTGAATTCTTTCTAGGCTCTCGATCTTTCAGCATTGGTTAGAAGAAACCTTTTTTTTTTTAACAAAGTAATTCTTACAAATATATTATTTTCAACAAAATATAAACTTGCAATCATGTCCATGGCAGGAAAAATTAATCCATGTGTTTTTGCTTCATTTACAATTTAATCACCAAACAGTGTTTTTAAGTGATCATTTGGTGATGATGAGCCTGTTTAGCCTTAACGAGCTTTGGGAAAACTGAAGTTTTTTTTATACAGTATTTTCCATTTTAAAGTAATATACCAAAGGTACATAAGGTTTCGAAAAGAACAAAAACATCCATAATCCCACCACTTTAACAAAACATTTGGGAGTATCTCCTTCCCATGGTGGATGAACATTTTTAATGAGAGGTGCTCATTGGCTGAAAGGGGCTAATCCAATAAGGATTTTAGGAGGAGGGTTGGGTGATTAGGTTGCTTGCAGAAATCAAAGTACAGCATAGCCCAATTCCGAAGATGCATTTTGAAGGACTTTGGAAAAACTCACTGTCATACCATCTGTTTAGGCAGTAGCATGGTAGAAAAGTTTCTCCCACCTCTGTTAAACACTCAATGCCCTCCTGTCTCTTCTCTGATGTGAGCTATTCCTGGTGCCCCAGCAGCCAGAGTAGGCATTCAGGCACACCCCGAAGGGCCTTCAGCTCTGCCACCTGCCCCTGATGCCGAGAAAGAACAGCCCAGTGTGGACCCCAGCGTCGTCTGCCACCTTGCAGAACAGCCCTGCTGAGAGGGTAGCCTTCTCATAGGCGGGATGCAAAAGACCTTGCAGAAGTCCCTTCTACAAAGCACATGGAGACTGAGTCACCCTTTGGTTTTTTAGGTCATTATAAACAACTTTCCAGAATAACAGAACAATTGATAGAGCACAAATAATAGTCAAAGGACAGAATTGAGAATTCTAAAAATTTCGTTAAATTCACCAAGACAACCAAATCCAACACTTAAATCCAAAAATGTCTTCCCTGAGAGTATCAAGACTGGTGCTTTCCAAGTCCCTTTGGAGTCCTGGATGCAGATATGAACTGGCTGAGCTGAATAGATAAATGGAGGAAAAGAAGTATCCCCATGTCCAATAGGCCTCCATCCTCTGTCTTAGGAATACTCCCACTACATGTGCACATTTTCTGCCCCCATTCATCCAGGGTCCTCTGTCCACCACACTTCAGTCCACAAATTCAAAAGGCTAACATGCAGTGGAGAAAAGTTAGAGTAATCAGGCCCATCCAGGATGTGTTTGAGATGCATGGGTGTGTTGTCACACTCACAGACAGTGACCCAGTGCTCCAGCCACTGAGGGAAAAAAAGCTGATATCTCCAAATATATTTTGGATTGCGGCAGGTTGGTTGTCTACATGGAGCAAATAAATTTTATTTTCTCTCTCTCTCTCTCAACCAAAATACTATCTGAATTTTTATTCTGAAAACAGAGTAGAAATGCCAAAGTGTAAATAGAATGTATGCCAAAAAATACTTGTGGATTTAAATTTAAAAAGGATCAAGTCACCTAAGAGTCTAATAAATGAAATACCATAATTCAGTTATCTGAAGCTGAGAAAGGATATCACATTTGATTGAGGTTTTATTATTGGCTTTATTTCTTCAAAAACACTGTCAGATATACCTCCCTTATCTCCATTAGGCACCTCTGAGCACATTTCCTCAAATTTTCTATATGCTCCTCTTCAGAGACCTTAGATTTTTCAAGGCACCCAAGAAGCATCAGTTTTTTCTGCTGGTTCTTGACTAATCATTCAGTCACAATATTTTTCACATGGCCTGGAAGGAAGGAAGGAAGGAAGGAAGGAAGGAAGGAAGGAAGGAAGAAGAGAGGGAAAGAGGGAGGGAGGGAGGGAAGGAGGGAGGAAGGAAGGAAGGAAGGAAGGAAGGAAGGAAGGAAGGAAGGAAGGAAGGATGGAAGGAAGGGAGGAGGGAAGGGAGGGAGGAGGGAAGGAAGCCTCCTCCCTCTCCTCCCCTCATTCCAGCTAAAAATCTTCTTCAGTTTTAGACCACTTATTATTATTATTGGTCCTTTTAACCTTGAGGCTACTCAAAAGCAATAAGCACAGATTTAGAGATTGAGAGTTCCAGTTAATTCACTACTTTTCA
Organism: Halichoerus grypus; assembly: GCF_964656455.1. Classification (NCBI taxonomy): domain Eukaryota; kingdom Metazoa; phylum Chordata; class Mammalia; order Carnivora; family Phocidae; genus Halichoerus; species Halichoerus grypus. Next base: position 81,317,639 of record NC_135717.1, on the reverse strand, counting down.
GATGAGGAAACATTTTACAAAGTGGTGTCCCAAACACCTACTGTTACTATCAACATGTCCTATTTCTGGGCTCCCATATTCTTTCCGCATCACCCTCCTTACCCCAATTTTCCCCACAGTTTCAATGCACCTTCACCTTGGCTAATTAATCCAAACCCCACAGCAGAGCTGCTGAATTGCTTAGCCTGTACTTGCAGTAAGTCCCCAGAGGCTGGAAAGAAGGCCCCTCTGGCCCAACATGTCCTGAAACGCTCCTGCTTGCCCCAGTGCCCAGAGCTGTAACGGGCACAGTAAGGGGCAATTGGGGCAGATTTGCAAAACCTCTCACTGCATGCAGGTTTCACAGTAAATAGGACACCCAAGCTAACCTGCTTTGAAAGTCTCCTAACAGGCACATTTCGTGTTATCATCAGGAATTCCAATCAGCTGATTATTGGAGGAACACACATCAAACAGAATTAATGTATCCCATCACTCTGGCTGCTCGGAGATCAGGGAAACCCAGGGACCTGAAGTAAGGAATATCATTTAGCAGGCCAGCTCTCTGGCTTCAGAGACCGAGTTATTGATCCCTGAGGCTAAAGGAACTCCGCAGGCCAAGATAATGACAGCAGAGCCACAGAAGGGTCCTGTTGCCTCCTTTCCCGCTGCTGCCTTTGCATTAAGCACGGGGAGGTGCTTTTCCCACGGGCCTGGTTGACAGGAATGAGAAGAGCAGCTCTTATTATGAAGTGATGATGAGATACTGTGAGCTAAGTGATGGCTTGGCAGAGGAGTACTGAAAAGAATCAACTGGCCAGCAAAAACTCCTCTCAGATTGGAAAGTGTTTCCACAACGACCTGCGAAAACATCTGAAGGGGGAGAGCCAAAGCACCTGGCTCTGTGTTTTCCAGCTTTCTGAACATTCACATCCTCTGAACACAGCTCCTGTGTTCAGGGCCACCCTGTTTATATTAGGGTTCCATGCCCACATTAATGTGCGTGGCAGGTCTGTGAGTATGACCTCATTCACCCCAAACGCTCCCTAGATGTGAATGGAGCACATGAGGCCAGGGCTTCTTGGCCTTTCCATTCCTTACCCTCCTCAGGTCACTGCCATAGGCAACTGCACCCACCAAAAGGACCACCACTAAGCCAAAGCCTAAGCTGAACAACTTCATCTTCTCTGTCTGTGAGAATCCCTGGATGCAGAGAAGAAGTTCATCAGAAACCACCATCATAATGGCTCATGTCCACTGAATCCAGTGGGCACAGACTGCATTAAGTGCTCTCTATCTATCAATTCATTCCATCCCTACAATGACCCTACAAGGCAGAAATTACCCTATGAGATAGAAATATTCACCTCTGTAAGAAAGACTTAATGTTTGTTTGTTTGTTTGTTTTTTAAATTTTAAAAAAGGAAAACAAGTGTTGGTGAGGATGTGAAGAAATTTGAACTGTCATATATTACCCCTGGAGCAGTCACTTTGGAATACAGTAGTTGCTCAAAATGTTAAACATAGAGTTACCATAGGACCCAGTCATTCTACTCCTAGGTATATACTGAAGAGAACTGAAGACATATGTTCCCACAAAAATTTGTACATGAATTCTCATAGCAGTATTCAAAATAACTAGAAGTTGGAAACAACCCAAATGTCCAGTCATTGTCTGATGAATGGATAAACAAAATGTGGTATATTCCTACAATGTAATATTATTCAGCAATAAAAAGGAATGAAATATTGATGCGAGCTACAGATATGAACCTTAAAAACATTATGCTAAATAAAAGAAGCCAGACACAAAAGTCCACATATTATGTGATTCTCTTTATATGAAATGTTCAGAAGAGACAGATCCATAGAGACAGAAAGTAGATTACCAGTTGCTTGGGGCTGGGGGTGGGGGTAGTTACCGCTAATGGGTACAGGATTTCTTTTGGGGGTGATGAAAATATTTTGGAATTAGATAGTGGTGATGATTGCACAGCCTTATGAATTTACTAAGAACCACTGAATTGTACACATTTAAAAAGTAAATTTTATGGTATATGAATTATATCTTGATAATATTTGTTTTTTTATATAAAAAGGGGGGGAAGGCTTGTGCTCGAGGTATCTCCAGAGTCTCTTCGAATCTAAAACAGCAGTGTAACACAACACTAGAACATGCTGCAAGATCATTCTCTTATATTCACTAACCATTCAATGAGTGCCTGCTTTGTGCCAGGCTAGGAGCTGGGAACACAGAGGTGATTGAAACAGATGGAGACCCTATTCTCTTGGCACTTGGAGTCCAAGGATAGAAACAAAAGAGCAAAGGAAACTAATCAAAAGTGCAATGACAAGAGGCATATGAGGTACTATGGAACACATAGTACATCTAACCTGCATAGGGAAGGGGATCGGGTTAGGCTCTGGAAGGAAGTGATGCTTCACCTGCCTCCTGAAAGATGATGAAGAGGTAACTAGGCAAAGATGGGGTAGGGAAAATATTCCATGCAGAAAGAATAGAGTTTATCATGGTGCTTAGCATATAGTAGGTGTTTAACAAAAATTTGTTGAGTGAATGAATGTACAGCTTGGGCAAACACACTAAACTGAAAGCAGAACACATAAAAGCAACTGAAAGAGAATTTCCATAACTGAAGCAAACAATTTAAAGACTTAAGGGAGTGCAAAGAGATGAGGCTATTCAAATAGGTAAAGTGAGGGCAGGTGAGCCTGTCTTAAGGAGTTTGGACTTTATCCAAGGACTATGAAGAACCATTGAAAGGTTTTACTTACTTGTGGTGAGAGAGCGGGGAGGGGCTTTCTGTTAGACTAGGTATAATCAAAGAAGGTAAAACAAAATATCCTTTGAAAGTCTATGTGGGTTTGGGAGTAATTTCAGGCTGGCTGGATAAAGTAAGTGAGAAGTAACTAAGATCTTAGAGAGGAGCAGCCCAGCCTTTCACTAAAGTGGGAACAAGGGTGCAGAAACCCAGAATCTCAGGCTGCAGAGAAGCCAGGTTTTTTTCCCAGGGACAACCTGGGAAAACCAGCACTGCTTTGCACACCCTGAGCTGAAGGGTCATAGGAGACTGACCTTGCAAGGAGGCTCTTCTGTGTGTCTGGCCCCAGGACAGCTTGTGTCCTTTCAATAGTCCGACTCTGTGGGTTGAGCAGCAGTGCCCATTGAAGGGAGTGGTCACAGATGAGCAACTGTTAAAGACCCAGCCAAGGAGAGAGATGTGGAGGGCAAACCCCTGTACCTCCTTAAGAGATGCTGGAGGTGGACAGGAGGAACTTAATATTGACTGTACATCTACTACGTGCCAAGCAAGATGCTTTCATCTTCTCAGTTGCTACCAACACGTCCCATCACGGAAGTTTGATTATTCTCATTTTATAGATTAGAAAGCTGAGACTCGACATTTAAGTCATGTGCATAAGGATCAGGGACCAGACTTAAATGGAAAGTGTCAACCTCATGACTCCAAATCTTATGCCTTGTCTTTTCCTTTGTTTTTGGATCTCAGGTCCTGAGAATCATTGCAAGGAACTTTCATGCTATTTTTCCCCTTCATCCCTGATCTTGACCACCCCCCCCAGTCCCCTTTCTTAGTCCCCTGACAAGTACCCACACCAGTGTGATGGATATGTCTTTGAATATTGGTGTCCCCGAGAAATAGATAGTATTCTAACTCATGTGTGTGTATTTTTACTTACATTAATAAACATGTGTTCTAGAACTCAACCTTAATTCGGTCCCATGTTTTAAGATCCATACCTCAATTGATGTATAGCATTCCACAATTGTGTGTACACACCACATGCAACTTATCCTTTCTCATGGAGATGACACCTGGGATGTATTCATTAGCCAACTATCACAAACAATGCTGTGATGGATACCCTCACACATTTCTCCAGACAGACCTGTGCAAGAGCTGTTCTGAAGTCAGTACACAGGAGTGGGACTGCTGTGTCATGGGTGCATATTTAAATTCCTGCTGCAAATGGGCTTTGCTAATTTTCACTTTCACCAATGGAGCATGAGGGTTCTTGTTCCCCTAGATCCTCACAAACACTATTATCCCATTTTTAAAACTTTGCCAATATTATGGGTCTAAAACAACATCTCAGTTTTTAAATTAGCATTTCTTTTATTACTAATGAGACAGGGCATTCCTCAAATATTCATTAGCCATTCACCAGTTTTATACTTTCTGTTTCTTTCTATTGACTTCTTACCTTTTTTTGGACCAATCCCCTTACTGATTTTAGATGTTGAAAAATACCATCTCTATGTCTGTGATCTATAACTAGTCCCTGGTGTCTTTCACTGAACAAAAAGTCATCATTTGGTCTTACTCTTTCCCCATAATCCAGCCTGCTTGGCTATTACTCATGTGGTAACAAAAGCAATGAAGTTTTGGAAGCTAGATGTCATAGGTATCAACCCTTTGGATTTTGAAAATAAAGTGCAATTTTAGCTAAGTGTTGGTTTATTGGTTCTGTGGAAGTTCTCCAGTTGACTTCAGCAACTCAACGTCAATATCCTGTCTGCTTTTAGTTTCTACAAAGCCTATCAGAAGAGAACCAGGACATGAAAGGCAAGTGTGGACAAACAGCATCCGATGGTCCTTCCAAAACTGTCCTTCCAAAACTTCCAAAAAGTTTATAAGTGTTTCTCCAGTCTCTTCCCCTAATATCATTTGGAGAAAATACACCAATGGTGGCTGAATAAGTAGGTGCCCCAAACTGTGTAAGTGGGTGTGCTTTGTGAGGGCGTGTGTAAACAAAGAGCAATGCAAGCACTGGGCTGGGGGTTCAAATTCAAGTTCTGACTGACACTTGCTTACTGTTAGTCCTTGAGAAATCCATCTCTGAGCTTCAGTCTTCATATCCGTAAAATGAAATTTCAAAGTAAATGAACAGAGGAGACCCAAGGATGACCCAAGAAATATTCTTAGAACCTGAATATGTCACTCAATCCATTTAAAGAAAAACCATAAATTCTCCACTTTATTCTCGTTGGTGTCACAAGTGGGTCAGAAACCTTGTCTACGCTGCATACACTTGGAAAGATAAGACTAAAGTCAGTCTGATTTTAAGGCAAAAGAGAAAAAAGTAGACAAAAAAAGCTTGTCTCAATGAGGCAGCACATGCTTTTTTTCTGGACTTGAAGAGGGGACAGTCTGAAGGATCAGATCTAGTTGATGTAGTAATCTCAGTAACCTCACGAACACAGGACTCAGAGCTGGGAGAAACTGCAGAAAATCAAAGCCACCATTTTCTACACTGGATTTCAATGACACCATTGACACCTTAGACTGCTCTGAACCTCAAGCTTACTCCAGCCATTACAGGTGACTTCCCTCAAAGCTCCCCAGGGCCCTTTTTACTTGCCTATCTTCTTAGTGGTCACATCATGTCCAGGCTTCAATTACCATGCATGTGCTGAGGATTTCCAAATTTGTATCTCTGGTATGTATCACTCTAACTACACCTTGTTCTACATCTTCATGGATGCTTCACAGCTACCAAAAGTCAGCTCCTACTTCTCCCTACCAAACCTGTTAATCCCCTTGTATTATGTCAGAATTCAGTGCTGCTACCTTTCAGTCTCTCAAGCCAGAATTGTGAGAGTCATTCTTGATATTCCCCACTCCCTTACCCTTGCCATATTCAATCAATCACCAAATTCTATTCATTTCACCTCCTTACATGTCCCAAATCCACCCAGTTCTCTTCACATCCCTGCCACATGGTTAGCCCAAACCTCCATTACTTCTTGCCTCAACAGTGTCCTTACTAGTCTCCACTGGGAAATCCACCCACCACATTGCAGCTAAAATGAACATTTTCAAAATATAAATTTTACCATGCCATTCTCTGGTGTCTCCATATTACCCTCAGAATAAATCCTTATATGGCCCTTCACGATCCATCCCCTCCACCTCTCTAGCTTCATTCCATGCCACTGTGTCCACCCCCATTACCCATGCTCTTACACTCTAGCCAGACTGGCTTCCCACCACATGTCTAGGGTCAAGAAGGCACAGGCCTTTCCCCAAATTCAGAACCTTCACACATGCAGCTTCTTCAGCCTGAAATGCTCTCCTCCCTATCCTCACCTGGTTGCTTCTACTCAGTCATCAGATTTCAGTTTAGATGCCCCTTCCTCTGGAGAGATGCCTTTGTGCCCCCAGACCAAGTTGGTGCACATATTATGTTTCACATTCTTCTTCCCATCATACTTCAAGTTCTGTAAAAGTGAGGACTCCATCCATCTTGCTCATCAATGCATCATCGAAGAACTAAAAAGGTTCTTAATAAAGATTTGTTAAATGAAAGCAAAAGATAGCATACAGGTATACAGGTAGAGTAGAAGGAAAATTAACATAGAATCTGTATTACAGTGTCTTGCTCAGCCTTGTCTTCACCTAGGAAATCCATTTCAAAATGCTGCCAGAGTAGATCCATTTAATCTTTGTAAAACAGAGTCAGATGTTATTCATGGCCTAAAACCTTTCAGTGGTTTTCTGCCTTAATCAAAGTAAAAGCCAAAGTCCTTAAAATGACCTACAGTCCCAACATCATCTGGCCTACTGCTATTAGACAGGCTTTTTTGCCATTGTCTGAACAAGTGAGACACACATCCACCTCAGGACCTTTGCACTTGCTGTTTCCCTTGCCTGGAATGCTCAACCCCCAGGTATCTGCATGGCTCACCCTCACAGTTCAATCTTCATCTAAATATCACCATCACAGTGTTGCTTTTTATGGCTTCTCTATTTAAAGTTAGAATCCCCTGACATTCCTTTTTGTTCTTTTCTGTCTTATTTTTCTCCATACATTTAATACTGCCTATATATTTTACTGATTTACTATTATTTGTATCCTCCCACTAGCATATAAACTCTCTGAAGGCAGAGACTTTTTTGTCTGTGCCATTCACTGCAGTATCCCAGACATTTAAAACAGCCACAGAGGAGGTATATACTGGTGGACAGAATGAGTGTCTTCTCATTTTCATGTCTGACCACTGCATTTCATGTTTTATTGTGTTTTGCTTTGGTTCCAGAGCATTCTGTGGATCCTTTTCTACAAGTCTTTTTAGAATATTTCACCATCTGCCATGTCTGCAACAAATCTCTTGAGTGATTGAAAGTTTGAGCTGAATATAATCTATCAGTTTTATTTCCTGCCCCCACACATGCTCTAACTCTTCCCAATTTAGCAAGTCCCATTATATAGAAACTCTAATTATAGGAAAGTGTAACAAAAGCAGTTTCATGTTGAAATAGCATTCACATGTGCCCTCCAGAGAGGTATTCAAACTTATATAGCAGACTAGAGATATTACAAGATATGCAAGAGACAGTTGGGTTTCAAATGAGCATCACTAAATTGAGAGGAAAGGGAGCAGAATGCCTTCCTAAAATATAGAGACATTTTCCAGGGACCCACTAGGAAGTGGGTCTTCATTCATGTATTCATTTATCAGTCTGTAGATATTATTTAATATCTTTTATGTGATGGGCACTGTGGTGAGTCTATACAAAGATAGCTCATGATTTAGAAGAGACAGGCCTGTAAACAGATAAATTATCTCACTATGTGGTAAGACCTATTGCAGAAATATGGGAAGCAACTAAGTCTGCCAACATGAGTCAAAAAGCTTTCATCAAGGAAGTGACATTTGAACAGGGTTTTGAAAGACAACTTGGAATTGTCCAAGTGAAGAAGAGCATTCTGGGCAAAAGCAATGCCTGTGTAATGAGAGGGGCTTATGCAAGGGGTGGAGTCTGGGCCAGTGTGAGAAGCTCCACATGGCAAGAACCCATGCTGAGGTGGGTGCAGCAGGGGAGGAGGAGTTGCTGAGGACCACACTAAAGTTTTAGTTTAGGAGTTTGGTGAGCTCTACTTCAGAAATGGAAGAAGAACAGGTCTTAACAGTACAAGGGATGTGTTATACTCTGAATTTCTCCATTTTGAAACAGGGGCCTGAAGAAAGGGGTGGTGAGAAATGTCTCTTTCCCACCTCAACCTAACTCTGGGAAAACTGGAGAGACTGGACTGAGTGGGCAAGAGTGGAGGAAATAATACATACTTCACTCCCTAAATAGCTTTTCTCCTCACATTCTCAAGTTAGAGATTCCTTTGAGCTAACAAACACCTCTTAATTTGAAAGTACCCTCAAAAGGAACTTAATGCCTAAAAGTCATTGTCATCCAACTTAAGCAGTCAATCAGTCATTCCACAAAGATTTAGAGTCAACCAGGAACCAAATCTTGGGGATATGCTGATGAATAGGACATGGACTCTGTCTTCAGAGAGCCAAGAATGAATAAAACTAAGAGTTGAGTCATAGGGTAATTGCACTCCTGGGTATTTACCCCAAAGACACAGATGTAGTGAAAAGAAGGGCCATATGCACCCCAATGTTCATAGCAGCGATGTCCGCAATAGCCAAACTGTGGAAAGAGCCGAGATGCCCTTCAACAGATGAATGGATAAAGAAGATGTGGTCCATATATACAATGGAATATTACTCAGCCATCAGAAAAGATGAATACCCAACTTTTACATCAACATGGATGGGACTGGAGGAGATTATGCTAAGTGAAATAAGTCAAGCAGAGAAAGTCAATTATCATATGGTTTCACTTATTTGTGGAACATAAGGAATAACATGGAGGACATTAGGAGAAGTAAGGGAAAAATGGGGGGCGGGAATTGGAGGGAGAGATGAACCATGAGAGACTATGGACTCTGAGAAACAAACAGCGTTTTGGAGGGGAGGGGGAGGGCGGATTGGTTGGCCTGGTGATGGGTATTGGGGAGGGCACATACTGCATGGAGCACTGGGTGTTATACGAAAACAATGGATCGTGGATCACCACATCAAAAACCAATGATGTATTGTATGGTGACTAACATAACATAATAAAATTAAAAAAAAAACAACTAAGAGTTGAGAAAATCAGCATTTTGTCAGAATAGGACAGAGGAAGAAGAAGACATTCCAGAACCCGGGTTGGACTTGATGGGGGGAATACTGGGGTTGTTTGCTCCAAGTAATGTGCATGTCTCTTACTGAGATCTGAACATTGAGGACATAAGGAACATCATAAGCAAGAAGTCAAAAAACAAACCACTTCCAGTGGATGGTGAATTTTTTCTCCAGCTTCATGTGACCTCCATGCTTTCCCTATACACTTCTCCCCAAGATTCTTCTGAACATTGTCACCACTTCCTCACCTCCTATACAATCCCCAGCCCACTGCTACCAGGCTTCCTAGCTACTGTACTGGAGTTGCTCTCAACAGCATTGCTATTAACCTTCCAGGTGAAAAAACCCACTGGAAGAGACTGAGTCTTCACGTTACAAATTGCCACCTTGTCTGAATCCCCATGTTCCAGAGCCCTAAGAGATTTTTTGACTGTTAGTCTTGGACTCCTCCAGTCTGTTTTCAGATAGTAATCAGGTGAATTATAAAATGTAAAGCTAACTCTATCACTTTCCTATTTAAAATCTTTCCGCATTGCCTTTGGGATCGAATGTACTATCTGAGGCCTGGCTGGCAAAGCTTGCCCTGGTCCTGCCATGGCCTGCTTCCTGCTCCATGTGCTGGTGTCTACACTCCATCCACACTGAACCTCTTGTGTTGTCTGAACTCCTCAATTCTCCCTCTCTCTGATAAACCTCAGCACATGTTATTCTTACTGCTTGAAGAGCCTTTCCATGATCTTTGTCTATCTAAGGCATATCTGTCCTTCAGTTCTGAGTTTAGAAGTCACTTCTTCCAGGAAGACTTCCTGGATCTTGAGTCTTAGCTAGGTGCCTCCACTATATACTGTTAAAGGACCTTATATTTACCCTACTCCAGCACTTACCATGCTGTAGTGAAACCCCCTGATGACTTGTTGGTGTCTTCCTCCTGCTATAATTTCCTTAGCAGCAAGGAGCTCCACGATCAGGGTCTGGCACAAAAGATTGCTCAGCATTTTCAAATAAATTAGTTATTTGTTTTGTTGCCTCCATTAGCCAATTACTATAGTTTACCACAGCCTGATATCCTATTCACACATGAAGCAACTGTCTCACATGTGGAAACATTATGCTCATTATGTAAAGAGACAGTCTAGCAGAATATCAGAGTGGAAGATGTAGGCAAGTAGGCCTGGCTAACTAGCTTTGTGACCTTGGGCCAGTTACTTAAGTTTTCTTTGCTTCAGTTTCCTCTTAACAAAGTAGACACAATAATAATGTCATGGCTAGGGGTGCACACGGTAGTGCTGGCAAATGCTTAACAATGAGCTTTACAAAAAATATTAAAAAGCCTAGAGCGTTAGCCAATTTTTATGGTGTAAATACTCCCACCATAGCCAATTTCAAGCTACCAACTTGACATCACCAGCTATGGAGTTTCTTCATTATATGGATATAACAGACATGAATAACCTTGAGAACACTGATAATAATAAAATGTAATAAATAGTTGGAAAGTGATGAGTTGTGAATATTGCCACGGTTTTTAATATAATTTCCTTAATTTCAAGTTTATAATATTTATTTTTTTATAATGGTTACATTTTACAATAAGCTTGCAAAATTCCTAAAAATTTAACAATTGGCTCTCTTGAGTTGACTTCCATAGGTTCGAGCAAACTACTGGTCAGGCTTTGTGTGGAGATGCAGAGACATCTCACAACTCCTCTGCTTCTCTTCCTGGGCCTGGGTGGGCTGGTTCCACTCTCTGTGATACAGAAGCAGATGATGTTCCATTTGCTTTAAGGATGCTTCAGGTCTAAATGATACCCTATAATATAATTTGGCAGTACCTCAGGTAATAAGCTGATATTGTGATCCCTCTTTGGCTCAGTGCTTTGCATTCATACCTTACCTACCAAAATCACTCTGTAAAAGCAAAGGGTTGGAAACTCAGACCTTGGCTTGAATAACTGCAAACCAGCATCAAATAGTGCATCATCTCTTTGAAGACTGTTGTTCCATGTTATGCATCATATCTTATTATTTTAACATATCTTTATGACATTAGTCAATGTTTATTCCATATTAAACATATGAATCAAGTTTGATCATTTCTTACAACGATTAATTCATCTGTAATATCACGTCTTCCATACACATTATATTTCATAAGCTCCTGTTACAGTCCTATCATTATGCTGTAAGTAAAAGAGTTTCATAGTTCAGTGCGTCTGGAGAATACTACATCATAGTTATTATCTCCATGGCTTCAAGAATTAACTTTTCTACTCAAGACTACATCCCAATCGGAAAGCTATCTCACATAGAGGATTTATCTACATTCATAGTTGTTCTTACTTTAAATGTCAAAATTTAACCCTTTCTGAAATAATCAGCAACCTACTTCCATCTCACATAAAATGGATTGACATAGGGTGAAATTACAAGGGAAACTTATTTTTTAAGATTTATTAATTTATTTGAGAGCAAAACAGTACAAGCAGTTGGAGGGGCAGAGAGAGAGAGAGAGAGAGAATCCTGGAGTAGACTCCCCTCTGAGCACAGAGTCCCATGTGGGTCTCGATCCCAGGACCCTGAGATCATGACCAGAGCCAAAATCAAGAGTTGGCCACTTAACCGACTGGGCCACCCAAGGGCCCCTACAAGGAAAACTTTTTAATTGCATGGCAAAATGTTGACTTTGCCACCAATCTGTTCTGTAGCTAAAGCATATGGTTACCTTTTCTACAAAAAGTGGATTTCCTATGTTTTGCACTCAAACAGTAAACTATCTAGATCTTGTAAAAAGCATGCAGGAGAAATTCATCTTTGAGACAGATAATATAAGGAACATGATAACAATTCGATCTTCTGCTTCTTTAAGGTCCATCACTGAATCCAGTTGAACTATCAAAATCGTAAAACAAAAACAAAAACTTATGTACTGCTTTATTTTATCTCAATAGAAATGCTTTCATAATTACCACGTAACATTCCTTCAGTTTTACTTGAAGATCAATATAAAATATGGTTTTATAAAATAAAAATTCTACAGCTATTGCAAAAGCACTAATGAAGGATGAAAAAATGCCTATTGGCATAAAAGTCATATATTCAATTGCTCTTAGGGTTTTAGTGTCAGAGAAAAATTAGACCAAGGCATAGCAATCCTTCATGGCATAACATGCTTATTTTACTAGATGATGAGAACCATGTGAACTATGTTTCCTTTCTCTCCTTGGCTGTCAGGAATCTCAAGGGTAAAGTCTGTGCTCAATTGAAATAAAAACCTTTAACTCTGGCTTTCTTGTACAATTATCTCTCCTCCCTTCGCTACACAACTTTTTTACTATTGGCTTTACAGCCCTATTGCAAATGAAATTTTTGTTGTATAGCCCTCTATATTATTTCCAGAAGAAGTCCAAGTATGAATAATTAATAAATGAATAAATGCAGCTTACTAAGTTCAGCTTAGTCAGCTTGCTCCTGCATCATCACTATGTCACTGTAAGTACCAGCGAAACTCATTCTATTAAGCACCATTAAATGTCCGTATCATCCCCGTAAAAAGAAGCTTTCTACTCTCCAGAATAATGGAAAATGGATATAAAACTTTAAAATCAAATCTACAAAGAACTGAATAGGTTTATTTAAAAAAATTAATCTTCTTCCCTCAAATATTATTAGAAGTGCTTAGAAGTAATATTTGATTCAATCGCCCCACTTTTCTCCCTCAATCATAAAGAAGAAGCAGGGGAGGGTATGAAAAGCAAGAGGTCTGAATAATCACAAGGTGAAAAACCAGCCCCTGACAATACAAAGCCAAGTATGCTTTGAGATCTTACGATTGTACCGAGACTCTTCCCAAGAATGATGTTGTTCAGCTTTGTTTTACCCTGCGTGGCATCCACAGAGCTGGAAAGACACCTAGAGATCAGAACTGCAAAGAAATGGGAAATTGAGGCCGAGAGAGAGGAGGTAACTAGCACAGGATCACACCATCTGTCAGTGGTGAAGGCAGCACCAAAACCCAGATGTGCAGAATCTCACCTGCTTTTGTTCTACTGAACATCTTCATTCCTCAAATATCACACTTAACGCATGTAATTTTCTGCCTTTTCCCTGCTGGAGTCATTCCTAAGCAAAAAGAAGGGGTAGAATTATATTAACATTTGCACACTTGTCAACCATTAGTCTCAGCTTAAAAAATCAAAATGGGATTTAAACAGCTATTATAGGATGCAAGTGATGTGCAAATGTTAAAATATAAGAATCGAGAAATGGAGAACATCAGAGGACAGGGTCATTTGAAGAAAGATTAAAAAGGTATATGTAAATTTAATACATCTTTTCCTTTCAAGTTTTAGATGAGTGTTTTAAGCAGTGTATAGTCTAGAGGAAAAGGTAGACCAAAATCCCACCTGAGCCCTGGCAATCCCCCTGCCGTTTCTCATGGGCACTGCAGGAACTGGCAGCCCACAGGAGAGCTGAGGCTGATGAGAAGAAAGTATGGAGAGATCAGATCAACAGAGCAAATGTAAGGTGGGAAGGACAAAATACATTCTATTTTTTTAAGTGACACTGATTAATACTCTTTAAACCCATATCACTTTTTTTCTGTGTCACCTTTTGATTGAATTTATCTGCTGTAATTTTAAAGTAGAAAAGTGAGAGGGAAGCTCTCAAGAGGGAAAATAGTTTTTTGTCTTCGTTTTTGTTTTTCTCTTTAGTTGGAAGAATATTAGGACATCCACTCCTTCCTTCCTCCCTCCATTCATGTGTGCATCTATTCATGCATGTATTAAGCAACTCGCACTAGGTAAGGAAAGCTACCAGTTTTATGGAAGCCATACATCTATGCACAATGTGGCTCCTTCCAATACGCACCTTATAATGCAGTGGATGAGAAAGACATAAACAACTCATCCTTAAGTGTGAGGTATCATAAAAGAGGTAAATATCATGCTTTGGCAGTTCGGAGAATTGAGAAAAGATACCTGGCTGAAATTAATCTGAAGATTTGCTTGGACCAAACAGGCATTACAAAGAAGGAACAAAGAAAATGCTTCTTCATCTTTGATGGTATATCCATGCCTGAACACAGTGTGCAGTTTGTGTAACTGTAACTTAAGAGAGGCAAAATGTGGACAGACACACTAAAATTAGATCAATGAACACAGGTAGGAAAAAGAATGATCTATAATGATAAATGTAATGATGCTTACTGGATTAGTCATTGGCCCTAATCCAATGACTGGTATCCTCATAAGATAAAGGAAATTAGACACAGACACACAAAGGGAAGACAGCCGCATGAAGACAGATAGAGATTGGAGTGGTGCCCATACCAGCCAAGGAGTACCAAGGATTGCCAGCAACCACTGGAAGCTAGAAGACACTAGGAAGAATCCTCCCCCAGAGCCTTTAGAGAGAGAGCACAGCCTTTGTGGCACCCTGATGTCAGACTTCTAGTATCCAGAAATGTGAGAGAATATATTCCTATTGCCGTAAGCCCCCTGCACCCCCTAAAAAAGTAAGGATGCTTCAGGCCCAGTTTAAATGTCTCCTTCCCAGCAGCTCTCCCAACCCTCCTGTCAGAATATTAGCTCCCTCTTGGCCTGCTGTGCTGGTAGTGAGCTCACCCCATCATCCTGCCAGTGCTAGAGTCTATCTGCTCCCACACTGAGCTCCTTGTGAACAGAAAACCTGTCTTACTTGTTTTTCAATTCCCAGAGTCCTGTATATCAAAGTTAAATAAAATGCAGTCCTAAGAAAAGACCAAGAGAATGTGCTCCTCATCTAACATTTGGGAGTCAAGGGTGGCTGTAAACCTATTTTAAGCCACAAGAAAGTGAGTGAGTGTATGTGCTTCTGTGAGTGCCTCTACATACATTCTGGGTTGACAAAACCGCTAGCATCTCTTTGGCAGATTAACTGGCTACACTTGTCATTTTCTTGGCATCTGACTCCTATGTCAACCCTCTGTGTGCTGTGTATTCTTTCTCTGGAAATAATTGCTAAAAAATATGTATATATCAGACCTCAAGCATTTGTATTCTTTCTTCATCAAATCCCTTACTTCTCACTAAATTGCACTGCCACGGAACAAAGGCTCTCGCACTGATTACAATGCAGCTGAAAAGTACGGGATTCTCTTTTGCCCCGGTGGAAGGACTGCAAGCAGGCTGGGATGTAAGCACTGCCACATGGATGAGAAACAGTTGAAAGGATTGTAAACAAAGGGGAATGATAAATGGTTATGTTGCAAGTGGGTGGGAGGTGTTTAGTGGGGTGTTCCATGGATTGGTGATGGGCCCAGTTTCCCTTAACATCTTTATTAATGATGAGGTAGGAGGGGAAACACTTAACAGCACGTTCATTAAAGGCAGGAAGATGCTAAATTGGGAGGTGTTGCAAACACCACAGAGGACAAAGAAATAGCACAAGATGAGGATGGTAAAGACAATATCAGCAAAGGAGAGAAGGACAGGACTCAACTGGGTGACAAAGGGGACACAGCTCATCTAGGAGAGACCACTTGATCCTCAACAAAGAAAGCCTAAGGCACAGTTTCTCCCTGAAGTCATTTACTTGGGGCAAATTTTATAACCCCAATGTTTCCATAATATGATGCTTTGGTGGGGAGGGGTAGGAAGACTTGGGCTGGTTTAATTCTAGAAGCATTAAAAGAGTTAATCTGCTTTTGTGAGCCATGGAAATCAGAAGCCTAAGTGGAAAACCGCACACAACTCCTGGACTTGAGTGAGAACAGAAAGACAAAAAGCAGTCGCCACTGCACTATGAATAGTAATAGTCTGACTTTTAAGAGAGAGAAAATATTTCAACCCTGTTGGGCCTTCTGGCTTCTAGTCTTAGATCTGCCATTAATTTAGTGTCATTTTTAGAAGGTTCTCTTCCTTTTCTGGGCTTGTTTCACTATCTTTTCTCCCTGTCTCCTTCCCCCTGCTAGAGATGTTTAAAGAAGTGTAGTTATCAACCCCATTATGTAATTTTTAATTTGATATATAGAGACAAAGAATTCATAAGGAAGACCTGTATGGGCCATGTGAAGGAGAGAAGCCTGTTTCCTGCCCACAGGAATAACAGATGGAGTACTATTTACCCTATTTTCAAAAGTCAAATGGTAAATCTGGAAGAATAAAATAAGGCTAAAAACTTTAGAACATTAAGCTCCTCGAAGAAAGCTATTGCATAAATAATATATTATAAGCACTTAAAATCTTACCTGCTTGCAAAATTCTCTTGAGTTCTCCCCACAGCATCCAACATAGCAAAATATTATTTCTTTCCTCATTCATTCAGCACTTATTGCACACCTACTGTGTACCAAACATGATTCCTACCCTTGAGTAATGCAGGGTAATAGGAGTGACAGCTAAAAATAAGAATTTATTTTAATATATTTTTCAAATTGTTATGGGGTGATGCCTGAGCTGGGTTCTTATGGATTCAATAGTTGTCTAATAAAAATAAAAGTAGGAAAGCAAGGCAGTATCAATCAAAGGACATTGCATGCAAAGGTAGAGTGACTTATAAATAAATATATCACTTCTATAAATGGTGAGTAGAAATTTCTGGAAATGGTGAGTAGTTCTGTGATGTGGGAGTATAGGGTGCACAAATTAAAGTGACATAAGATGATACATGTAATAAAAATTTCTTGAGTGCTACCTACGTAAGAGAGAAGAAGTGCATCCCTTTCATGGGAGGTTTCCTGGATTGGATGGTTAATGTCCTACTTTACTACACTGAGGAATGTGAACTTTATCCTCTATAGAGTGGGAAAGAATTAATATTTTTAAAGAAGGGAATAATGATACCAAACATCTAAAAAAGTGGACCAATCTTTTATGTTTGCTAAAATTTTTATTTAGCCAAAGCCTGATATTATTTCCTTTATGGCTAAAAGCTTGGGCTGACAAAATAGGGTGTGATATACCAAGAAAAAAAGATTTAATATTACAATATACAGCACTGGTAAAATATACAATCATGTACGTCTTGTACTAGGAAGACCTCAACAAATTTATGAAAAGGTGGATTTTTTATAAATTATATACATCTTTACTCATAAAATAATAAATGTTCTGCACATCATGCTAAACCACCACCGTGTCCAGATAGAATGACTTAAAATGAGCACAAGAACAAAATATATTAATTACTATTTATACCATTTTTCCAAACTTGCATCAGATCACTTGAAGAAGAAGAAGAAGAAGAAGAAGAAGAAGAAGAAGAAGAAGAAGAAGAAGAAGAAGAAGAAGAAGAAGAAGGAAGAAGAAGAAGGAGGAAGAAGAAGAAGGAGGAGGAGGAGGAGGAGGAGGCCAGCTTGAGAGCTACTGGACACACTGACAGTAACACAGTAAATGGTTCTGGATCTAGATTTTGCTTCCGAGTAAAAACCAAAGCCAAACCGAAACAAAACCCACCCTTCTGACAGTACCAGCACCTCTGTGATGCTACCCCTGGGTTAAGAATACTCTCGTGGAAATGTTGCGCAAGATGCTACCAAGAAGCCCAGGGGTTGCTATTGCCCTGTGGTTACAAAGACAGAGAGAAAACTCTATAGCAAAGATAACCTTCCTTATCTTCTCTCTTAAGTAGCTAACACCCAAAAAATTTTCATTTCACAGCAACTAAAAATATTCCAGGTCTTGGATGTTGTCTAGATTTTTAGTCTGTTACAGCTCTGGACTGCAGCTTATGCTCACCAAACTGCCCTGGTCAGTATGGATTTCCGTATCTCATACTGTCACACACAATTTCCCAACCAAATGTAACGACTCCAGCTGATGCAAACCTACATCCTCTGTAATGTTCAGGATATCACTTGGTAGCTTGTGTGCAAGATTCCTGTTTCTCCTTGGCCATGCAGTCATGTATATAATAGCCCTTTGTTGTTCCATCCTCAAGTGTGGATGAATAGAAATTCTGTCTAAATGGAAGCTGTACTATTTAAAATAGTTGAGCAGGGCTTAGATGAGTAGGGCTTAGAAATTATGAATCCAGGGTAGAGTTTGCTCCCTACATTAATCTGTACACTTTGCATGAAGGAAAATGATCATGGGTTCTGCCTCTAAAGCCCCCTTATACATATATGGCATTAGTCACAAGGGAATCCAGTAAAAGGGCAGGAAACTGGGAGCCTTACATCCTTGCAAATATCTTTCTGAGAGTGGATCAGTGGAGTCTTAGGTAGAAGAAAATATTCTTTATTTACAAAATCTAATCTATCCCCACAGTTCCTTATGTTTATTCCATTGACTCCATAGAAATAACCCTTTCCTTTACTGAAATGCTAATGATCTCTTTTATTTAGAGTCCTTTCAATTTTGTTACCCCTTAAAGAGGGAATTCATTTGGGAGACTAGCTCATTTTTCTAGAAGAAGCAAATGAGCGATGATGTTTCTAGAGTGCTAGAAAGAAATTCTCTGTTCCAACTCAGCTTTTCTCACAAGTCACTTTTATAGAGGAGTCTGATCTAGAGGAGTCATACTTAGCTATTGTTTCACTGGTGGCTAGAAAAACTTAAAAGAAAAGAAAGTAAATAAGAGCAAAAATACTGCACAGGGACACACATAGAAACAGAAACAGTATTTCCAACATGGAGGTAAGAGAGCCAAACCTCTGAGGTGACAGCTTCTTTATCTTCCCTCTTCTTTTGCTCAGAGACCAGCAGGCTCCAGGTCCCATTGATTCTAGCAAAATCTAAACATTATAGGGTCTTTCACACCTCTGAAACTGGTTTGCCTTAAATATGATTAATCCAGTTTTACTCCTTAAATGGTTAGTTTATAAACTGCAAGGATCCATGGGCTTATATGATTTACTACCTAAGCCAAAAGAAGCTGACATTTTATTCTACACTTTAAGTATCAAAATGGTATGGTTTGGGATTCAAAATATAAAATCTAGATTTCCAACACAGCTGTGATTCGATACTACAGAATGACAGATGTTTGGGGAATCATATTTGTTCTCTGAATAGTTTCAAATCTACTTTGGGATCAGATCTGCTTCTGGTGCGACAAGCTGGATTTTTTAGCAAATGCAAATTTCCTGCTAGCAGGTTAGAGACACAAGAATAATCAGAATTACCATTAATCACCATAACCTAGAAGTTTTTTTCATATCCAAGTGCAAGCTGCCCAAACAATTAGTTCCTCTGAGAGCTGTTTCCAAATGAAAGATCTAAATAATCTTGTCATTTCTGGACCAAATGCCAAGCTGACTCTCCTAAGGAGGCTGCAGGTATATGGACTCCACACCGAGTAATTCTAAATTGGCCACAAAAACACTTAGGGGCATGGTGATATGCCACACGGGCTAAGTTTGCTTTTTAAAAAGCCCCCTTCCCACCAACTCCCTTCCAGGCACTTCTCTGTCATCCATGTGACACATTAAGAGGAAGTGCTAATGTTACACAGATGCATTAAATCACATAAGCGGTTTGGTGCATTTTACTGGGACCTGAAAGCATTATACCACAGAGGTGTCCAGATGAAGCAAGGAGCAGACCGCGTCAATACCATCTGAACCTGTGCTCTGAACATGCATAACAAAGGAGTGCAATTACACAGTCTGTGCCATTAGGCAGCATTAACCAGCATTGCCCATCACTCTTGATTAATAATTGAACTCGATCCATACAGGAGAGCTCAGGCTTGTCTGGAAAATGCCTTCTAGCATGCATTAGAAAGGAGCACCTCCAGGGGCCTCAGAGCACTTTGTCCATTTAACAAGTCAATCTATGAACTACAGTAAACTCTCGATTATTAGAAACTGATTATGCCACTTTTGAATGTTCCTCGCTTTATTGTTCATCTTTCTCCCTCTTGGTACCTTGGTACCTTGCCTCTGGCCACACACAGGTTTATTATGTCCTCTATAGTGGGTGCTCCGATGCATGACCCAAGCCCCCTTCACAAGTGAATAACTCATCCCCCAGCTGCTGGGTGTGCCCTCAGCTATCAGCCTTCTTTGGGATTTGCCTATAATGAAGACAGTCAACTCATCCAAGGTCAAGTTCCTTCTCAAGTAGCCTCATCCAAAGATAGGTCAGTAAGAAAAAGTAAAGGCCTACCCCCTTGTCCCAAATCAGGGCAACTCAGAAGGACCATCTTAGCTTCAGAGCTCCCTACTGGGTCGGCTGAGCCTCTGTTGTGACTGCACTGTGGTCCTACACCTCCCTCTATTCAGCCCCACCTTCTCCCCCTCTCAAGTATAATCCCACAGCACTTCCTAACAATCATCCTGCAGGATCCTGCATCTCCACCTCCTAGTCTCTTTCCTCGGAGAACTCAATCAGCAGCTGGAAAGAAATATCTATACCTTACCTTCCACCTCAGGAAGCCACTGTAGGGGTCAAATAAGATCATATATGTGACAGTTTCTTATAAATTGCAAAAGATGAAAAAGGAACACTTAATTACCCTCCCCCTTTAACTAAAACACCATTAAATTATGGAGTATTTCTACATACAGCAAACAAAAGTGCACCTTTTCTGTGGTCTGCAAGTTTAGATTCTAAATAAAGCTGCGGGTCCAAGTTTTCTGAGCAATGAATTTAAATAATACTAATACTATACTTCAGTATCTTATATCATTTAAATTTTTATTGATTTATGACAAGTCGTCGATTCATCTAAATTTGAGGAGTGTTGCCTGGCTTTGGGAGGTAAAACACCTTTTTCCAAAGAGTATCCAAATAGTTTGGTATTTGTGAGTCAGGCGAATAACATTGCTGAGGCAGGTATCCTTGTTATCACTTACATTTATGAAGCAACAAACAAAGTCTTAGGGGAGTAAAGAGACATGACATGGGCCTACAGACCCAAATTCTGCAAATCAAAGGGAAGTTTCTGGCTTAGTGCTCCATTTAGGAATGTCACTTTCTCAGCAGGACCACACAACAGAAAATAAATTCTTTTTGAATTTAACAAAGTGGAAGGAACTGGCCCAGGCAGGAAGAGACCAATGTTCAGAGATGATCCACATACATATTGCCCACCCCAGGCCACTCTCTGTCACTATGTGCCTGTCCAAGGAAAAATAGAGCATAAACCCAAGCAAGAAAGAATCAGACACACTGTCACCACCCTCACTGTGGTGAGCACCCAGAGCCCAATGGAAAATATCCTAGTATCCCCAATTTCTGTTGTTTGGTTTTTGTTGTTTTTTTTTCTTTCATTTGAATTACAGTTTCCTTAACTGCAAAATGGAAAACTTTATCATGATATCTTTGTGTGTTTCTATGTGTGTTGCTTAATTAAAGGAGAGTGGTGACAAATCTTTAGTATCAATTAAAAGTGCTACCACATTTGCGCTAACACACCCATAGTACAGTGATATCTATAAGTAAATGAGTAGAGGTCAAAGTGTATAAGTGTGTGTGTGTGTGTGTACATGCAAATACATGAGTTGGGGGTGGGGATAGGCATTTTCCTGGCAATACAGACATCAGGGCCCCAAAATAAGTGATGTATGGGCACTTAATAGTACATAGGAAGGAAGGGATAATAAGGAAGAGATAAATTTCTATTTCTACATCTTTAAGTGCCCAGACCCATTCCCACTTTTGCTCTTGAAAAGTACATAGCACTGAAGTGTCAGTAAAACAACTTTAAGACTCTCAAAAAATATTAGCATGTCTACAACCATCAATCCAAAAGATGATGCTCTAACAAATCAAACCCCAGATAACCTAAGAATATGAACAACAGTTTTTGAGAAAAATGAACTGCCAACATCTGACCTCTAAAGGAAGCAGGAGTGTATGTAAAAAATGTACCAATCCAGTCTCAACAGAAAAGATGAGGAAATGCATTTTCTGGAAGTGTTCAGTCATTGAGTCTTGGGAAAGAACTCAATTATCAATGAACTATCAATGGTTAAAGTTACAATTTCTGTCAAAGTAAACCACGATAAAGATTCCTTCCCAAAGGAGAGAACACCAAAAACAACGGTTTTTGTGGAGAATCTCAACTGCCGTGTTTACTGAACTGGGGAATTGAACTCAATACAGTGAGGGTTAAATGTCAGCCCAGGCAGAGAAATTGAGAATTGCTGTAACAGGTGAGAAGTTCAGAATTTTCATTCACAGAGCAATTGTATAATTTATGTGGAGAGTGGAAATTATACCTAATATAAAAACCATCAGAAATAAATGAAATACATTTAAATGAAACATGATTATCTTCATTCACTTTATAAGACTTTGTCTTTTAAAGATCACCTTTAATCATTTTCTCTTTAGGTCAGTAGGTTTAGGACTTATAAAAATGTTGTTCTTTAGCTTTGAACATTAGAATTCTAAGGCTTCCCAAAGTCATACCCTAAAATCTGATGAATTCCTCTTCTTCTTTGTAAGACTCTATCTATATAATCTGTGATAACAAAAAGTCTATCTTACTGAACACCAGCAAACTTCTTGGATAATTTAGTCCTTAGTTTAGCAACAGAAGTCACAACTTGGCTGACCACTAAGTGCATTAAATTGACCCATAGCACAATTTGTATGGCTTTTTAGAAACAGCGTAATAGTCCATCACTTAACATTAAACAGCATTAATTGATGGATGCATTATTTTAGTCACCATAATAACCATAAGTAATTAATGAGTGACTTAATACACTGCTTCTTGCACAACAGATGAGCCAGAGTCTCAAATCTCCCTAGTGCGAGCCCATTTTCTAACCATCCATCTTAAAACTAAAGACTTGAAAGTCATCCTGGCCAAACTTTCTGCCTTCAGGAAGGTAAAACACTATTCTCATTTTACTTATCATATTCTTGCTACAAAACCTTGAGAATTATAATTAAAAACAAGCATTTTACTTTTTCATGCTGAATGACCTCCTTTTGTGCATCCAGTGGGTGTCTTGGCTTGAAACACTGCTCTAATGCACCACCTGGAAATTGTTGCAGAGGACAAATACTTTTCTTCCAACATGCTAATTATGTATTTTATAAATTATTCTGTTTTTTTTAATTACCAAACCTGTGATTAAATGATGTTTAGAGTACTCAAGTATTTTTATCCATTTTTATCCATTAAGAAAAAACATTATTTTTTAAATGTCAATAAATGTGACTTTCATCCTCTGGAAACTTAAAAGAAAACCATTCTCTCTTAACTAGAAATGTTCTTTAACAATTAGCCAATATCCCGTGATCTTTCAAAAATTGAGCTGGGCATCCCATCTTTTTGGACTGACATACACACAACTTTCTCTAAGATTAACCAATGTTTTGCTTGTTAATGAAGAGGGAATATTTGATGGGGCAAACCTTAGCCTCAGAGAGATTTCCTTTGAAATTCCCATAAGACAAAATCACTTCCTTTCAGAAGCAGTGAAATAATGATACTGTATGGAATGGGGAAAAAAAGCAATCATCATTGTAGAGATAAAGTACCTTGGATTTCCAAACACTCTTAACTCAATACATTGAGTAAAGAGCATTTTTAATAAAAGTTGGATTTGGCCCTTACTCAAAACTTAATTATCTCAAGTTTAAGCTCCTACTCATTGATCATCCTCTGATTTCAATTCTGAAAAAATACATTTCAATTGGAATTAGTTTCTCCTGAAACATTCTTAAAATGCATCTATTGCCCGGCACTTGAAACAACATGGAAATATGTTATCTATTTCAGCAAACATGAACATGTCATGTAAATTGTATTTTTTTAAATGATTAATAGGCTAGAAAATGTAGCCCCTGAACGTTATTCTCTGGAAAAATGTTGCATGAACCAAAGATTCTAACAGATACTCAACACCTTACTTAATTACATTGAAATTTCTTGAGAATACCAAATAAAGTTTCACTGCCATTTAAATCACAGCTACTTTATCCAATCATTTTTAAAAAAGAAAGGTTGGATCACTGGAGAGATAACTTATACATTTTTACAAACATCTTTGTAGTATTGTGCTATTCAAGAAAAGGCTATATTGACTCATGTGTGCTTCTGAGGGTTATTTTATTTTTAGCAAGGGAAGTTAAGAATATTTTTTATATTTATATAATATCTCTCAGACAAGCATATGAGAAAACTTTGCAAACAACATCTTGCTTTATTTCTCAATGTTCACAGGTGGAAGGAAAAAAATTAAATCACACAATATTTTCCACATGGGAGACATGAGGCAATGAGAAGAGATGCAGATTACTGAAGATACCTTATGGTTCCTTCTCTTATAATGCAGCAGAGTTTGCCCTTGATATTTGGGGTCTGAAGATGTAGAATAACATTATGTCACAGGGCAAGGGAGGATCAGAACCAGAAATAGCGGCTCGGTGTTCTGCGGGGCTAAGGCATGACTGCTGTTATATGAAGGATGTACTAAAGATCCCTACTGAAAACATCTCTGCCCCCAAGCCTTCAAACTCTACCACAATATTATTATTTTTTGAACCAAGTATCTGATCCCTCTGGAGTCTTCCTTTAAAGGATAGCCCTTCCTCTGGGGAGGAATCATCCAGCAGCCTCCTCCCCTTACTCCTTTGTTCCTCATTATAATGAATAATGTATTTATTCATATCTCACATTTATAGGACACGTTAGCATTTACCATACATGTTAAGCTAGATCATCTCATTTAATCCACACAACCCCATGTGCTATTCTAAAACCCCATTTTAGAAATGAGCAACTTAAAGAGCCTACAGCCCTAAGCAAAGTCCACTGGTTTCTCCTTAACACATGGCATTACACTTTCAGCATTCCATCAGCTCAATAAACTCTAGGGTCCCTATCATGTGCCAGCAGTGGGCCATGGAATCATCAATGAACCCAGGATTGCTCCTTCCACCCAGAGACCTGGAGCAGATCCCTCAGCCTAGAAGACAAGGACAGCAATATCAGCCCTACCTAATTCTCCAAATAGAATAAAGCAATATAATTAATGTGGAAGTGATGTGAAAACTGAAAAGAGAGCTAAAGGAATTGGAGGTGTTGCTGTTCACACCTTCCTGGGAATGAGGGTGTCCAGTTGCCTTCAACTTGATAAAGGAGATTCTGCAGGAGGTTCTGACTGTCTTATAATAGAGAGATCTACTAAGGGACAAGGGAAGGAGGAGCAGCAAGAGTAAACCTCCTTCCAGACATGATGAAATCTAAGTTTTCCATTGGGTGAATGATCTCTGGATGCTAAACAGCATAAAGACAAGGGGCTCCGAAACACATCAGCACAAAGCTGAAGTTAAGGGCAGGGCTGAGCAGAAACGCCACGGGATTAAAGGATAGTGAAGAGAAGACCTAAAGGCTCTGGCGTTCAGATCTGAAGGAACTGCCAAATTTAATGGGTTTAGAATTCAAAGTTATTACCACACCAGGAAATAAAAGGGGACATACGTTTGAATCATGGTGGTTCATCAATTCTAAGATTCTTTTTTTTTTTTTTACATTTTTACATCTCTACGATTGGGATGAATCAATACAGTGGCACATCATAACTGTCCATATTCTCTTTCTTACAAATATGTCAAATCACAGTGCATCTTAAAATCGACGGTATAATAAATTCAAGTTAATTAATATAGGATATTTTCAATGACCTGTTTTGAAACCTGTTCAAAGGGCTGCTTTCCAGTCTGCAGTGTGACCATGCTGTCTTATCTGCATAGGACTTTCAATGGACACACTCTGTTCAGCCTCAGGGTTAACCTTCCCTCCACACTACAGTCTGGTGGGCTCTACAAATCTAAACTAACTGCAGGAGGCAGCAGCCTGTTTCCCTATCCAGTGACAGAGTGGTTGGGGTCAAATCACATCAGCTCGCTGTTCTTGAGTCCTCTGATTGGCCTCCCTTAAAACTGACTTGCTTTCTTTTTGAAGTTCTGTATATAGCAAAGCTTCCATTATAGCCCTACAGGTGCAGCTGCCTGGATCTGTCTATCTCTGCTTCGAGAAGACCATTCCAAAGCTGAGCTTTGAGAAACACACTCAGGGTTGTCAATATCCTGGCTTCTTTGCCCACCACCATTGATATGATTTTAGCTCTCTCTCATCCTTCTCTGTCAGAGTTCAACCTGGCCTGTTTTCTGACCATAACAGAAAAATCATGGGAAGCCTACCTCGCCTCATGATCTACTTTCAGTAGCAACGTCTGCAACAAAAGTAAGATTCATCTCCAAATCTTACAATTTGAACGCATCACAATGCAATGCAATTCTGTGCCACCCCATACATTTGTCATATAACAGACACTTGTCATAAAGCATGTAACCCTGTTTGGTCTGATATAAAAAGCTTGCATAAAATAAGATACTCAAAGTGAAGAAAAGAGAACCTCTAAAGCTCAGGAAGAATCAAAAGGAAAGGCACCAATAAGTCACTCAAAAAAAATAGGAAAAAAGAAATGTTAACCACATGTAGAACTATGTGGAAAAAGTCTATGTAAAGAACAACTAGGAATTACTTTATTTTTTCACATCAAAATCGCTTCTAACACCATATTGTAACTATCAAGTTAGTTGATGCCAGACCACAGCACTGTTACACACACACACACACACACGCACGCACACTATCCTTTCTAAGAGGCTTAAACTGTGAATGAAAAATACAGTTTCAAATCAAAAACAATTTAAGTGAATATAATCAATTACTTTACTCCCTGGGGCCTCATTTCTTTTTGTCCTTTTCAAAGCTTGATTCCCTGCTGCTTTCATAGGCCAAATTCCAAAGGCCTCTCCTGGGGATCCTACCTGAGACCAAACTGTGAATTTATTATCAAAATTCAACCCCAATGCATTTCCTTGCACAGAAGAAATAGTGCATGGGTTTCACAGAAAACCAGGTTGCTTCATGATTTTCAGATTCATCATGTTATTTAAAGAGATCCCACGGGAAAAACCTCCCTAAAGACCAGTTAAACAAGAGACAAATAACCAGTCAAGATATTCCTTGATAAGATCCTTAAAAATTATCTTTAATTGATGCCAAATATGAACAGATCATAAAGTGACAGAAGCAAGTAAAATTGCATAGATGAAAACTATGCGCTTCAGTTAGGTTCTCAATTCATAACATTCAATGTCCTCTACCTGACATATTAAACAGTTAGGGCAGGGGAAATGCACAGCAGGTGAAAATGAGACACATCCTTAACTCAAGGTGTAAGCAACTGGCAAACTCAAGAAATAAAGTAGAGCTTTTTCAGCTTCAATGGTTTGTTGTCCTGATGGTGCACTTTAAATTAATACTACTCAATTTTTAGTTATTAACCTTGGTAATGCCGTATCTTTAATGTTAGAGGTATGTCATATAGAGTCCATGTTGTTGGCTTACGTTTGGGAGCTTAAACAGCTCCCAGACAGTGCACTGAAGAGAAGAAAGGTGTTTCTGCAGGTTTCAGAGAGGAGACAACTTTTGACCTGGAATATTTTGCAAGGGTTCCTTTGTGTTTCGTTTTCTTTTCTTTCCTCACACCATTTCTTCTTCTTCTCTGATTATGGTAAAACTCTTCTATACTCTGTGAAGTCTCATGTCATAAAAAGTAAACTCCTAGTTAGCTCCTACATAAAAATCACTGGGACTAGGGCGAATCTCCTTAAAGCTAATAGTCCTGAGGTCAGTAGGGCCTCACCCCTTACATACACATTGGACTTCCCAAGAAAGCCCATGGTCATTTTGCCTGAGCAAAGAGACTGGCATTTGATCCCAAGATTTCTGAGACTTACACCTATACCCTGAATGAGTTCGCACAGTGACCCAAGGTAATGCAACAGTTTTGGTTAACAACTCAGCTCCTGCCTACTTCTTTACAAAAATGATAAGTAATGTACATTCTTCTGAGGTTTACCTGAGTCATGCTGAACATGTTCACATATACCCTGAAATTCCGTGATATAAATACGAGTATTAATACACTGAACGGTGGATGAGAGGCCACCTCCTGAGATTGCAATTCAACTTGGGTTGTGTCTGGTTTAAAATTTTTCATTTATTTGTCTTCTTGAAATGAACAAAAACATCAAAAGACTTCACTTTTTCTTGACAAAACGGGAAGGTAAAATGGCTGTTTGGCAGTTTATATTCTTTCTAACAATTCTATACTATGGATGGTTACCACCCACCAATTCTCACCTCTCCCAGGAATGAGTTGTCCCTGGAAGAAAATGGGGAACTGCCTTCTGCCGATGTGCTCTTTCTCCTTTTTGTTCAAGGCAACCTACCAAACAAGGAATTCAATTGTAAAATTGTTAAAAAGCATGTGTTTTGAGGTCTCCTATACTAAATGGGAGGGTTAAGAACCTATTTTTACTGACTCTTCAGATGTTAACTAATTTGAAAAACCTGTAACTCTATACAACATAAAGAAGGCCCTTTACAGACTAAACCAAATTTCCACTTAAAGAAATCTGCTCACTTACCATTGACATGTTTGTCTCTTTGTTTTTTAATTCTCAAGTGAGTCAAGATTATGATGTCACCTGTGCTTTGGTTCCACCACAGTGGACTCTAAACCTGTTGTACAATTTCATTTTAGAGAAATGACTGTCCATCAGAAACATTCCAGAAGAACATGCCATTGGTTCATTTGATTTTGTTAGGCTCACTCACTAACACACTCCCAATGAACTGCTTTAACTGATAATCAGTACTCACTTCTCAAGGGGGGAGCGACGGAAGGCTGTGCACAGATGGGGAAGGGTTGATGCAAAAACAAAAAGCTTTCCTGGCTACAACCTGTCTTCTCTAAATCTGAGGACAGAGGGAATTAATGTCTTTGGTCTCTCGAATTCAGATTACTTGAGGTGAGTTAACCACTTCAGAGATGCTGGGATGGCTAATAGCCCAGGTAGAATCCAACCCTTCCACTTGCCACCCTATTGAACTAGGGCCCCAAAACACTGGAAGAGCTGAGCTATGGCTATTAGCATGTCAGAAGTCTCTCCTTCTGGAGAAAACAAGTATTCAGGACATGAACCATTAAAGCTCAAGACCGAGGAAGGGGATTCAAAGGTAAAAAGCCCACTAAAATAAATAGAAGTAAACCAAAAGATAGTCATTCCTTAATAGGCAGTTTTGTTAAGTGCACCTTCAGGTCTACAAAAACATTTCAGCACATTACAGTGCAAGGGGTAAGAGCTTTGTCAAACTTCGCATGCCTATGCTACACAGATAATCCCTGTACTCCATTCTTACTGACTGGATTGCAATGAGCTACAGATGGATAAGCAGCATTCATTTCCCCCCTACCACCCAAATTCATAACAACTCATCCCATATCCCAGGCTGACAGGCTCATGCATGCAGCACTTTTTCCTGTAACACATGCAGAAGAACCCCAGTCCAGCGAATTTTTGAGAGGTATACCAGGTAGCCAAAGCCAGTCTTAATCAGTCTTGGTCCCATTTTCTCATCCTCTGACCCACCCATCCCATAGTACTGAGTGGATTATTGCTGTTGACGGAGTGCAGCGTTTCAAGTTCTGTGTGTCCTAGACCTCAAAGTCTAAATAAAAGATCAAGATATCCCCAGAAATTTGGGGGAGGTTGGCTTTTTTTCCCAACTGGAGACTTTTAAGCAGGTAGGAGAGGAATAGCCAGGATGAGTCAAAGTTCAAAAGAGAAGGAAACATCACAGGGGAGGGTTTAATGCCCTGTGGTCAGATGCTGTGCAATTCTTGGCCCCTTGTCTTCCATGACGTTACATCAGTCTTACAGATTCACAAAAGCCGCACAGGAAAATAAAATATCCATGTTCTTTCTCTCAACTGAGTCAGCCAGCCTGGGTATTACTTTAGCTTCTTGGTTTATTGCCTCACTGCTAGTTCTAGGATAAGGTGGGGGAAGGGATGGAAGTAACAGGGAAGATTTCCAAAAGAAGCAGGGCAGGAATGTAAGGTGGACAGCAGCAGACAGCCACATGCTAAGTGCAGAATGAAGATTCCCCACCTTGGTGTCCTTAAAAAGGCTGTGAGTGCCTCTCCATTGGTGGACAGCTGCTGGGCCCCAGAGGCCTGTGTTATGTGGCTCTTTTTCAGCTAGATTCGGGGTCCCCACCATTCTCTGGGCTGAGTGCCTGGGGCAGCAGAAGTTAGATGCTCAGCCTGTGAAGTGACTGCCAGGTGGGAAGATCATAGGAGCATCATAGAAAATATCTGAAGGGAGTGGGCCAGGAGGGAAGGCCCAGGAAAGGTTATTATGAATTCAGTTCCCACATCCACACTGATGCCTGAAAAGATCAGACAATCAGAGATTTGCAGAGTGCTGTTGCTAACAGAGGAGAAATAAGGAGCTTTGCAAGGAACACTACACTGGACCTGAGGAAGCCTTGCATGTCCAGAGTGGCCCTTGACAGGAAACAAATTCCTAAAACTTTATATTGGCTTCTGGTGGAGGAGAGGGAAAAAACAAGTTCCTGATTCATGTCCAGTTCGAAGATGGGTCTCAGGTCCCAGTTTACATCCCAGATCAGGCTGCCAAAGGGACCAAGTCCAGTGGATGGCCAGAGAGACAGCAGCCTCCTGGCTCTCTCTTCTCCTGGGTTTAGGATGGTATGGTCTTCTCACAGTGGTGAAGTGAGACAGGGAGGGTGGAAAAAGCAAAAGCAAAATATCTGTGCCTCAACCCTTCCTCCCTTTTGTTACATAACATCTCAGCTGTATTAATGGAGGCACTTTCTGCAGTTCACTGTGGGTACAGGATAAAGGCACTAAGCAACTATTAAATCAATTGGTTGAGTTTCTTCAGGGAGCCTCAGGGGGAGGGCTGAAGTCTCTACAGACTTCAAATCATGACTGCAAAAAGAAATCAGCTCTGCTTTGGATGCATACAAGAGATAAACATGTTCATTTACATCCTAAGAATGCACCAAAAAACATGCAGTATTGCACCTTTTTTGTTTGTTTGTTTGTTTTGCTTGTGTTTATTTTCAGCTAGAAAGAATACTTGTTCTTAGGTGTTGCTATATATACCTTGATGACTTATTTAGTTTTCCACATAGCTTCCCTTTAAGGGATGTGCAAATTGGTCCTCTCTCTGCCTACACCTGCACATAAACCTGACATTTCCCTGAGCAAAGGCAGGAAAATCAACTGAGTGCCCCCCACCCCCCACCCCCCATTATTTCTTTTGGGTCTTCATCCCACAAACTTGTAATTTTTATTATTTTAATTTTTTTTACTGAAATCATGCATTAATTAATTCAAGGTACACCTTAATCAAATAGGCCATAATGCTGAATAAGAGAACATGCTTTGAGCTCCAAAAAGTTATTGTTCCCATCTGACTAACATATGCACTTAAATACAGTACTTTATTTACTAATAAAATAGTTAATAAATGAAGGAGTGCACTTTCGGTGAATGCAAATGAAAAAGGATCTATTTTTAGAAGAGTTGATTCCAACGTAAGCTTATCCCCTATTGTCTGAGTTAACGTTCTTGGCATGCGATTATAAAATAAATATGATCAGATTCAAACATGCTTACATTTAGTTCCATTTGTGCTCTCTTGCAATAAGGAGGCTAAAGTTTTACATCCAGTTCTGGAGGCCAGGGGTCAGAGTGCAGGACTGGTGCGAAAAGACCTGTGTTTGGCTCACCTGCAGTTGAGAAACTTAGCAGCACTGCAGATGAATCAATTAATGTAATTCAGTTATCTTTTTCTTAGAGAATAGTTTGGATTAGAAGGGGAATGGGGCAGAGGGAAAAATCCCTAGAGACCAGGACCAGTATCAGATTTATAAGGTGCTTTATGAACCAGTCTTAAGTAATTTTGCACATGTGTGTGTGTGCATGTGTTTTCACCTTGTCATATACAGTTTGGTTGATCAAAATAAAAACAACATTTGTTCATTGCCCATTTTGGCTGGTATATAATGTTACATATAATACATCAGATGCACTGTCTTAAATGTGCTGTGCAGTTTGCAAAAGTTTTATAATGGAGTCCCATGCAAATTTAAATTTTATATTTCTAAGTGATCATCTGGTTTTTAGTTAAAAGAAAAAAATTAAAGAAGCCAAAGGATTAAAAATGTCTCAGTATGGGGAAGCATATGAGTCTTAGTTTACCTAGACTAGCTCATGGACTGAATTGTTTTAAACCAGTTTTAGAAAATACACTTTCTTTTCCCACTTTTTAATAAAACGAAAATAGTTTCTTTTTTCCTGAATTTTGAAAGCTTCTGGTTCGCCATCCCCAAAATCTGCAATGCAACAATGCATTGACAGTTAAATAGAGTATTCAGAGACTATTTAGTAAAGTATCTACAAACAGTGACCTGAGTCACTAGGTTTTTTGTTTGTTTGTTTGTTTGTTTTTAAGTCTTTCAAGCTGCTAAGTGTGGCTTTTTTTGTTTGCTTGCTTGGCTTTTTAAACATCTAAACATCGGTCAGTAGCTTGCTCTTATTAATGCAGTTTTGGTTAGCTGTGGTACAATTGCCAGTTCTGATATTGGCCTGTCTATAATGGGCTATGCTATTATTCATATCCTCTTCAATCTCCATGTATTCAGATTTGCTGATAGTAGAGGAACTGCGCCGACTGAGGTCACTGTCAGAGGCTAAATTAGGGGAACTAACATGGAGCAACTGAGCCTGCTCTTCCCCCTCAGTTTCTCGGTGGTAGAAATAGTTGAAATTGGACACAATGACAGGTACGGGCAGGGCAATTGTCAGCACACCAGCGATGGCACACAAGGAGCCCACGATCTTGCCTCCAATTGTCACAGGGTACATGTCACCGTATCCTACAGTGGTCATGGACACCACCGCCCACCAGAAAGCATCGGGGATACTGGAGAAGTGCGACTCAGCTTCTTCCGCCTCGGCAAAGTACACTGCACTAGAAAACAGTATTACCCCAATGAAGAGGAAAAAGATGAGCAGCCCTAGCTCTCTCATACTAGCTTTGAGGGTCTGGCCCAGGATCTGGAGGCCTTTAGAGTGGCGGGAGAGTTTGAAGATTCTAAAAACCCTTACCAACCGGATGACCCTGAGGATGGCCAGCGAAGTGGCCTGCTCGCCCTTCTGGTTTCCCTCCTGCTCGGCTATCTCGGTGCCTAGGGTGATGAAATAGGGGATGATAGCCACAATGTCGATGAAGTTCATGATGTTTTTGAAGAAGTCTGTCTTGCTGGGGCAGGCAAAGAAGCGCACCACCAGCTCAAAGGAGAACCAGATGATGCACAGGGTTTCCACGATGAAGAAGGGGTCCGTGAAGATGTTGGAATTGTAGATAACCGTGGTGTTGTCGATGCGGTGCACGGTGCCTGTGAAGTCCTTGTCATCCTTCAGCTCAGGTAGAGTCTCCAGGCAAAAGATGACAATGGAGATGAGGATGACCATGACAGAGACGATGGCGATGACCCGGGCGGGCCCCGAGCTCTCAGGGTACTCGAAGAGCAGCCACACCTGGCGCTGGTACTCCTTCTCGGGCAGGGGGCGCTCCTCCTCCTTGATGAAGCCCTCGTCCTCCCGGAACTTCTCCATGGCCTCCTCGCCCAGCTCATAAAATTTGATCTCCTCAGAGAACATGTCCAGGGGCACGTTGACCGGTCTCCGCAGGCGGCCCCCGGACTGGTAGTAGTAGAGGATGGCGTCGAAGCTGGGCCGATTGCGGTCGAAGAAGTACTCGTTCCTCAGGGGGTCAAAGTAGCGCATGCGTTTCTTAGGGTTGCCCAGCAGCGTGTTAGGGAACTGCGCCAGGGTCTTGAGTTGCGTTTCGAAGCGCAGCCCGGAGATGTTGATCACCACGCGCTCGCAGCACTCGTGGTCGTCGTGTTCTGCCGGCCGGGGGTAGCTGCCATCCTGGGGGTGGCCCGGGGCGGCCGAAGCCTCGTCCACGTTCTCTCCAGACATCACCGTCATGGTGGAAGAAGGGCGCAGGGGTGAGAGACCAGGAGAGGGCCGGAGGTGGGAAGCAGCGGGAGTGCAGGGGTGGGGGGGACCCAAGCGCCCCCCCCACCGGAGTGCTCAGCTCCCCCACGCTCAGGGGGAGGGGCTTCAAAGCCAGCAGGTGGAGAGATCTGTGACTTCGCTTTTCCTTACCTTCCCCTCCACCCTGCCTTTTACTCCGTTTGGAATCCCCCTCGCCTGCGGCCCTGGGTGCAGCTTTTTGCCGAGGGGGAGGGGATTGGTATTTCTTCCTGCTTGGAGGTGCCTTAACGCAGTGACGTTCTAGCGGACCGGGCCATGACTTCGGGGGTCACCCTGGCCTCCCCTCCCTTCCGTGAGCCCTCCTAGGACCGGGTGCAGAGCCAGCTCAGCAGATCCCCTCGCCTGCCACCCCCTCTGCTTCTCCTCGGCTCTCCACCCCTCCTACCCCTCTTCGCCTGCCGCCTTCTAAGCTCCCACCAGGGCGATCGATGGACGCTGCAGAGAAATAGAAAGTGATACGGGGGTAGAAGATCAGAAGCATTCAGATGGGACGGACCTACAGACACCGAAGAGCACAGAGCTCTAGCTTTTTTAGAAAGCACTGGACTTTTGCTAGGGTTAGCACATACACACAGACAGACACACGCAGACACCCGGAAATCCAAGTTTGGGCTCTTCCATCCCACTTTCCCCAATGCCCAACAACCGATCTGTTTACAACTTCGTTAAACTAAAGATCGGGAAAGCGCCGAGAGACGCTGGGGGAGTTCCAGGTCCCGGGCAGCATCCCCTCACCCTCGGCTTCCCGCACCCGAGCCCCTACCCCCGCTTCTGCAGCCCCGGACTGGGGAGCCCCCTACCTGGCCGGCCGGCTTGGCGCAGGGGCGGTGCTGAGTCGGCGGAGAGCCCGAGTCGGAATGCGGCAGGTCGCCCTTGCAGAACCCGGGCGGGAGCGGCGGCCCGAGCAGCGGCAGCATCCGAGAAGCGCCGGGGCAAAGTCGCCGCCCTCGCCCCCTCGTCCTACGCCCCTTCAGTGGGACAATCGATTGAGTGAGCCGCCACGGCGGAAATGTCCGTTCCCTTCCCCCATTCTCACCGGTTGCCAGCAACCTAGAGACGCCGTCCTCTTGCTGATGCAGGGAGTTCCGGAGGATGAGGGGCGGAAAAGCAAAATGCCACCCTCTCCCGAGGCTCGGAAGCAAATGACGATAAACAGCACTCTCGCCCCCTCCTAACACTATGGGAGCCCTTGATTCGATCCCGAAGGAGGGGGGCGAGCAAGAGCCTGGATCTACATGGCTCTCGGATCTCCTCCGCTTCCCGCACCCCAGCGTGGACCTCGGCGAGGCTACGCTGCGCGCCAGGAGCCGTCAGGAGCTCCGAGTGGGGCAGGGTGCGTGCGGCGGCGGGTCCGCTCGGTCCAT
Organism: Halichoerus grypus; assembly: GCF_964656455.1. NCBI lineage: Eukaryota > Metazoa > Chordata > Mammalia > Carnivora > Phocidae > Halichoerus > Halichoerus grypus. Next base: position 81,282,379 of record NC_135717.1, on the reverse strand, counting down.
TTCTGGGCGCTGCAAGATCAGCAGAAACCTGAGAAAGCGCCTGGAATGCGGAGCAGCGATTGGCCCACTCGGGCGTGGGTTGGGGAGGGCGGGGGAGGGCAGGAGCGAGGAGGTAGATGGAAAATATGAGGGGGTGGCTTGGCAGAGGGGGGTTGTCATTCAGTTCCCACCCTTGCCAGCACAGCTTTTTCCTTCTCCTGCCAGAAAAGCCGACCACCAATCTACTTCCCTTATGGTGCACAGCCCCGCACACGCACGCTCCCTGGCCACGACCTTCCCCGGGAATTGCACATTGGAAATGGTCAGGTCCGACGCAATGCAGGCGGCGGTGTTCCTGGCAAAACTCCTCAGATGGGTTTGCGTTTGTGCAGTCCCAGGATAATCGGCTTCTGCCGCCATGCTCTGCGTGCCATCCTGCCCCTCCCGCAGGGGTCTCTCTGCAGGGGTGACCCAGCTTGACTCCGCTGGACTGGGAGAGATGCGCACTTTGGGGAGAGCTCTGCAGTTGAGGATCACCTGGGTTTATCTACGTAGTGTTACTGCGAGGCAGTGGTGCTAGGTCTGTCCCTCCTTGACCTAGGATGGGAGTTGAAGTTTTCTTACGATCAGATTATTTTGAAATACGGAGAATGCGATTTGTGGGCAACCAAAGGCTTCGTGGGTTTGTGGGGTTGTCTGCCAACTTGGTGCTAATTGGGACGAATCTGAGAAGTAAGTCGCCTGCCCACCTCCCACCCACGTCCCTCCTCCCGCAGCCCCTTTTGTCGGCCTAGTGCCTCCACAAAGCCACTTGCAAGGCTTGCAACTTCTTCGGGAAAGGGTCCGCACAGAGGCGCAGGGGAGCATGAGCCGGAGGCGTGCGCGGTGCACTCGGAGTGCGGCTACATCTGCTCCCGCAGAGGCGCTGCGCCTCGGCGTCCGCAGCGCGCCAGGAGGCAGCCAGCAGCTCTGGTACTTCGACTGCCACGGAGTCTCCAAGGAGGATGCAAGAGCCCGGAGTCGCCGCTGATTGGTTCCCTTGCTGCATTGGGACCACCCTTCCCACCACCGCGGATCGCGTTGCTTCCCGCCTACACCAGCCACCACTTTCATCAAAGCCAATGATTGTATCCTCCCCACTCTATTTTGGCTAGTGGATGGATATCAGGGACCTGTGCGGGGTTGCCCAGGCAGTGCAATGATCCTGGGTACGGAACTAGTTAAATCCCTCCTCCAGATTCAGAATCCAGCATTCCTTTCAGAAAAAGAAAAGTACTTGTTCCCTCCACTCCTCCGGATCCATACCCCGACTTTTCTTTACGAACAATGAGTTCTCCTAAACTCCTCCGTCCCATATTAAACGCTGCCCTTTCCCTTCCACACACAATATTCCTGTATCCTACAAACTCCACGGTTCCCTGCCTTTCTGCACTACTGCTTTATTACAGGAAGGAAAGAGGGAGAGAAGGAAGGAAGGAAAGAAGGAAGGAAGGAAGGAAGGAAGGAAGGAAGGAAGGAAGGAAGGAGCTGTGCACTGAAATACTGTCAAGTCCCCAGTTTCTGCTGTTGCTGCTGCTGCTGTTACACCCCCATGGGAAATAACCCTATTAGACCTGATGAGCACTTTCTGACCCTGTCCCAGCAATACTGGGCTTCCTTATCCTGCTTTTGCACCTCCCTCTGCCTGTAGCACCCTTCCTCCTATTAAATGCCTCTAAGACTGTCATTTCGGTAGCATCATGTGGATTGCACTTGCCCCAGTTCAGCATTTAGAGATTGTCTTAACTAAAAGAGATCTGCAGACTGCATGGGATCCCAGGTTCCTAAATTCAGGGTTTTATTAGGAGGTATAATAAAATCCAGAGGTTTACACCATTCCTAGCAGGTGTGTTTAGAGCAGGACTGGATTTCCAAGGAATTGGAAGAACGTTATTGAGCTAGGAACTCATCATTCTTTTCTCTTTTTTAGGGGGGAGGTGCAGAGGGAGAGGGAGAGAATCTTAAGCAGACTCCAGAGCCCAAGAGGGACTCAATTTCACAACCCTGAGATCATGACCTGAGCCAAAATCAAAAGTCAGCTCCTTAACTGAGTTAGCCACCCAGGTGCCCCAGAACTCATCATTCTTGCTGCAAGCCCACAGTTGGTAGGGGTCTGAAGATATGTATTCACTCAAATATTTTCTCAGTCCCAGCTTTGTGTCAGTCATATTTCAGCACTGCAGACATAGTAATAACTATGACATGTGAGGTCCCAGAACTCATGGAGCTCACATTCTGGTGGGAGAGACAGACAATAAAAAAATAAACCACACATTATAACAGTAGGTAAAGAAAATTAAGAAAAGGGGAACTGGAGTGACAAATATAGATCTGCATGGATAAGAAGGACCTTTGCAGAAGTAACATTTGAACAAAGAAATTCAAGAAGAGAGAGAACAGGGAATAAGAAAAACAGAAACGTAGATGTAAGAGCAAATGCAAAGATCCCAAGGCAAAGACAAGCTTAGTATATTTGGGAAACAAATGAGCACCAGTGTGGTTAGAAAGAAGTAACCAAAGAAGGGTGTTGTAGAAGGTAGGTCAGAAAAGTAGGCAGGGACCAAATCATGTAGAGCCTCTTAGGCTACTGTATGAATATTTAATTTAGTAATATAATATGTTCCATGTAGTAATATAATATGATTTGCCATTTTTAAAGATTATTCTGGCTACTGGGAACAAGGCATGAGATTGGAGGTTATTAAGTAGCACAGGCAACGATGGCTTAAACAAGAAAGGTACTGGTAGGCTTGTGAGAAGTGGTTAGAATAGAATTACATTTTGAAAATAGAGGTGGAAGGATTTGGGATGTGGGGGAAAGAAACATTTCAAGAACCTCTCCTAGGTTTGTAGCCTTAGTAACTAGGTGGATGGTGATGTCATTTACTGGAGGAGTGGATAGGACAACTTCTCTACACAAAGTCTTGGACCTTGTGTGTCTTGGTTATCACTGTATTGGACAGCTGAGACCACTCCTCAGATGCTTTCCACTTTTCCATTCTTCTTGCCCTGTGGCCATTTGCCCTGCCTCAGCTGCTGCTAGAACAGCCAACTGTGCATGGGCAGAAGAGTTCTGCATCCTGAGGTTGACCACACTGCAATGATTTGGGTTTCTCAAGACTGGAAGAAGGTCCAGGTGAACAACACAGCCATTTGAAGGCATTAACTCAATGGACCAGTGGGAGCTTGCCCAGTAGGAGATATGAGATACAATGGAGCCTGTAGATAAATTCCTTCTCCTTTAATCTTTTCAGAGACAAACAACCAAATAGTCTAGTGACAGGGCTGCATCTCTTTATGCCTCATGAAGCATTTGCCAGCTTGGTAACTCACCACCTTGTATTTGTACCCTATCTTCCTCATCTCACTTCCCATTTTCCTTACTCTCATTGCATGGGGATCATACCTTCCATTAAACCAAAGTCTTATCTTGGGTTCTGTCTTCTAGGGAACCTGAGCTGAGTCAGGAATCCAAACTTCAATTTTGTTAAGTTTGAACTATGTATGAACAGACATGTTAAGTTTGAACTGTTAAATTTCCAAATGAAGATGTTGAGTAGGAAGTTGGACATGTGAGTCTAGATTTCAGAGAGAAGATCTAGGTAGATCAGGGTCTGTCAACCTCAACACATTGATCTTTGGGATGGGTACTTTTTGGTTGTAGGGGGCATTTTTGTTTTGCTGTCCTGTGAAGTTTAGGATGTTCAGCAGCATCCCTGGCTTCTACTCACTAGCTGCTAGTAGCACCTGTTCCCAATTGTGACAACCAAAAATGTCTCTAGATATTGCCAATGTCCCCTGTGGGACAAAATCACCCCCACTAGGAACTACTGGGCTGGATGTTAGTTAAAGCCAGAGCACTGGACTAGAGCACTTGGACATGAAAGTAGAAAGAGAAGAGGAAATGTTCAGGAATTGCACTTCAGGATATCCTAATTTTAGGAGCCAAAAAACAGAAGGAAGAGCCAGTAAAGAATGACTGGTAAGGTAGGCAAACCAAGATAGTTTAGGGTCTGTCAAAACAAATGAATAGTATTTTCAGGAAAGACAGATCAATTTTGTTAAGTACTGCTGGTAGAATGAATAGAATGAAGAACTTGCAATTGACTATTGGATTTAGAAAATTTGAATTGATAAGAGACTGAGAAAGAACTGATTACAGTGGGTAAAATCAACTCTTGGAATTTGGGGGTCAATGGGGAAAAGAAAAATGGAGTAGAAGCTGAAGGAAGATAAAGGGTGGCAAGACTTTTTTTAAAAGATGAGAGCTATTACAATATGTTTGTATGCTGATGGGAATGATTCAGTAGAAAAGGAAAAATTGTTGATGCAGTAGAAAGAGAAAAATTGGAGCAATGTTCTTGAGAAGGCAAAAGGAGAATGGGATCGAAGATCCAAAAGAAGGGGTTGGCCTCAGAAAAAGACAGTCTATAGAATGGAGGAGGGAAAGCAGAGTTCAGACACAAATAGTTTAGTAGATGTGGTTGTGAGAATTGGTGGACTTTCACTTATGCAATCAGAAGTAATTTTCTCAGTGAAAAGGGAAGCAAAGTCATCAACTAAAAGTGAGGATGGGAAGGAGGTCTTGAAAGATGGGGGGAGGGGCAGGGAATGTGAAATAACCACCCAAGAGAATAGGAAAGTAAAAGGATTAAGAAATGTAGCATGATGGCCTGGCAATACCATGGGCTCACTTGTGGTGAGGAAACATGCATTTCAGTGATCAGTGCATGAGTATTTGAGATAAACTTGGAAGTTAGTCATTATAGAATTAGTCCTGATGATTTTTTTAAAAGATTTTATTTATTTATTTATTTGACAGAGAGAGACACACAGCGAGAGAGGGAACACAAGCAAGGGGAGTGGGAGAGGGAGAAGTAGGCTTCCTGCGGAGCAGAGAGCCTGATGAGGAGCTCGATCCCAGGACCCTGGGATCATGACCTGAGCAGAAGGCAGACACTTAATGACTGAGCCACCCAGGCACCCCAGTCCTGATGATCTTTTATGGGAAAATGTGAAACTAGTTCTAAATATAACCTCTTTCTTAGGATCGATCTCTTAAGTGCTAGGTAGTGGTAAGGCAAGACATGACATGAGAAGTGGTCTTACCAGGCAAGGATATGCCCATGTGGACTCACTTAGATTCTACTGAGGGCAGTGTCACAAGCAGAGGAATGGAGGTCTTTAAGGTATGAGTTATCATTGTAAATGGTAATATAGAACCACTAGCAGGCAGGAAGGAAAGTTCAGAAGTTCACCAAGGGTTTAAGGTGACGATGAATGTTATGGATGGCTCCATTAGCCAGGGGTCCTCTTGCTGACATTTGGCTTATCTGTGGATGGGTTCCAAGGGTCTGTGAACCCTCTCAAATTTTATACACATTTTTGGTACATGTAAATAATCTTATTTCTGAGGACCAAGTCCATAAGTGGTTTTTTTTGTCAAAATCTCAAAGGGAGATTATACTGGAACAGTTAAAAGCCTCAGTTTTTAAATCAGAGATGACTTCTAATTCAATCACTCAAATCTTAGACAAGTCACTCCATTAATTTTACATTTTTATCTGTAAAATGTAGTGTCTACATCATAGGCTGTTGTGAGGATAAAGTATAAATCGAGTACTGATCGGTAGTGTCTGGCATAGAGTTAAAGTTCAATGAAATGCCAACTTCAAGAAAAAGTGATCAGAAAGGTCAGGAATCATTGCGTTAGACAGATCTTTAATAAACATTCACTGAGGGCAGAGCAGCCCCTAGAAACTCATGAATAAGAAAAGAACAAATGTAATGCCTACCATTGAGAATCCTTACAGCCAACTTCAGTTTTCAACCATAGCAGAATAGCTGGTGCTGTACATTTCCTATCACAATAAACAACTAGAAAACTGGATAAAATACAGGAGGCAGCACTGGGCAATAGGCAAGATGGAACTGAGATCTTTTAGAAAAGAGAAACAAATGAGGTAAGCTCTCTATCTTAGCTCTTTGCCTGTAAATACTTTCCAGAAGCTATGTGAGGAGATGGAGCCCAAGCAGAACCTGATGAACTCTCTGAGTTGAGGAGACAGAGACTGCAATTTAGTGAGGCTGAGCTGAAAGCTATGAGGCAAATTAGTGAAGGGGAAGTAACTACACAGAGAAAAAGCACCAGAAATCTGCATGGAGGATCGAGTATAAAGAGGTGGGTGGCAAAAGATGAAGCCAGAGAAGTTGGCAAGAACCAGGTCATGAAGCTCCTTAGTAGTCATTGTAGTGGACCCCACTGGTTTCCCTCTGAGCTTCCAATCCTCTCTGTTCTCTTTAACAGAATTATCTTACACATAGTCATGTGCCTGAGGAGAAGCCAACTGTTCCAGGCTCTCTCATGAGAAATTGGCCCATGACCCAATCCTAGCCAAGGAGATGTGAGGGGAAGTCCTCTGGAGGGCTTCAGGGAAAGCCTTCCTCAGTGATAAGAAAGAGCTATAGAAAGACTTTTTCTTCATCCTCTTGATGTCATGTCTGGATGAGTCATTGCTATATCCATCCTGTTACTGGCCTGAAGGATTAAGCCAACCCTGAAGATTTCATAGCAGGAGAAAACGAACCTGGATCCTGGTGGCATCATTGAGCTGCTGAATCAATCAGCCATGAAGCCTTTCTACTATGGAACTTTCTGTTATGAAATTCAATAATTTTGTTATTGTTAAGTTCATTTGAGTTGAGCCTGCTCATTAAATCTCATTAAAGGGTTTCTCATTAAGGATTTTAAAGAGACTTGCAAAATATTATGGATAATATTTGGAGATATGGTTTAGATGCAGGGGCTCATGTCAGTTATAACTCTTTCTGATAATAGAAGTGGAAACTTAATCCCAAATGGCTTAAATTTAAAAAGATAATTTACTGGCTAAGAAAACTGAGCATATTGGGAACAGATCTGGAACTTCAGGAAAGCTCAGGGTTTATGACCAGGACCTATTTTTTTTTTTCTCTCTTTCTCCATTTCTCCATTTCCCTTTATGAATGCAGACTCTACTCTCAAGCATGGCTACCAGAAACTCCATAGACTGTATACTTTGTGTCTGGTAGGAAATAAGTCCAGTTTTCTGATGGCTCAAATAAGAGCTTTGGAATTAAGTCTTAGTGACCCTGATTGTCCTGACTGGTGTTGTTTACTCATCTCTGAGCCAATCACTGCAGCCAGGAAATTGGGATGTACTGACTGGATTAAAGAAATCAGGGCTCTTCCCTGGAGATGGGATGTGGTTAATCTCACCCAAACTATGTGGTGGGAAATTCCAGAGTGCTGGTGAAAAGGGTAAGAGAGAACTGCATGCTAAGGAGGCAGAGCAGGAGGTGATAAAGAGAGTTAAGAGTGGCTCTCAGGTCTCTGAGTTGGGCATCTGGGAGAGAAATGCACTTCAGAAAGAGAAGGGAGGGGCGCCTGGGTGGCTCAGTCGTTAAGCGTCTGCCTTCGGCTCAGGTCGTGATCCCAGGGTTCTGGGATCGAGCCCCACATTGGGCTCCCTGCACCGCGGGGAAGCCTGCTTCTCCCTCTCCTACTCCCCCTGTTTGTGTTCCCTCTCTCGCTGTGTCTCTGTCAAATAAATAAATAAAATCTTTAAAAATAAAAATAAAAAAAAAAAGAAAGAAAAGAAAGAGAAGGGAACACTTCAGGAAGGTCAGTTAATATAAGCAATATAGGTCATTGGTTGTCTTAAAAAAGCAGTTTCAAGGGAGTAGTGGAAACAGATGCTGGATTGTAGTAGTCAAAGAATGAATGGAGTGGGCAAGTGATGGTAGGACGAGTAAGCATTCTTTGAAGAATCTTGGAACTAGAAGGCAAGAGAGAAATAGAGGTAACAGCTTAAAGGGGACTGTGAGATTGAGGAAACTTTTTTTGTCTTTAATATGGGAGAGATTTGAGTATGTTTAAATGCTAAAGATGACAAGTGAAAAAACTATAAGGAAGAGTAAGATTGAAGATGTAGACTAGAAATGGGGTAATTAATGGAGCAAGATTCCTAGAAATGATGAGTAGGGCAATGCAGAGTATAGCTAGAAAAAGTAATCTGAAGGAAGATTAAAGGACTTTTTTTTTCATTGTGATAGAGTGGGAAGAGGGGAGGACTAATGGAACTGCATTACTGCATTTGTAATGGGAGAATAAATTCAGGAAACTCAGGGATATTCCATCTGAAGGTTTCTATTTCTCGGAGAAGTAGAAAGTGTTACCTACTAATGAACATACAAGGGGAGACCTTGAAAGGTAGAAGATAGTCACAAGGAAGAGTGGATTAGGAAAACATATGGAACCCTCCCATTTTGTCACATGTCATCTAGAAGGTGCCATAGTCTATTACCATAAAGACCCAATCTTCTTATGGTCAATCATAAATATAATCAGAATCCAATGACTGGGATAATATATTTCTAATCTGCCCATTAGATCACTTTCAAATACAGTCAGACTCCTCAGTTGGAATCTCAGAATTCACTTTTCCTCTGGTTGTTCCTGTCCTTCTTGTTCACTCTTCTGCCCTCCTTTCAGGACCCCACTCCAACCTGCCTTTCTTCTATTTTGTCCCTTGTGTCTGAGCCTGTAGAGAGACCCATGTTTATGTGTATCCAGCAGGGCAATGGTGGTATCCTCAGAAAGGATCACCTCAAGAAAAGTCAACTTCTCTCTTGCTAATATTGATCACCTCCCATACTGAACAAATGTGCTGTTTTGGAAAAGGCCCCCTCTCCCCAGAGATGAGATGGGGAAGGATGAAGGGATGAAAAGTGCACCTATAGCTGAGTCACAGGAAAGCATCGAGGCCCAGTCAAGGTCAGAAACCAGGAATTTGAAGAAATGCCAATTTGTGTGTTTGTATATGTTTTCTCCAAAGAAGCTTCAGCATCTCAGATGTTAAATAGAAAAGGAGGTTGGCAATATTGATGGTACAAAAAAAAAGTTGTTAAAATGATAGTGTTTGTTTAGAAGGTACAAATAGATTAGAGCATCAGAACACAGATTATAATTTCTAACCAAAAATATGTATACTGGGAATGTTTACTTCTCAAAACATTCTGTGATAAGAGTGCATCTGCCTGATGGCATAGAGCTTTAAGGCCTCTGTTGCCTCATTTTCTTTGTGTTGCAGCAGACCCAAAAATGCTTTCAGAGGTAAAATTTCCCCTGCTTTAAACATTCCTTTAACCGTGTCACTTACCAAATTGCAGCCGCAAAACATAATATTCATGAAACATTGTTGGAAAGACATAAAATACAGACATTTATTTAGACCCTCACTGTCCAACACAATAGTGACTAGCCATATGTACCTTTTATATTTAAATGAATTAAAATAAGAGTTAAAGTTCAGTTCTTGAGTCCACTGGCCACATGTTCAGTGCTGAATAACCACATGTGGCTGGTGATTTCCATACTGGACAATGCAGATACAGAACATTTCTACCATTGCAGAAATTTCTGTTGGTTAATGCTGTTTTAGAGCTTCTACCCTTGGGTCAGTTTCAGCCTTCAGGAAGGTCTACAAGGGCAGTGTGGTTCGTGTCCCTCATGCAATTGTTTTTATGCCTTTAGTTTACAATGAGGAACATTGTCAGAACCTTGTGAAGGGTATCATCCACCATATTATATGGTGTTTTCTTTTATAAGGGTCCCCAAAAATCTTATTTTCAGTATCAGACTTATGAGTCTTTTAAACATTGCATTGTGATTCTTAAAGTTGATTCATTTGCCTTATTGTCTTCAAGCAAAACTTAGAGCCACATTTACAGCCTTCCTTCAGCAACCAAATAGGACCCCCGTGTGTGTGTGTATGTGTGTGTGTGTGTGGTGTGTTTTCTGACTTCATTTCCCTACACAATTTATTTTATACTTCTGGGTTGCATGTACATTTCAACTACTTAAATCCTTCCTGTCATGGAAGTAAAATATAAGTAAATAAATTCATTATATGCATACATATACACCTGCATGCATGTGATTATCTTTCATTCACAATTCAGATACGTGTCCTTGGATTGAGAACATTAGCAAAAACACAGTCTCTTAAACTTAGCCCCTTAAGCAACCTAATTCATTGTTTCCAGTATCTTTCTCAGCCACCCTAGCATAATGGCTTATTGCTTTGCTATACATAACAAATCAGTCATAACTGATGTGTCAGTGTCATAAGACAAATATTTAAACCTATATCAGAGTATTAGGTTTCTGAATACCTCTCCTATTGATATGTAGCTGTTGCTGGTAGTGATAGGCAGAGCAAATATCTGTCCTGCATTGTGGCAACTGTAATGGTTTCCAGTGTGAATGCAGTGTTTTTATGAATATTATACAGTTAAAAAAATCCAGTGATATACAAGCAAAATACTGTTGCTCTGACTTCATGCAATGGAAACTTCCAACATGCTACTCTCAACTCTCTCACTGATTAAGTGACATACATTTTACCTACATGCTGCTTAAAGGCACAAATAAGTACTATGTTTAATTATCCAGCATAGAGATAGGGATGTCATAGAAAGATTGAATTCAGAATTTCCAAAACAATTTTGCTCCTTCTCATAAGAAAAAACCTCTGAATGTTTTTCACTTTTCTTCCTTTTATTCCTCATATCAATTAACTCTTTGCAGTACTGAATACTTACTGGGTGTGTGTCTTTTTTACCATGGAAAAGGCAAGAAAAAAATGCGTTGTGCATACCCTCAATAAACGTATAATCTTTGTTGGAGACAAGACTTATATGAATGTAAAATGACAGCCTCCAAAGGCAGTCAAGTGAGTGATGCAATCTAACATGTTCTGTCAGGCGTTTGGAATGGAAAGATGGGAGCTGATCAGGACAGCCAGCTAGGAAGCTTTGCAGGACCCATAGTCTTCAAAGGATCCTGAAAGCACAAGAGAATGGTACAGGTCACAACAAAGGGAAGGCAAGAGCAAAGAGGCAGACATGGGAATGTCCTGTTTCAGGGGACAGTGGACAGGTCACTCTGGCAGAAGCACACTGAAGTGGAGATGCTAATGAGCAGTGGAATTACAAAATATGTAGGAGGGAAATAAAAGGCCAAGGAGAGGGCTGGGAAAATCCTACACATTCAATAATTCACCCTTGAACAACCAAATGTCATCAGTACTCTAGCAATTGCTTTTGGCCTCAGAAGGAAAACAAGAGCCCATTTGCAGTTTTCAGTGATACAGTAAAAGAAGGTGGGTTCTTGTCAGCATTTATCATCCAACACATGATAATGAACTGTTTTAAATCTTCATCTTTGTATTATATACTTTTCAAAATTCTGTCACACATATTTTTTAATCCCCAGACAAATCCTTGGAGGTAGGGAAGGCAGGTATTTATTATCTTAATATGATAAGAACACTGAGTAGGAAAAATTCATATGGCCTTGACTCATCCATCTTCACATGGGCAATGGTGGACCAAAGCAGCAAACACAGGCTCAAACTCCCAGCTTAATTATTTTCCTATTGCACCACACTGTTTTGAATTGCTGCTAATTCATTTTCATACATTTTGAGCTTAGAGTCTACTGTCATTGACTTTGGGATTTTCTTTTTAAATATCACATCTAAGAAGCACACTAATTGCAGGAGGAGAATGGTTTATTCAGAACTTCCTGATTTTGAAGGAAATATGTGATAATTAAGAAAGATTGGTCATATGAACAGACATTTCTCCAAAGAAGACATATAGATGGCCAACAGACACATGAAAAGATGCTCAACATCACTCATTATCAGGGAAATGTAAATCAAAACCACAATGAGAGATCACCTCACAGCTGTCAGAATGGCTAAAATAAAAAACTTAAGAAACAACAACTGTTGGCTAGGATGTGGAGACAAAGGAACAACTTGCACACTGTTGGTAGGAATGCAAACTGTGCAGCTACCAGTTTGTGGAAAGCAGTATGGAGTTTCCTACAAAAATTAAAAATAGGATTAACTTATGATCCAGTAATTGTACTACAGAGTATTTACCCAAAGAATATGAAGACACTAATTCAACTGAATACGTGCACCCCTATGTTTATTGCAGCATTATTTATAATAGCCAATTTATGGAAGCAGCCCAAGTGTCCAACAATAGATGAATGGATAAAGATGTGGCATATATATACAATGGAATATTATTCAGCCATAAAAAAGAATGAACACTTGCCATTTGCAACAACATGGTTGGATCTAGTGGGTATAACGTTAAGTGAAATAAGTAAGTCAGAGAAAGACAAATATCATATGATTTCAGTCATATGTGGAACTTAAGAAACAAAGCAAATGAGCAAAGGCGGGGGGTGGGTAGAGAAGAAGAGAAAACCAAAAAAACAGACTCAACTCTAGAGAACAAACTGATCATTACCAAAGGGGAGGTAAGTGGGGGGATGTGTGAAATAGGTGAAGGGGATTAAGAGCACACTTTTCATAATGAGCACTGAGTAACATACAGGATTGTTGAATTACTATATTGTACACCTGCAACTAATTTAACACTGTATATTAACTATATTGGAATTAAAATTAAAAAAAAAAAAGAAAGATTGATCATTTATTCTGTCTTCCTGGATTTTTCAGCTTTAGGAGACATGCCTCTTCATTTGGGCTAATTTGGATTCTATCCTGCCCGAAGACAAAAGATAGGCTGTTTGACATCCTGGGGGCATTGTAAGCTGCGATGATTCTGTGATTCTTTCCTCTAACAGTTGGCTTGGATGATGTTGTCAGGAGTCCAAATCTCTTATTTAAAGTGCATCAGAGAGAAATGCAGCTGGATGTAAGCAATGTGTATATGTGGAATAACAATGTAAATATTTTATGGACTGCAGCACAACAGAATTAAATACTTTTGCTTGGACAAATGAATTTTATCTTCAAAGCCACTGCAAAGAAGCTTATGGATTGGGCAGAATAATTTTGCAAATAACTGAGCATAGTGTGGTGTTCATGTAATTCTGCATTTCTCCAAAACCATAGCATCTTCTCAGCACTGTCAGGAGCAGCCTTACCTGTTGTTCTTAGGAAAAATCTTTTCTCTTGGCAGCCTGATAGATTATGCAACTCATCTATTTCAGTAATTAACTAATTGAGTCATATCTGCTTGTTCTTTCTGAGCTGTTATGCTTCCATCTGCCTTTACTCTCTGAGAAGTGTCCAGCTACTACTTCCCCATCTCAGAGCAATGACCCATTTGATTATGACCCAGTTCCTAAAAGTGCCCTTATTGACCAATACCATCACCCCTTAGAGTTCATTTTCCAGTCAGTACTTCAGAATTTGACCCATGTGCTCTCAGACTCAAATGCCAGAAGTGTTTTAGAGATCAGGAATAACTAGCAGAAAGTTAAGATGGTCTACCCTCTATCTGCTGTCACTACTCCTATTCAACATAGCACTGGAAGTCTTAGCTAGAGCAATCAGGCAAGAAAAAGAAATAAAAGGCATCCAAATCAGAAAGGGAGAAGTAAAAATATCTCTGCTTGCAGATGTCATGATCTTATATATTAAAAATCCTAAGACTGTACCAAAAAATTGCTAGAACTAATAAACAAAATCAGTAAATACACAGTGTACAAAATCAACATACAAAAATCCGTTGTATTTCTTTTTTTGTAATTGAAACTTTTTAAAATTTTAATTCCAGCATAGTTAACATACAGTGTTTTATTGCTTTCAGGTGCATAATATAGTGATTCAACAATTCCATATATCACCCAATGCTCATCACGACAAGTGCACTCCTTAATCCCCATTCACCTATTTCACCCATCCCCCCACCAACCTCCCCTCTGGTAACCATCAGTTTGTTCTCTAGAGTTAAGAGTTTGTTTCTTGGTTTCTCTCTCCCTCTCTCTCTCTCTCCCTCCCTTTATTTTCTTTTGCTCATTTGTTTTGTGTATTAAATTGCACATATAAGCAAAATCATATAGTATTTATCGTTCTGTGATGGACTTATTTCATTTACCATTATACTCTCTAGCTCCATCCATGTCATTGTAAATGGCAATATTTCATTCTTTTTTATGGTTGGATAATATCCTATCGTACATATATAACACATCTTCCTTATCCATATCAAAATTCCAGTGGCATTTTACAGAAATAGAAAAAAAATCTAAAATTCATATGGAACCACAAAAAACCCCAAACTGCCAAAACGATTTTGAGAAAAAACAAACCTGGAGGCTTGAAATCTCTTCCTGATTTCAAACTTTACTACAGAGTTAGAGTAATTAAAACAGTTTTCTGGCATAAAAACAGACAAGAGACCAATGGAACAGAAGCAAGAGCCCAGAAATAAGCTCACACATATACAGCCAACTAATATTTGACAAGGAAGCAAAGAATACTCAGTGGGGAAAAGATAGTCTCTACAATTAATGGTGCTGGGAAAACTGGATAACCACATGCAAAAAGATGAAATGAGACCCCTACCTTACACCACTCACAAAAATTCAGAATGGATTGAAGACTTAAATGTAAGACCTGAAACCATAAAACTCTTAGGAGAAAACTTAGGGGAAAAGCCCCTTGACACTGGTCTTGGCAATGATTTCTTGAATATGGCACCAAAAGCACGAACAATAGCAAAAGTAAACAAGTAAGACTATGTCAAACTAAAAAGCTTTTGTACAGCAAAAGAAACAATTAACAAAATGAAAAGGTGGCCTGTGGAATAGGAGAAGAGATCTGTAAATCATACATCTGATGAGGGGTTAATATCCAAAATATATAAAGAACTCATATAAGTCAATAGCAAAAAAATAATCCAATTTTAAAATGGGCAAAGGATATGAATAGACATTTTTCCAAAGAAAACATACAAATGGTCAACAAGTACATAAAAGTTGCTCAATATCACTAATCATCAGAGAAAAGCAAACCCAAATCACAATGAGATAACACCTCACACCTGTTAGAATGGCTATTAACACACACACACACAAGTGTTGGCAAAGATATGGGTGAAAGGGAACCCTGGTGCACTGTTGGTGGGAATGTAATTGGTGCAGCCACTGTAGAAAACGGTATGGATGTTCCTTAAAAAATTAAAAATACAACTACCAAATGATCCAGGAATTCCACTTCTGATATATATCTGAAGGAAATAAAATCACTATCTCAAAGAGGTACCTACATCCCCATATTCATTGCAACATTATTTACAAGACATGGAAATAATCTAAGCATCCATCAATGGATGAATCAATAAAGAAAATATATATATACACGCATATATACATAATATAATATATATACACATACATATAGAATATGATGTAACCATGAACAGACATTTTTCCAAAGAAGACATCCAAATGGCCAACAGACACATGAAAAAGTGTTCAATATCGCTCGGCATCAGGGAAATCCAAACCAAAACCTCAGTGAGATACCACCTCACACCAATCAGAATGGCTAAAATTAACAAGTCAGGAAATGACAGATGTTGGCGGGGATGCGGAGAAAGGGGAACCCTCCTACACTGTTGGTGGGAATGCAAGCTGGTGCAGCCACTCTGGAAAACAGTATGGAGGTTCCTCAAAAAGTTGAAAATAGAGCTACCATACGATCCAGCAAGTGCACTCCTGGGTATTTACCCCAAAGATACAAAAGTAGGGACCCGAAAGGGTACATGCACCCCGATGTTTATAGCAGCAATGTCCACAATAGCCAAACTGTGGAAAGAGCCAAGATGTCCATCAACAGATGAATGGATAAAGAAGATGTGGTATATATATACAATGGAATATTATGCAGCCATCAAAAGGAATGAGATCTTGCCATTTGCAACGACGTGGATGGAACTGGAGGGTATTATGCTGAGCGAAATAAGTCAAACAGAGAAAGACAGGTATCATATGACCTCACTGATATGAGGAATTCTTAATCTCAGGAAACAAACTGAGGGTTGCTGGAGTGGGGGGTGGGGTGGGAAGGATGGGGTGACTGGGTGATGGACACTGGGGAGGGTATGTGTTCTGGTAAGCGCTGTGAATTGTGCAAGACTGTTGAATCTCAGATCTGTACCTCTGAAACAAATAATGCAATACATGTTAAGAAAGAAAAAAAGAAGAAGAAGAATGTAGCAGGAGGGGAAGAATGAAGGGGGGGAAATCGGAGGGGGAGAAGAACCATGAGAGACGATGGACTCTGAAAAACAAACTGAGGGTTCTAGAGGGGAGGGGGTTGGGAGGATGGGTTAGCCTGGTGATGGGTATTGAGGAGGGCACGTTCTGCATGGAGCACTGGGTGTTATGCACAAACAATGAATCATGGAACACTATATCTAAAACTAATGATGTAATGTATGGGGATTAACATAACAATAAAAAAATTAAAAAAAAAAAAGAATATGATGTAACCATAAAAAAAGGAAGAAATCCTGTTATTTGTAGTAATCCATGTTGGTTTCCTGAGAAGGTGAGGGGTAGAGGACCCAAACACCACATGGAGGCATTGGACTTAGATAACAGAAGGCATAGATGTGGCTGGGTACAGCTATTTGTTGGATATCAGCAAGGTGTGAGAGTTTCCCTCCAGTAAATGGTTTTTTCTCTGTAAGGTAAAAGACAATGGTGGGGAATTGGATAAGAGGTCATGTCAGAAGTAATTAAAAATTTGGAAGCAAGAAAAAGGTAACTGGGCAACAACATGGGAAGGAGAAGCTAGGAAGACCAGAGAACAGAATGCACAAAACATAAATGTTCTCAGTATTTTTTCCTCCTTTTTCCAGCTTTATTGAGATTTAATTGACATATAACATTGTGTAAGTTTAAGGTGTACAATGTGATAATTTGATATACAAATGTATTGCAAAATGATTACCACAGTAAGGTTAGTTACTGTGTATGTGTGTGGTGAGAACTTTTAAGACTTACTCTCTTAGCAACTTTCAAGTATACAATACAATATTGTTAACTAAAGTCACCATGTGGTACATTACATCCTCAGAACTTATTCATTTTATAACTGGACTTTTATACACTTTGATCAACATCTGCCTATCTCCCCGACCCAAACCAACCCCTGGTAACCATCCGTTTATGAGTTTAGGGTTTTTGTGGGTTTTGTTTGTTTGTTTGATTTTTAGATTTTTCTGTTTCTATTAGTTTGTTTTTGTTTAGATTCCACATGTAAGTGAGATTATATAGTATTTGTCTTTTATTTCACTTTGCATAGTGCTCTCGAGTTTTATTCATGTTGTTACAAATGATAGGATTTTTATGGCTAATAATATTTCACATTCCCACAAGCAGTGTATGAGCATATTTTTTCCACATACTCACCATCACTTGCTATTGTCCAAACTTTGCCATACTGAAGGGTATGAATTTATATATCTTTGTATTTATTTTCATTTTTAAAATGTGTTAAAATTGTAACAAAATATGTGTTACATAAAATTTACCGTCTGAATCATTTTTAACTGGACAGCTCAGTGGCATTGAATACATTCACATTATTACACAACCATCACCACTATCTATCTCCAGAACTCATTTTATCTTGCAAAACTGAAGCTCTGTACCTATTAAGCGATAACTCCTGATTCTTGCCTCCTTCTAGCCCCTGGCAATCACTGTACTCTCTGTATGAATTGACTATTCTAGATACTTCATAGAAATGAATTCATACACTATTTGTCTTTTTGCGAATGGCTTATTTCACTTAGCATAATGTCCTTCATTCACGTTGTAGCATGTGTCAGAATTTCCTTTTTTAAGGCTAAATAAAATTCAATTGTATGTATATACAACATCTTGCTTATATATTCAACTGTTGATGGACACTTGGACTGCTTCCACCTTTTGGCCATTGTGAATAATGCTGCTATAAACATGGCTATACAAATCTCTTTGGGATCCTGCTTTCAATTCTTTTGGGGATACATCCAGAAGTTGAATTGCTGGATCATATGATAATTCCATTTTTAATTTTTAAGTCAACCACATACTATTTGACTGTACCATTTTATGTCCCCACCAACAATGCACAAGGGTTCTAATTTTTCCACATTCTTACTAACATTTATTATTTTCTGTTTTGGTTTTCTTTTGTTTTGTTTTTATAGTAGTAATTTTATTGGATGTGAGGTGAGATATCTCATTGTATTTTAATTTTTATTTCTTTAATTACTAGTAAAGTTGAAAATCTTTCCATATTGACCATTCTCTTAGTGAATAACTGCAAGTCTTTGCCCATTTTTAGTTTCAGCTGTACCATGCATATTGATTTGCAATTCTTTTTATACGCTGGATATTAATCCAGTTCTATTGCTATAAATTTCTTCCCTCAGCTTGTAGCTTAATTTCACTTTCTTTTTACTACATTTTAATAGACAGAAATTCTTAATTTTAAAAAATACAATTTAATGAATATTTTACTTACTGCAAAATTATAGTTCTGAATTGTTTAGAAAAACTTTCTAACCCAAGAACCAAAAACAAGGTATCTTAAAGTATCTTAAGTTGTCTTCAAAAAGTTTTATACTTTTAACTTTCACATCTACATCTTTGCTTTATCTGTAATGAATTTTGTTTATGATGTGAATTAGAGATTCAATCTCATTTTTATGCATATGGATATTACATTGTCCAAGCAATCCTTATTGAAAAGACCTTATTTTCTCCCACTATGCTACTTTGAAACTCTGTTATGCATCAAATGTAAATATACATGTGGGTTTGTTTCTGGGCTCCCTCTTCTGTAGTACTGGTTTATGGTTTGTTTTTTTTTTTTCTATATTTTGGCCAACTCCACAATATTATTTAATTACTATAGATTCATATCCATTCTTAATGTTTTTCCTTTTTCAGTAGTGTCCCAGATTTTCTTGGACTTTTGCTTGTTCATGTACATTATGTCAAATGCCATTAAGACAAAACCAAGCTAAACAAAACAAAACAAAAAAACCCTCACAGAACTGTGAGACTTTTGTTTGCTTTGAATCTAAAGAACAATTTTGGGAAAATGGATATTTTGATTATTCATCCATACACAAGTAAATATCTCCACTTATTTAGGTTTTCATTAACGTCTTTCAATTAGTTGTATAATTTTCACCATAAAAGTACTCAATAACATTGAATTCATTTGTAACCACTTATCTTTTTATACTATTGCAAATGATATAATTTTTAAACAAACAATTTCTAACTATTGCTGGAGTAGAGAAAAGCAATTGATTTTTTTATTATGTTATGTTAATCACCACACATTACATCATTAGTTTTTGATGAAGCAATTGATTTTTTAGGTTGATCTGTACTCAGCAAACTTGCCAAATTGTTATTTGAGTTTTCCAGGTTGGAAATACAGCATTTGCAAACAAGAACAATTTTGGCTCTCTCTGTATTATCTTTATATTGGTATTTCTTTTTCTTGCTTTATCATGCTATCTAGGTTTCCAGTACAATGACTAGAAGTAGTGATTGAAATTGATTTTAACATTAGTCCATAAAGCATATCCATATATGTATGATTATATATGTAATCTTTGTTTTAGAGTACATATATATATATATAATTGTATAATCTTTTAGAGTATATATTTTGTATATATGTATGATTTTATATATATAATGTCGGTGCATATATATAAATATATATAAACATAAAGATTATACTTTGTTACATATATGCATTATTCTTTATATCTATATTACTCCTTATCAGGTTAAAAAAAAACTCTTTTTTTTTTGGCTAGCATGTTTCCTTTTTTTTTTTATTTTATTATGTTCTGTTAATCACCATACATTACATCATTAGTTTTTGATGTAGTGTTCCATGAGTCATTGTTTGCGTATAAGACCCAGTACTCCATTCAATATGTGCCCTCTTTAATGCCCATCACCAGGCTAACACATCCCCCTAGCCCCCTCCCTTCTAGAACCCTCAGTTTGTTTCTCAGAGTCCATAGTCTCTCATGGTTCGTCTCCCCCCTCCGATTCCGCCCCCCTTCATTTTTCCCTTCCTACTACCTTTTTTTTTTTTAACATATAAGGTATTATTTGTTTCAGAGGTACAGATCTGTGATTCAACAGTCTTACACAATTCACAGCACTCACCATAGCCCATACCCTCCCCAATGTCTATCATCCAGACACCCCATCCCTCCCACCCCTCACCACTCCAGCAACCCTCAGTTTGTTTCCTGAGATTAAGAATTCCTCATATCAGTGGGATCATATGATATGTCTTTCTCTGATTGACTTATTTTGCTTAGCATAATACCCTCTAGTACCATCCACGTTGTTACAAATGGCAAGATTTCAGCTTTTTTGATGGCTGCATAATATTCCGTTGTATATATATACCACCTCCTCTTTATTCATTCATCCATTGATGGACATCTTGGCTCTTTCCATAGTTTGGCTATTGTGGACATTGCTGCTATAAACACTGGGGTGTACGTACCCCTTCAGATCACTACATTTGTATCTTTGGTGAAATACCCAGTAGTGCAATTGCTGGGTCATAGGGTAGCTCTATTTTCAACTTTTTAAGGAACCTCCATACGGTTTTCCAGAGTGGGTGCACCAGCTTGCATTTCCACCAACAGTGTAAGAGGGTTCCCCTTTCTCCGGATCCTCGCCAACATCTGTCATTTCCTGACTTGTTAATTTTAGCCATTCTGACTGGTGTGAGTTGGTATCTCATTTAGGTTTTGGTTTGGATTTCCCTGATGCCGAGCGATGTTGAGCACTTTTTCATGTGTCTGTTGGCCGTTTGGATGTCTTCTTTGGAAAAATGTCTGTTCATGTCTTCTGCCCATTTCTTGATTGGATCATTTGTTCTTTGGGCATTGAGTTTGATAAGTTCTTTATAGATTTTGGATACTAGCCCTTTATCTGATATGTCATTTGCAATTATCTTCTCCCATTCTGTCGGTTGTCTTTTGGTTTTGACTGTTTCTTTTGCTGTGCAAAAACTTTTTATCTTGATGAAGTCCCAATAGTTCATTTTTGCCCTTGCTTCCCTTGCCTTTGGCGATGTTTCTAGGAAGAAGTTGCTGCGGCTGAGGTCGAAGAGGTTGCTGCCTGTGTTCTCCTTTAGGATTTTGATGGACTCCTGTCTCACATTGAGGTCTTTCAACCATTTGGAATCTATTTTTGTGTGTGGTGTAAGGCAATGGTCCAGTGTCATTCTTCTGCATGTGGCTGTCCAATTTTCCCAACACCATTTGTTGAAGAGACTGTCTTTTTGCCATTGGACATTCTTTCCTGCTTTGTCAAAGATGAGTTGACCATAGAGTTGAGGGTCCATTTCTGACCTCTCTGTTCTGTTCCATTGATCTCTGTGTCTGTTTTTGTGCCAGTACCATACTGTCTTGATGATGACAGCTTTGTAATAGAGCTGGAAGTCCGGAATTGTGATGCCGCCAGCTTTGTTTTTCTTTTTCAACATTCCTCTGGCTATGCGGGGTCTTTTCTGGTTCCATACAAATTTTAGGATTATTTGTTCCATTTCTTTGAAAAAAGTGGATGGTATTTTGATGGGGATTGCATTGAATGTGTAGATTGCTCTAGGTAGCATTGACATCTTCACAATATTTGTTCTTCCAATCCATGAGCATGGAACGTTTTTCCATTTCCCTGTGTCTTCCTCAATTTTTTCATGAGTATTTTATAGTTTTCTGAGTACAGATCCTTTGCCTCTTTGGTTAGATTTATTCCTAGGTATCTTATGGTTTTGGGTGCAATTGTAATGGGATCGAGTCCTTAATTTCTCTTTCTTCTGTCTTGTTGTTGGTGTATAGGAATGCCACTGATTTCTGTGCATTGATTTTATATCCTGCCACTTGACTGAATTCCTGTATGAGTTCTAGCAATTTTGGGGTGGAGTCTTTTGGGTTTTCCACATAAAGTATCATATCATCTGCAAAGAGTGAGAGTTTGACTTCTTTGCTGATTCTTTTTGTTGTCTGATTGCTGTGGGTAGGAATTCTAGTAGTATGTTGAATAGCAGTGGTGATAGTGGACATCCCTGCTGTGTTCCTGACCTTAGGGGGAAAGCTCTCAATTTTTCCGCATTGAGAATGATATTCGCTGTGGGTTTTTCATAGATGGCTTTTATGATATTGAGGTATGTACCCTCTATCCCTATACTCTGAAGAGTTTTGATCAAGAAAGAATGCTGTACTTTGTCAAATGCTTTTTCTACATCTATTGAGAGGATCATATGGTTCTTGTTCTTTCTTTATTAATGTATTGTATCACATTGATTGATTTGGGGATGTTGAACCAACCTTGCAGCCCAGGGATAAATCCCACTTGGTCGTGGTGAATAATCCTTTTGATATACTGTTGGATCCTACTGGCTAGTATTTTGGTGGGAATTTTTGCATGCATGTTCATCAGGGATATTGGTCTGTAATTCTCGTTTTTTGGTGAGGTCTTTGTCTGATTTTGGGATCAAGGTAATGGTGGCCTCATAAAATGAGTATGGAAGTTTTCCTTCCATTTCTATTTTTTGGAACAGTTTCAGAAGAATAGGTATTAATTCTTCTTTAAATGTTTGGTAGAATTCCCCTGGGAAGCCATCTGGCCCTGGGCTCTTGTTACTTGGGAGATTTTTTATTACTGCTTCAATTTCTGTACTGGTTATGGGTCTGTTCAGGTTTTCTATTTCTTCCTGGTTCAGTTTTGGTAGTTGATACATCTCTAGAAATGCATCCATTTCTTCCAGGTTATCTAATTTGCTGGCATAGAGTTGCTCATAATATGTTCTTATAATTGTTTGTATTTCTTTGGTGTTGGTTGTGATCTCTCCTCTTTCATTCATGATTTTGTTGATTTGGGTCATTTCTCTTTTCTTTTTGATAAGTCTGGCCAGGGGTTTATCAATCTTGTTCATTCTTTCAAAGAACCAGCTCCTAGTTTTGTTGACCTGTTCTACTGTTCTTTTGGTTTCTATTTCATTGATTTCTGCTCTGCTCTTTATTATTTCTCTTCTTCTGCTGGGTTTAGGCTTTATTTGCTGTTCTTTCTCCAGCTCCTTTAGGTGTAGGGTTAGGTTGTGTCTTTGAGACCTTTCCTGTTTCTTGAGAAAGGCTTGTATTGCTATATACTTTCCTCTTAGGACTGCCTTTGCTGCATCCCAAAGATTTTGAACACTTGTGTTTTCCTTTTCATTGGTTTCCATGAATTTTTTAAATTCTTCTTTAATTTCCTGGTTGACCCATTCATTCTTTAGTAGGATGCTCTTTAGCCTCCATGTACTTCTTTCTGAGTTTCCTCTTGTGATTGAGTTCTAGTTTCAAAGCATTGTGGTCTGAAAATATGCAGGGAATGGTCCCAATCTTTTGGTACCAGTTGAGACCTGATTTGTGACCTAGGATGTGATCTATTCTGGAGAATGTTCCATGGGCATTACAGAAAAATGTGCATTCTGTTGCTTTGGGATGGAATGTTCTAAATATATCTGTGAAGTCCATTTGGTCCAGTGTGTCCTTTAAAGTCTTTATTTCCTTATTGATCTTTTGCTTAGATTATCTGTCCATTTCAGTGAGGGGGCTCTTAAGGTCCCCCACTATTATTGTATTGTTGTCGATGTGTTTCTTTGCTTTTGTTATTAATTGCCTTATATAATTGGCTGCTCCCATGTTAACGGCATAGGTATTTACAATTGTTAGATCTTCTTGTTGGATAGACCCTTTAAGTAGGATATAGTGTCCTTCCTCATCTCTTATTACAGTCTTTGGTTTAAAATCTAATTTGTCTGATATACGGATTGCCACCCCACCTTTCCTTTGGTGTCCATTAGCATGGTAAATGGTTTTCCACCCCCTCACTTTCAGTCTGGAGGTGTCTTTGGGTCTAAAATGAGTCTCTTGCAGACAGCATATCGATGGGTCTTGTTTTTTTATCCAATCTGATACCACGTGTCTTTTGATTTGGGCATTTAGCCCATTTACATTTGGGGTAACTATTGAAAGATATGAATTTAGTGCCATTGTTGCCTGTAAGGTGACTGTTACTGTGTATTGTCTGTGTTCCTTTCTGGTCTATGTTGCTTTTAGGCTCTCTCTTTGCTGAGAGGACCCCTTTCAATATTTCTTGTAGGGCTGGTTTCGTGTTTGCAAATTCCTTTAGTTTTTGTTTGTCCTAGAAGCTTTTTATCTCTCCTTCTATTTTCAATGACAGCCTAGATGGATATACTATTCTTGGTTGCATATTTTTCTCATTCAGTGCTCTGAATAGATCATGCCAGTCCTTTCTGCCCTGCGAGGTCTTTGTGGTAAGTCTATTGCCAATCTAATGTTTCTACCATTGTAGGTTACAGATCTCTTGTCCTGAGCTGCTTTCAGGATTTTCTCTTTGTCTCTGAGACTCATAAGTTTTACTATTAGATGTCAGGGTGTTGACCTATTTTTTATTGGTTTTGAGAGGCATTCTCTGTGCCTCCTGGATTTTGATGCCTGTTTCCTTCCCCAAATTAGGGAAGTTCTCTGCTATTATTTGCTCCAAAATACCTTCTGCCCCTCTCTCTCTTTCTTCTTCTTCTGGGATCCCAATTATTGTAATGTTGTTTCATCTTATGGTATCACTTATCTCTCGAATTCTGCCCTCATGATCTAGTAGTTGTTTATCTCTCTTTTTCTCAGCTTCTTTATTTTCCATCCTTTGGTCTTCTATATCACTAATTCTCTCTTCTGCCTCATTTATCCTAGCAGTTAGAGCCCCCATTTTATAGCACCTCATTAATAGCCTTTTTGATTTCAACTTGGTTAGATTTTAGTTCTTTTATTTCTCCAGAAGGGTTTCTCTAATAACTTCCATGCTTTTTTCAAGCCCAGCTAGTATCTTTAAAATCATCATTCTGAACTCTAGTTCCGACATCATACTAATGTCCGTATTGAGTATGTCCCTGGCAGTTGGTACTGCCTCTTGTTCTTTTTGTTGAGGTGATTTTTTCCGTCTTGTCATTCTTCCAGAAAGTGGTCACTTTTCTGTTCAGAGAGTTGTTGCTATTCTTTTCTTCGATCTCCTGTTGAGTTCGTAGGTGTTCAGAATGGTTTGATCCCTATCCAGCTGCATTCCTGAGACCAGACGAAATCCAGGTCTCCTACTCCTCTGCCATCTTGCTCTCCCCCCACCATCGTCTTTTTTTTTTTATCTTATTGTGTTTGCTGAGAAGTCCAATGTTGGTCTTATTGTTGTTCCTTTAAAGGTAAT
Source organism: Halichoerus grypus (assembly GCF_964656455.1). Taxonomy (NCBI): domain Eukaryota; kingdom Metazoa; phylum Chordata; class Mammalia; order Carnivora; family Phocidae; genus Halichoerus; species Halichoerus grypus. The sequence continues at coordinate 81,257,175 of NC_135717.1, read as the reverse complement.
ATGTGTTCACCATAACAAGTGCCCTGCTTAATACCCATCACCCATTTAGCCCATGGTAAGTGGTGAATTACTAAATTCTACTCCTGAAACCATTATACTATATGTTAACTAACTAGATTTTAAATTAAAAAATTCAAACAAAAAAATAAAATAAAGTCTAAAAAAATAATAAAGGTAATATGTCTTTTTTTTTTCTTCTGATACATTTACAAATTTTTCTTTGTCTTTAGCTATCTGAAATTTCCCTCTGGTGAGCCCAGGTCTGGATTTATTTTTGTTTATTCACTTTGCGTAAGTTATTAGGTATTTTGAATATGTGGACTAATGTCCTTCATTGGCCCTTTTCTCTTCAGATACTATTACTACCTCTTTCACCCCTGCTCCTTCTGGAACTCTATTCTCTAAATTTCTTTACCTCTTTTTCCATATTTTCCACTTTTTTGTCTTTCTGCATTACAATTTAATTTATTTTAATCCGTTTTCTCCCTTTATCTTAGTAATTTAGTACTTAGTAATTAGTATCTTACAATTTCTCCCTTTATCTGAGTAAATTCCACATCCTACATCTCTTCTGTAAATCCCACCTATTTGTTTTATTTCTACTTACTACGTTTTTTTTATTCTAGGAATTTTATTAGTTCTTTCCAATCTGCTAAGTTACTTTTTAAATAACTTTAGCCTCTTATAGACAATTGCATACTTTTATATTTTTTAGCCAAAATAAGGCATAGTTCTTTTATAATCTGTGTCAAATAATTCTAATGTCTAAAATGTTTGTGGGTCAATTCCTATTGTTTGTCATTTTTATGCTGATTCTCATTCATACTACCTTGTACCTTTTTTGTGCCTAATTGTCTTTTACTGTGCATGTTCACTATCCTTACAAAAGGCAGTTGGGGGTGAGGGGAACCTTTGAGGCCTAGGATAAATTGTATCTTCACCCAGAAAGTATTTCTGTTTGTTTTTCCAGCATCTGGGAGCACTGCCATCTAAGATCCACTTCAACCAAGTTCGCTGCTTCAGGTTCCCTGGACCATCTAGACAGTATCAATGCCAGCCTCAAATACCTGGCAAGGTCACCTTGTATCCACAACCTCCCAGGTGTGTTTGTTTCCCTCACCTCTCTTCCTCTTCCCACTTCAGCATCTGTGCTACTTTCCCTGGGGTCAGACTTACGGCTAGGCTTGCTTCTAGCTCCTCTTACTCTGATGTCATATCCTTTTGGATTGGATCTTAGCTCAAATAGAGGAAAGGGTTCCCTGTTAGACAGACCTCCCACCTGGAGTGAGACTAAGTTCTTGACTCCTTCCCCTTCACTCCTTATGTCTGCCAAAACTGAAGCCCAGGATCAAGAATACTGTCAAAGCAACTTTGGAGCTCAGCTTATCTCTCTGTTTCTCACTTTCTCTTAGATGTTTCCTGGTGTTGATTATTTATCTTGTCAGCAATTTTTGTTTTTAATGACACTCTTTTTTATTGTAGCCCATTTTTTATTCTGTTTAATGGAAGGGTTGGTTCAAATAACTTAACATGCTGTAGGAATTGGAATTATTCAGCATCTCTTCTCTATTGCCCAAAGAACAGAATAAATGAATTTTTTTTAAAGATTTTATTTATTTATTTATTTGACAGAGAGAGAGAAACAACATGAGAAGAGATAGGGTCAGAGGGAGAAGCAGGCTCCCCGCTGAGCCAGGAGCCCGATGTGGGACTTGATCCCAGGACTCTGGGATCATGACCTGAGCTGAAGGCAGTTGCTTAACCAACTGAGCCACCCAGGCGCCCCAGAATAAATGAATTTTTAAATGTCCCTTCAGAAAGGTTATTGCTCCTGAAAATCAATTCTGTAGAGAAGATGTCTCTCAAAGGAGGAGGGAAAACAAATAAATAGGAGATAAATGTAAAAGTCTCTGACTTTGAATGTGGCCTTATAATATGTGTGGTTCAAAGGTGCCACTGGAAGAACAGAGAGGGAAGAGCAAAGGAAAAACTAGATACAAATAGATATATTCATCACCCACTTTAAAGTCTGATAGAAAACCAAAGTTATCAGTGACGTTACACCATTATTTTGTGCTAAAAGTGAATCACCATGTCCCAAATAAATGGACCATATCATATCATGATTCTATCCCAGTACTCTGACTAAATGTTTGTAAAGTGCTTATGTAAAGCTTATTAAATGTGCTTGCAAATCTAAGATACTGACTTACATTACAACAATGGAATGCACACAAAGTAGATGGAACAATTTCCTGGAAGTGAGTATTCTTAAATCAGAAAACACAAACATTTGGTAGAATCTCCTTCACAGATGGTAGTTAAGCTTTTCCATGATTCTATAATTTATACATATAGTGTATGTATAATATATGTGTGTGTGTGTGTGTATATATATATATATAATATATATAATATCACTATCAGTCTTCTCCTGCAGGAAGAATGGGAATGGGCAGGATGCCCTTGGAATTTCATTACAACCTAATGATTCTAGTAATCTAACTCTGAAAATCAATGGCTGAACCTCAATTTAGGTCAAAAGGAAATCTTCCTAAGAGGCTATGAGATTGTTTTTAATAGCTATGGGTAATGGAGGAAACCCCTGACATTGTCGTAGCTCAAATTTCATTGTCACTAAGGCTGCTGCACCAAAATGGCATTTTAAAGAGTCTTAAAATAAATACCTATTTGAACAAGTAGTCAAAATCAGCCTACATTCTGAGATTATCTGAGTTCCTTGGGTCTTTGAGTTTACTTTATTATAATAACGTAGCGTCTCTTTTGCATATTTTTGCTGGCATTTCCTTTTGGCAACATCTTCTTCATCCATCACGTCTTGAGTCTGCTATTGTTGGTGGGAAGGGTTTTGGATTTGATCAATGGGTTCTCTCTGCAAAAGGGCATAAGTGTTTTTGGACACCTGGAACATCTTTTCGCTGGAGACCAGAAGGCTTTACTACCAACATGTTACAGTTTCAATTTATAATTAGACTGGAAAATCTCTGGGCCTGAGAGATTTTGCACAAACCTGTAAAATCTACAACCACCCCTTGAGACCTTCTTTGGAATTGGTAATATCTACTATGTAGTTGTCCCTACAACCCATTTCTCTTTTATCCAATCTAGCATACCACTGTCAGATTCATATTCCCAAAGAAGTTCTGAGCAAGTCACTTTCTTTTCTTTTCTTTTTTTTAAGATTTTTTTTCATTTAATTGAGAGAGAAGGAGCGGGGGAGGGGGGTACAGAGGGAGAGGGAGAAGCAGATTCCCTACTGAGCAGGAAGCCCATCTCAATGCAGGGCTCGATCCCAGGACCCAGAGATCATGACCTGAGCTGAAGGCAGATGCTTAACCTACTGAACCACCCAGGTTCCTGAAGTTTTTTTCTTAATTAAGAATGTCTCTTGGCTTTATTCTTTCATCTGACAGACCTCAAATTTAAATTCGCGTTCTGACAAACGGTGTTTTTCATTTGTGAATTTATTTTTAAAAAGCCTCAAAAATTAGAAAAAATAAATGTTATGAGTTATACACCAAATGAAAAAGAATATTTCTTGGCTATTTCTAACTTTTTGAGGTTCCATTCATCCAATCTTATTCCCCACTTCTGCTGCTTGCCCCCCTCCCCTATCCACCACTCACTCAGGTCAGTTTTTCCACTCTCCTTCATCCACACCACATTCATCTTCATTTTCACCTTTGCTCTCTTAGGAAGGGATGAGCACTGGCCCAGGACTTCCCTGATCCCTTCCTCCTTTCCATGTCCACCTCTCCTCTCTACCTCCTGCACTGACCCCCATTGCTGCCCTCATCAGAACCAGAGTTACTATCTTCTATTCTTAGTTATCATCCTGAGCAATGCCTTAACAATACTAGCCTGCAAAAGAATGGGGTGAATATTTACCACCTCCTGCCATCTCTTTCTCATCCCCGTTCCTTAGATATAATAATAGCAGCATCTGTTAAGTATTTTAATTGTTTCCTTTAATCCTTGCCACATCTCATTTTACTGATGAAAGAAGCAAGATTCATGGAGATTAATTTCTCCTCAGTCACTCAGCTGTGGAGTTGAGATTCAAATCCAGAAATGTCTGGTTCCAAAGCAATTACACTTTAAAACTTTTTGATGACAGGAGATGTTACTTCTCTCTATCCCTTTTCTTTTCCTTCTTTCCAAGAGTCCTTGTATATAAGTTAGTTATTTAAGATGCAATGTAGTATAAAACAAAGAGACAGGCTTTGGACCATGTAGACCTGAGTTGGAATTATATCTTTAAAACTTACTGGTAAACTGACTTTGGACAAATGACTTAACCTTTATGTCCTTTGATTTTTCATCTCCTAAAATGAGGTCACAATGCTCTAGAACTCAACACAGGGCGTGGTGTATCATTGACATTCAGCAAATATATGTTGATTCATTTTCCCCTCTTTCTTTTTCCTCTTTATCTCCTTCCCTCTTTTTTATTATTTTCTTTGATTCTATCTCAAACTGATCAATATATCAATGACTATTAGAGGACAACTGGGAAAAATTTGAGTACTAGATATTTATTGGTGTATCGCTTCTCGGCCTTTTGGCTAAGATCAAGTGTAGATATTTATTGGTGTAATAGAATGATTGTGATTTTTAGGTATAATAATTATTCCATAGTTGCATTTTTAAAGAGTCTCCCCTTTCTGAAGATACTTTCTGAAGTATTTATGGATACAGCGATACGATGTCTAAGATTTGCTTCAATAAAACCCAGTTAAGTTGGGGGTTGGAGGACAGGAGCGTATAGAGTTATGGATGAAACCATATTGGTTTGAGTTGATAATTGTTGAGTCTGAATGATGAGTACATGGGGATTCATTATACTATCAGTCACTACGTTTGTGTATGTTTGAAAATTTCCAAAATAAAACATTTTCCAAAATGTCCAATGCAGAAGGTTCAAGCCTCAGTGTCTTTCTCATCTTCACCAAGGTCCCCAATTCTTCCCAAAGACATTCTGGTCGGCTCTTCTCCTTGCTTTCCCCAGTACCTCCTGGGTTATTCCAGACTCATGCCAGCAGAGCACCACACTGCCTCAGCCCCCACAGTTGGCATTTGGACAAAAATCTCTTCCTGACCCCAGATGGCATCACAGTTTCTTCAGTCTGATCCTGTCAGCATATTTTTTTCCAAGCACCTGATTTCTGGATATGGTAGCAATAAAACCAACCAAGATCTTTGGTTGGCCCATTCTGGAGCAGGTATTTCCCATTCTGACACTGTCAGCCATCTGAGCGTGCTGTTTCCAAGAGCTCCAAAATAACAGCCGAGTAAGAATTTCACAGACTGCAGTGCATGTTTTTAGATTTCTGGCCAGAGTGTTCCTGAGGGATGGAGAGCCACTGGGGTAGACGGTATACTAATATTGCTGATTATTAATGGGAAAACTGATGCAAATAAGCAATTTTATGGGTTGCATTTTATTGGGAAGCTGGCATGAGCGGGGAAGAAAAAGCAAAGAACAAACACAAGTGGAGTTTATTTACTCTGGTTCTGGTCACTATATGGACTCTTTCGGTTAAATATATCTCAGACTGCAATTTGATTGAAGTAGAAAGATAAAGGGCTGAGTTATCCCAGTCTTGGTGATTTCCTAAGAAACAAACAAACAAAAGAGACAAGCAAGGTAAGTCAGACCAGGTCTGTATGAGAGCTGAACCAGAGACCTCAGTGGGTGGCTCCCAGGCAGCACTTCACTAATGGGTTTTTGGGAATCTGTGGTGTTTTCTGTGGCATCATATATTTACTGGGTGTGTTGAGGACCTACCTCCTCTCATTGCCTGTGGTTTACTTTTCTGGTACCAAGATGAAATTCTAGCTTTTTTCATTCTATAATGATGTTTTCAAGAAGCAAGACTTGGAGAATAGGTTTTTTGATTATTTTTTCTGAGACAAAGATCCACCCTTGCTTCCAATATCACATGTCATTTCAGACTTTAAAGCACTTCAAAGTACTTCAAATCTCTTCTCTCATTTGCGCCTCACATTCCATAAAGTAAAGAGGTACTATCATCCCTATCTGACAATTGGGAAGCTAAGGCTAAGTGACATGGCAACAACGTGACTCATCCAAGGCCACACAGTCTCAGTGGTGCAGCTAGAACAAGAACCCAAATCTCTTCCTCTCTATGCCATGCTTTTCCTCCCACACCAAAATTAACAGTGTTATGCTCAAAGCCATCAGGATCTTCAAGGAAATGAGCTGGGGAGAGTGACTCAGATGTAGGCAAAGTAGATTTCTATTAAGGCTTGCCCACTGGGAGTCTTACCTGACAAAATCAGGCAACATTTACCACTGCTAATCATACTACAGAACAGAGATGAGAACAGTAATGATAATGGCCCTAGATGACTCTGTCCCCTGTTGCACATGCTTCCCTTTCTGCACAGGAGTGACAACTCTTCAATGTCACAAAGATGCAATGACAACCTGGTGTGTTTCTACCACTGAGCTGGCAATCACTGCTTTCTCATTCAGTTAGATGTGATTTTCATGCTCCCAATTTTCCCCCCTCCCTTCCCTTCTGTAGTTAATATACATTGAGTACCTACTCTGTGCCAGCACTGGGCTGGGCCATGAGGATACAATAATGAACACTACTTTCCATCTGGATACTACAATATGTTCATTTCCACTTCCGTCACTATGCCTGAAATGCCCATTTCCCTCCTTTGAGTTAATCCATTCCCTCCATTCTATTACAACATTGCTCAAAAGCAACCTTCTCTGTGAAGCTCTTTCCTGCTTACTTCTACCACAGTTCAGGCCACTCCATTCCCAGAAGACCTCTGTCACTTTTGATTACAAGTGGCACAATTTTCATTTTGATGCTGAGTAAAAAAACTCAGCCATGGAGTTTTTTCAGGTTGTCTTTTTAATTCCATCACTATCCATCTGTGTAGCCTTAGGCAAATCACTTAAACTTTCTGAGTCTCAGTTTCACCCATTGGAAAATGGGGATGATAAAAAACTGCCTGATTTACATATAAACTCATAGATGTTGATGGCAATGGAAAAGTAGAGAGGACAAATAACCACTCATTGGTTTAATATTTATAGAGTTTCCATTAAATGTAAACCACTAATCTAGGCACTAGATAGGACATAAAGCAGTGCTGTTGAAGGCTTACAATAGGGGTTCCTGGGTGGCTCAGTCCATTAAGCATTTGCCTTCACCTAAGGTCATGATCTTGGGATCCTGGGTTCAAGCCCTGTGTTGGGCTCTCTGCTCAACAGGGAGTCTGCTTCTCCCTCGCCTTCTACCCACCGCTCATGTCTGTCTCTCTCTCTCTTCTCAAATAAATACATAAATTTTTTTTTAAAGGCTTACCATATAGTTTGGGAGAAAACACCAACACAAGACCATGAAAGATGCTATGAAAGCTTAGAGGAGGGAGGAATAAACTCTGATTGGGAGGCTCAGGGATGGTATGATGAAATAGGTGGCACCTGAGCTGGACAGTGAGAGATGAGTGTGACTTAGACATGTGGGGTCATGGGGGGAGATGGAAAGATAATGTTTGCAGGAGGAACATCACAAGCTAATGGCCAGGCTGGTGGAGGGAGTATCATGCAAGACCCCAAGTAGCATGTGGTTTAGTATTGCTAAAGTGCAAGGGCACATAAAGAAGAGGAGCCAAGTTAAGTCTAAATGTGTGGATTTGCAACAGATGGTTAAATGCTGGATTTCAGAGTTTAGACTTTATTTGAGAAGCCATGTAGAACAATTGAAGCTATTTGAGTATGGATGTGCTCAAATACAAAGAGGTACTTGTGGAAGATTCTTCTGGCAACAAAGCAGAAGATGGCCTGGGAAGGATGCTAAATAGGTGCAAGTTATAAAGTGTAGTAATAGTCATTTGTTCCAATTAAGCTGTATTAATATCTTGTTAGAGGGTCTCTCTAACAAGGGTTTCTCTCTATCATCTCACAAGTCCCATGTGCTCACTGTGGCATGTGATGGGGAGCTGTTGATCCTAACTGGCTGATGGTTGAGTTCCAGTTCCGTATTTATCCACTCAAGCCCAGTTGCTGTGCAAGGTGTCTGCAAAGGACTGGGGGAAAGAAACCAAGCACCTCTAAGCTTAGGGTTGGTGTGCACCTTTCTTCCTTCCACTGTTGCTGTTCAGGTTTGACTCACAGCACTTGTAGCTTCACAGTCCCTTACAAATAGAGATGGCAGAGACACCTGCTGGAAAGAACATCTGGCAGGGCTTTGAGCAGATGTTCCAATTACTGGCATATGGAGCTTGGGACCCTGACTAGCTTCTGAGCATTGGAATGCTGAGCTTTCCTTACTCTTTGATAACAGGTTCTGCTGATTCATTGTAAGATGGGAATGATAAAAATTGCCCAGTTTGCATATAAATTCAAATGAAATTGTAAATGTTATAGCATTCAGAGCCTCAGAGAATAGGAGAAGACATAGAGCAAGAGTTCCTTGTTTGCATGTTTGTTGTCCTGGGGAAAGGGCATAACACCTAGGAACATGAGAACCACTCATCAGTGGATGGTTAAATAAACAGTCTACTTTGTGTGCTGGACCCAGAAAACTGTAAAAATTTCTCATCCCTTATGTTATAATTCAGTATGAGGACTCCAAACTATCTTCAGTGCATCATAATATCCCGGGTTTTGTCATTCCCTGATCACATTTTGACTGGAGGGGGAGGATAAGGAGTACAGGTAACTAAGAAGTAGAGAGAACAACTAATGAAGTGCACATAGGCATATAAATGGTTATAAAATAATAAAAATAAAATAGCTACCATTTACTACTATGTGTCAAGTACTCTGTTGATACTTAACAAATGTGACTTTATTGAATGTTTATAACATTTAATATGTATTTCTATTCCCATCTTAAAGACAGGCAAACTAAGGTTCAGGGAGCTTGACCATCATTCAATGTAATATTATATTAGAAAACATGTGTTGAAGGGAGCAATTATACCACGAATGTCACATAATAGGAGCGGTAACATTTCTGCAGTATTTATTTACAAAATTTCTTCACATGCAATAAACCATTTCCCCAGAAGAAAAATGGGAAAGAATTAGGAAATGAGATCAGAGAAGAACTAAGATGTATTGAGAAATATCCATGTGCCAGGCATGTGTGCTGTCTAGTTTAATTATTAGGTATTATCTCTACTTCACATAGGAGTAAACTCAAGTTCAAAGAGTTAAGTAATGGGGTGCTTGGCTGGCTCAGCTGGTAAAGCACACGACTCTTGATCTCAGGGTCATGAGTTCCAGCCCTATGTTGGCATGGAGCCTACTTTAAAAAAATTTACCAAAAAAAAGAGTTAAGTAACCTGTGCAATGCCTATAATTCATAAGTGATAGAGTCGGGATTGAAATAGATTAAAGGTGAAATAGAATGTGCCAGAGATAGGAGAGAGACACTCTGTATCCCAGTGAATTCCTGAGTATTGTGATTTTAAAAATCAATCAAGTGTCTACTCAGAACCTGCTGCTAAGTTCTGAATCAAAAGAACTGCTGAGTCCAACATCCAGACTTCCAGCTTCCTAGCAGGAAATACCATGTAGACCCTTGACTGTATGGCAGAAGTAGTGATGGACAAAGAGTTCTCCCAAGTGGCTGTTTAGAGCCCTTAAAGTGGCCCAGTGTGGAACATGGATACAGGCAGAAAAGGGGAAGAGTGTCAAGAGCCTGAGATTTTGTCACTTGTGAAGGTAAAAAAGTAAAATTTATGATTAAATACAAGTAGGAAGACCTGACCTGTAGTGATCTGCACCAACCATTAATAATTTCAGACCACCTAACAATGGAAAAATTTAAACTCTACAAGGATGCTAAAAGATGGCCATAAAAGTAGAAAGATATAATTGTCCACAGCTTCAGAGGAACTATTGGTGAAATTAATAAAAAAATTTTATCATTTTTGTAAAAATGATATCTCTTATGACCCTGCTAAGAAAGTCAAACATAAAGTGAAGGATGGTATATTGTGCTATCAAAATATCAAAACAGGACACCTGGGTGGCTCAATTGGTTAAGCAGCTGCCTTCGGCTCAGGTCATGATCCCAGGGTCCTGGGATCGAGCCTTGCATTGGGCTTCATGCTCAATGGGAAGCCTGTTTCTCCCTCTCCCACGCCCCCTACTTGTGTTCCCTCTCTCGCTGTCTCTCTCTCTCTCTGTCAAATAAATAAATAAAATCTTTAAAAAAATCAAAACAATAACAAAAACAAACAAAAAATCTAAACACTAGATCTGCTCTTAATTTATTCTCAGAGTAAGTGTGTAGTATTAATTATTCCTTGAGTATTATTAAATAGAAGATTAAGTAAATGTATCTTCCTAGTTACTAGTTTCAACTTCCAAGATAAAGTCCTAGCCCCCATATTTCCTCCATCAATTTCTCTGAGATTTGAGTCCCTGTTGCAGTGGGTTTACTTTAAGTGGTCTTGTCCTGCTAAGAGAAACACTCATTGTGTGATGGTGGTGGGGTTTCAAGTCAGTTGGGGAACTGTAAATTATGCAAAAAGGGATGTCACCTCACATCATACACAAATTGATTAGAGTTAAATATTTTTAAGTCCCTAAAAGTCTTAGAGAAACTATGAGCAGACATTTTCATAATCTTGTAGTAGAAAGGCCTTTCCAAGCAAGGCACAAAACCAAGGAGTTGTGAGAGAAAGATTAAGTATATCATATGTCTGTATGCAAAAGACCCATTATAAATAAAGGTAGAGAAGCAAGCAGCAGTCTGGTCAAAAATATTGACAGCACACATAATAGACAAAGTACTGACATTGAAGAACTCAAAATTCAGAACAGATACAAATAACCCAATTTAATTATACAGAAAGATATGAAGAGAGAATTCACAAAGAAGGCAATCAAGTGACTAAAAACCATATGAACAGAGGTCCAAACTGACCAGTAATCAGGAAAATGCAAATTTAAATACTAGAACAGAATTGTTTTTTCCCCATCTGAGTAGCAAGAATTTTCAGATATTGAAAATATTGAGTGTTGGTGAGGGTATAGGAAATTAGATATTCCTATATACAATTGGAGGATATAAAATTTGACAAACTTTTTTTGGAGAGTAACCTGGCAGTATCTATTAAAACCTAAACTATGCACACGCTGTTAAGAAACACTTTTACATTAGTTACTAGAGAAATTATTGTAACTGTGCATGAAGATGTACATCAACATAGGTAATGGCTCAAAATGTGAAACAGCCTAACAGGAGAAAGTCTAACCAGTATGGTGCAACCGTGCTATTGAATAGTATGTAGCTGTGAAAAAGAATGAGATGTCCCCATGTACCAACATGGAAAGATCCCCAAGACAAATTAAGTTAAAAAAATAGGATGGGGTATGTTTTTTAAAAGATGTATTTTGTGGGGGCACCTGGGTGGCTCAGTCGTTAAGCGTCTGCCTTCTGCTCAGGTCATGATCCCGGGGTCCTGGGATCGAGCCCCACATCGGGCTCCCTGCTCCACGGGAAGCCTGCTTCTCCCTCTCCCACTCCCCCTGCTTGTGTTCCCTCTCTCGCTGTGTCTCTCTCTGTCAAATAAATAAATAAAATCTTTAAAAAAAAAAAGATGTATTTTGTGTAAATTATATAATTAATGCATATAGTAAAAGATCAAGGGACTGCTTCCTTACCACCCTGTTCACAAGGGTTGTCTCTGGGGAGAGTGGCATGATAGAGGGGAAATGGTGAAGGAGAAACTTTCACTTTTTACTTTATGTACTTGGATAGCCTGGGATTCTCTAAAAACAGAACCCGAGGTAGAGTTTACAGGCTAATGTTAAATGGTAGGGTGCAACCCCAGGATAGCACAAGTGAAGGGAAGGGAAAGAGAGAAGGGTACAGAGGGGTGCAATACACGGGTGGTATATTACCAAGCAAGCCAGGCCCCCTCCCCCCACACACACCATCTCATTTCACAGTAAAACAGAATATCTGCAGAGAAGTCGTTTGAAACCACTGTGTCTGCTGGGGGAAGGAAGGGTAAATGACATGTGTACAGGCTCCATCTCAATTGCTCACTGGTCAAAGCTTGTCCCACAGGGCATTAACTCCCTGAACCTTCAGGTTATGTTATCTAGCCTTTCCAGGCAAGTTCTAGAGAAGCAGAACCTCTGTGAGTTTGGTTGGTTAGACCTCAAGCCTAGAGGTTGGTGGCTGTCACTTTAGTAAGTGTCATGGAGGCTTTGAAGAGGGGATGAAGACATCCAGTGGTGTCAGAAGATGAAGTGACTGCATCAGGATTTAATGGTTGTGGGAATGCTGGGAGCCATCACTCTGTCCTTCTGGTGGGGAAGTAGGGCCAGTGGCCAGAGCCCAGGGACACAAGGAGTTCGTGAGATGCTGGAGGTGCATAAATGGGACTGGTACAGAGCTTGTGAATTCTTACTTTTTTATTACAGAATATATTCAAGTATAGCATGTTTAATTTTTTAAAAATGTAAGGTGTGGAAGCAGCACTAAAATATTAATGAAATAGACTTTTTAATATTGTAATTTGAACATATTTTTCAAAATAATAATAGCAAGTCTTGAGGAAGTGATAAAAGAGGCATTCTCACATGCAGTTGGAGAAGAAGTAAACCTCTGTAGAAGTAATTAATTCAATGTGCACCAGAAATCTTTGCAATGTTGGTACACTAAGATCCAGTACAAAGATGTTCATTGCAGCATCATTTGTAATAATAATAAATTACAAACAGCCACAATATCCAACAATCAGAGAGTGATTAGATCATTAGTTTGTAGTCCCTGTGTATATTCTAAACAGCCATTAAAAGTCATGTTTATGGAGACTATTTGATGACTTTATTAAATGCTCAATAGATAATTTTAAGTGACTAAATCAAGATATAAAAGAGTGTACATACTCACTATCAACATCTTCCCTATATACATGCACATACACACACACACACACTTATTTTAACTATACTACTCCATATATTGCCTGAGTATAGCCTATTCTTTCCTTTTTTAAATTTAATTTTATTGTATTATGTTAGTCACCATACAATACATCATTAGTTTTTGATGTAGTGTTCCATGATTCATTGTTTGCATATAACACCCAGTGCTCCATGCAGTACGTGCCCTCCTTAATACCCATCACCAGGCTAACCCATCCCCCCAACCCCCTGCCCTCCAAAACCCTCAGTCTTTTTCTTGGAGCCCATAGTATCTCATGGTTCATCTCCCCCTCTGATATCCCCCCCTTCATTTTTCCCTTCCTTCTCCTAATGTCCTCCATGCTATTCCTTATGTTCCACAAATAAGTGAAACCATATGATAATTGACTTTCTCTGCTTGACTTATTTCACTTAGCATAATCTCCTCCAGTCCCAACCATGTTGATGTAAAAGTTGGGTATTCAACAGAGGGGGGAAAGATGGCGGAGGAGTAGGGGACCCTATTTCAAGTGGTCCCCGGAATTGAGCTGGATATCTACCAGACCACTCTGAGTGCCCATGAAACCAGCCTGAGATGTAAGAAGATCTGGATCTCTACAAACAGAATATCGCAGGCAGTTGGTTTTGAGGTACGAAGTGGAGAGCCATGATTCTGCAGGCAGATATCAGAGGATAAACAGCAGCGGGAGGGTGCCTGGACGTGGGGATCCTACACCGCCAGTGAGTGACAGCCTCCCGCGCTGTGGACAGGGAACAGACTCGCAGACCTGTAGCATCGGGAAAGGACGTTAGGGCAGCCCCCGGGGTGGAAAACCAGACCGGCGGGGTCGCGCGCACGCGAACTGCAGCCCCCCGGACAGAAACTGGAGCGACGGTCATGCGCATGCGAACTGCAGCCTCTGAGACGGAAACCCGGTGCACCGGGGTCGTGCAGGTGAACTGCAACCCCCAGGAGTGGAAACCCCAAGCGGCGGAGTCGCGCACGCATGAACTGGGAGCGGCTGGCGGTTTTAGAAACACAAAGGGCAGAGATGTGCCCCGACCTGGAGGCAGGACTGGGAGTGCTGCGGAGGGGCGCACAACCCAGGACGCTGCAGTTTATAGCAGCACGGATAGAAACGGAGACAGTGTGGCCTGGAGGGCTCACTGAAGAACAGACTGAGGTCTCTCTGCTCTGAGGCAGAGGGTTGGAAACGGTCTCTTCTGCTCTGACTTGCAGAAGAGACGGGGAAAGCCGCCAGGGAAAGGCGCCAGAGAACAAAAGCCCCAAAGACTGATTCCCACTGAGCCCATCCCCCGCCACAGGGGCGCAAGGAAACTCCGCCCAAACAGGGTTGCCTGAGTAACAGCGGCAGGCCCCTCCCGCAGGAGACAGGCTGGGAGAACAAGAGGCCAGCAACCCTAAGGTCCCAAGAAAACAGGTGCATCTTGCTTGGGTTCTGGTCAATAATTTGGACTCTATACATTCCCTCAAACATGCATCAACAGAATGACTAGGAGGAGGAGCCCCCAAAACAGAAAAGACTCAGAGATTATGACTTATGCTGCAGATTTACAAATGGATGCAGATATAACCAAGATGTCGGAGATGGAATTCAGGCTAGCAATTGTGAAGACAATGGCCAGAATGGAGAAATCAATTAATGGCAACATAGAGTCTCTAAGGGCAGAAATAAAAGGTGAATTGGCAGAACTTAAAAATGCTATCAGTGAGATCCAATCCAATCTAGATAATCTAACAGCTAGGGTAACTGAGACAGAAGAGAGAATAAGCGACCTGGAAGACAATATAATAGATAAAAAGGGAAAAGAGGAGGCCAGGGAAAAACAACTCAGAATCCATGAAAATAGAATCAGAGAAATAAGTGACACCATGAGGCGTTCCAATGTCAGAATAATTGGAATCCCGGAGGGAGTGGAGAGAGAGAGAGGGCTAGAAGATGTATTTGAGCAAATCGTAGCTGAGAACTTCCCTAATCTGGGGAATGAAACAAACATTCAAGTCCTAGAGGCAGAGAGGACCCCTCCTAAGATCAAGGAAAACAGGCCAACACCCCGGCATGTAATAGTAAAACTTGCAAATCTTAGAACCAAGGAAACCATCTTAAGGGCAGTTAGGGGGAAGAGATTCCTTACGTACAGAGGGAGGAACATCAGAATAACGTCAGACCTATCCACAGAGACCTGGCAAGCCAGAAAGGCCTGGCGAGACATATTCAGGGTACTAAATGAGAAGAACATGCAGCCAAGAATACTTTATCCGGCAAGGCTTTCATTTAGAATGGATGGAGAGATGCAGAGCTTCCACAACCGGCAGAAGTTGAAAGAATATGTGACCACTAAGCCGGCCCTGCAAGAAATATTAAGGGGGGTTCTATAAAAGGAGAAAGACCCCAAGAGTGATCTACAACAGAAATTTACAGGGACAAACTATAAAAACAACGTCTTCACAGGCAACATGATGACAATTAATTCATATCTTTCAATAATCACTCTCAATGTGAACGGCCTAAACGCTCCCATAAAATGGCACAGGGTTGCAGATTGGATAAAAAGACAGGACCCATCCATATTCTGTCTACAAGAGACTCATTTTGAACCTAAAGATACATCCAGACTGAAAGTGAAGGGATGGAGATCTATCTTCCATGCCAGCGGACCTCAAAAGAAAGCTGGGGTAGCAATTCTTATATCAGACAAATTAGATTTTAAACTAAAGTCTGTAATAAGAGACACAGAAGGACACTATATCATTCTTAAAGGGTCTATCCAACAAGATCTAACAATTGTAAATATCTATGCCCCCAACATGGGAGCAGCCATCTACATAAGCCAACTGTTAACCAAAATAAAGAGTCATATTGATAACAATACGTTAATTGTAGGAGACCTCAATACTCCACTCTCAGCGGGGCGCCTGGGTGGCTCAGTCGTTAAGCGTCTGCCTTCGGCTCAGGTCATGATCCCAGGATCCTGGGATCGAGTCCCGCATCGGGCACCCTGCTCCGCGGGAAGCCTGCTTCTCCCTCCCCCATTCCCCCTGCTTGCGTTCCTCTCTTGCTGTGTCTCTCTCTGTCAAATAAATAAATAAAATCTTTAAAAAAAAATAAAAAATACTCCACTCTCAGCAATGGACAGATCATCTAAGCAGAAAATCAACAAGGAAACAAGAGCTTTGAATGATACATTGGACCAGATGGACCTCATAGATATATACAGAACATTCCACCCTAAAACAACAGAATACTCATTCTTCTCAAGCGCATATGGAACTTTCTCCAGAATAGACCATATACTGGGTCACAAATCAGGTCTCAACCAATACCAAAAGATTGAGATTATTCCCTGCATATTCTCAGACCATAATGCTCTAAAACTGGAACTCAATCACAAGAAAAAATTTGGCAGAAATTCAAACACTTGGAAGCTAAAGACCACTCTGCTCAAGAATGTTTGGGTCAACCAAGAAATCAAAGAAGAACTTAAACAATTCATGGAAATCAATGAGAATGAAAACACATCGGTCCAAAACCTATGGGATACTGCAAAGGCGGTCCTAAGGGGGAAATACATAGCCATCCAAGCCTCACTCAAAAAAATAGAAAAATCCCGAATTCACCAACTAACTCTACATCTTAAAGAACTAGAGAAAAAGCAACAAATGACGCCTAAGCCACACATTAGAAGAGAAATAATTAAAATTAGAGCAGAAATCAATGAATTAGAAACTAGAAACACAGTAGATCAGATCAATGAAACTAGAAGTTGGTTCTTTGAAAGAATTAATAAGATTGATAAACCACTGGCCAGACTTATCCAAAAGAAGAGAGAAAGGACCCAAATTAATAAAATTATGAATGAAAGGGGAGAGATCATGACCAACACCAAGGAAATAGAAACAATTATTAGAAATTATTATCAACAACTATATGCCAATAAACTGAGCAATCTGGATGAAATGGAGGCCTTCCTGGAAACCTATAAGCTGCCAAGACTGAAACAGGAAGAAATTGGCAACCTGAATAGGCCAATCACCAGTAATGAGATTGAAGCAGTGATCAAAAACCTCCCAAAAAACAAGAGTCCAGGGCCTGATGGATTCCCTGGGGAATTCTACCAAACATTCAAAGAAGAAATAATACCTATTCTACTGAAGCTCTTTCAAAAAATAGAAACAGAAGGAAAACTTCCAAACTCATTCTATGAGGCCAGCATTACCTTAATCCCCAAACCAGGCAAAGACCCCATCAAAAAGGAGAATTTCAGACCGATATCCCTGATGAATATGGATTCCAAAATCCTCAACAAAATCCTGGCTAATAGGATCCAACAATACATTAAAAGGATCATCCACCACGACCAAGTGGGATTTATCCCCAGGATGCAAGGGTGGTTCAACATTCGCAAATCAATCAATGTGATAGAACACATTAATAAGAGGAGGGAGAAGAACCATATGGTCCTCTCAATTGATGCAGACAAAGCATTTGACAAAATACAACATCCTTTCCTGATTAAAACTCTCCAGAGTATAGGGATAGAGGGAACATTCCTCAAGCTCATAAAATCCATCTATGAAAAACCCACAGCAAATATCATCCTCAATGGGGAAAAGCTGAGAGCCTTTCCCTTAAGATCAGGAACACGTCAAGGGTGCCCACTCTCACCACTGTTGTTCAACATAGTACTAGAAGTCCTAGCAACAGCAATCAGACAACAAAAAGAAATAAAAGGTATTCAAATTGGCAAAGAAGAAGTCAAACTCTCTCTTTTCGCAGACGACATGATACTTTATGTGGAAAACCCAAAAGACTCCACCCCCAAATTACTAGAACTCATACAGCAATTCAGTAATGTGGCAGGGTACAAAATCAATGCACAGAAATCAGTTGCTTTCTTATACACTAACAACGCAACTGTAGAAAGAGAAATTAAAGAAACGATTCCATTTACAATAGCACCAAAAACCATAAGATACCTCAGAATAATCCTAAGCAAAGAGGTAAAGGATCTATACTCTAGGAACTACAAAACACTCATGAAAGAAATTGAAGAAGACACAAAAAGATGGAAAAATATTCCATGCTCATGGATCGGAAGAATAAACATTTTTAAAATGTCTATGCTACCCAGAGCAATCTATACCTTCAATGCCATCCCGATCAAAATTCCAATGACATTTTTCAAAGTGCTGGAACAAACAATCCTAAAATTTGTATGGAATCAGAAAAGACCCCGAATCGCCAAGGAGATGTTGAAAAAGAAAAACAAAGCTGGGGGCATCACGTTGCCCGATTTCAAGCTATATTACAAAGCTGTGATCACCAAGACAGTATGGTACTGGCACAAAAACAGACATACAGACCAATGGAACAGAATAGAGAACCCAGATATGGACCCTCAACTCTATGGTCAAATAATCTTTGACAAAGCAGGAAAAAACATGCAATGGAGAAAAGACAGACTCTTCAATAAACGGTGCTGGGAAAATTGGACAGCCACATGCAGAACAATGAAACTCGACCATTCTCTAACACCATTCACAAAGATAAACTCAAAGTGGATGAAAGACCTCAACGTGAGACAGGAATCCATCCAAATCCTAGAGGAGAACATAGGCAGTAACCTCTTTGACATCGGCCACAGCAACTTCTTTCAAGATACATCTCCAAAAGCTAGTGAAACAAAAGCAAAAATGAACTTTTGGGACTTCATCAAGATAAAAAGCTTTTGCACAGCAAAGGAAACAGTCAACAAAACAAAGAGGCAACCCACAGAATGGGAGAAGATATTTGCAAATGACACTACAGATAAAGGGCTGGTATCCAAGATCTATAAAGAACTTCTTAAACTCAATACCCAAAAAACAAATAATCAAGTCAAAAAATGGGCAGAAGAGATGAACAGACACTTCTCTGAAGAAGACATACAAATGGCTAACAGACACATGAAAAAATGTTCATCATCATTAGCCATCAGGGAAATCCAAATCAAAACCACACTGAAATACCACCTTACACCAGTTAGAATGGCAAAAATGGCCAGGGAAAGAAACAACAAATGTTGGAGAGGTTGTGGAGAAAGGGGAACCCTCTTACACTGTTGGTGGGAATGCAAGTTGGTACAACCACTTTGGAAAACAGTGTGGAGGTTCCTCAAAAATTTAAAAATAGAGCTACCCTATGACCCAGCAATTGCACTCCTGGGTATTTACCCCAAAGACACAGATGTAGTGAAAAGAAGGGCCATATGCACCCCAATGTTCATAGCAGCGATGTCCGCAATAGCCAAACTGTGGAAAGAGCCGAGATGCCCTTCAACAGATGAATGGATAAAGAAGATGTGGTCCATATATACAATGGAATATTACTCAGCCATCAGAAAAGATGAATACTCAACTTTTACATCAACATGGATGGGACTGGAGGAGATTATGCTAAGTGAAATAAGTCAAGCAGAGAAAGTCAATTATCATATGGTTTCACTTATTTGTGGAACATAAGGAATAACATGGAGGACATTAGGAGAAAGAAGGGAAAAATGGGGGGCGGGAATTGGAGAGAGAGATGAACCATGAGAGACTATGGACCTGAGAAACAAACACGGTTTTAGAGGGGAGGGTGGAGGGGGGATTGGTTAGCCCGGTGATGGGTATTAAGGAGGGCACGTACTGCATGGAGCACTGGGTGTTACACGAAAACAATGGATCGTGGATCACTACATCAAAAACTAATGATGTATTGTATGATGACATAACATAACATAACATAACATAACATAACATAACATAATAAAATTTAAAAAAAGAAGTTGGGTATTCATCCTTTCTGTATGTTCTTCAGGGTCCTTGTTCACTCTTCCAGATTAACAGTTCTTACACTGTGTTATAATTATCTGTTTAGTTCTCTGTCTCACTCACCTACTCCCACACATGTGTGCACATATGCACAAACACACACACAATTATGCTTCCCTTGAAAGCAAAGACTATTCCTTATGATCATATTTTTAATTCTTTACCTTGTGCTTGGTCCATAAAATGGGGTACTCATTAGCTTTTATAGAATGAATGAATACTTTTCCTCAGACATTTGGAAAAGAGAGGAAGGGAAAGTTCTTTGGGTTTGCTCTGGATAGTTTTATTAGCTGAACCAGGAAGAAGAAGCTGTGGCCATTTGCTCTGTGAACAAGGGCCAAGGGGTGTCTTTGCATCCCCAGAGTTATGAAGATGGGTATTTGCCCAATAAAAGTCTTGTCATAATCCCAGCCCTTCTCTTTTCACAGAGCTTTCCCTAAGGAACTTGAAGGATAACTACAAGTTAGGAAGAAATATTCATATCCTTTAAACACAAAGCGTTTGCCTTGAGATGGAAACCATGGATTTTTGCATTTGTTATACACACATTTTTTTATTTTCTTTTAGGAGAGGAATCAAAATATAGCATTGTTCCTCTAATTACTTGTGAAGTAGCATGAGATGATACACAAGGGAAAAGATATTTTGCAAATCATTGATCCACATTAAGAATTCTTTTGCCAGTTACTAAAGCATCTTGTACATTGCAAGAGAGCAGAGCAGCATCCTCTCTCCCACACATATCATCAAGGAATTTGTTTTGAGGATGGCTTTTACTTTCCCAGGTTTTCCTGCAATATTCTTCATCAGATCTTTCATCAAACTAAGTGGGACTCAAATATGCTCTGGTGAAAACTTGTTTTATTGAGGTTTCGTTTGTCAAAATGCAGAGTCTGGTCCCTCTTGGAATAAAGGAATTTCTGCCTTCTTTGGTCAGATGTTTTCCTCCTTCACTTCTCATCTTTCCCCCATCGCTGCCAATTATATGAGGAAAGATGAGATGTGTTTCTTCTCCCAAACCCCACATCATCCCCCGTGGCTGTTATGCTTTGGCACAGCAGCTGGAGACTTGCTGAAGTTTGGAAATGAGCAGTGAAGGAGCCCAAATGGCACATTATTTGGAAGGCAGAGTAATGGCCGCTGCTCACATCCCTTCACCTCTGTCAGGACCACGCCTGGTGCAAGACCTGCTATATAGGATGTTTGGTCTGCAGACCATCAGGGTGTGCATCTCCTGGGAGCTTGGGAATGTGGAATCTCAGCCTCACCTCAGACCTCCCAAATCAGAATCTGCATTTTAGAAACATTCCTGGTGGGGGGGGGGTCACATAACTGCACCAGCCCAGTACATGCATTCTAGCATCAGATGGTTGGATCTGGGGTCCCGGACCCCACTACTTTCTTGCAGGTGAGCTTGGGCAGATGCCTGAGTTTTCTTATCTTCAGAATGGGAATGATAATTGCATGCCCCTCACAGTACTGTGGAGGAAGTAAATAAGAAAATGTATATAAAGTACTTAGGATGGTGCCTGGCACAATATAGTCTTTATAAGTGAAGTTCTTCTTCTCCTTCTTTCTCCTTCTCCTTCTCCTTCTCCTTCTTTCTCCTCCTCCTCCTCCTCCTCCTCCTCCTCCTCCTCCTTCTTCTTCTTCTTTCTTCTTCCTATTACTACTACTACTACTACTATTATATCAGTCTTAGCTACAGAAACATTATTCTCCAAATTATACTTATCCTGGCATCAAACATGATTTATTTGGTCAGGAGAAGGACTGGAAACAACGTACACTACCAATGTATTCTTCCCCAATTTAGGGGGGAAACACTTTGGTAAAAACAAAGAAACCTAAGATAGATGGTTTGAGAAAAAGGAATCATGATGAAAACCACTGCAGGGACGCCTGGGTGGCTCAATCGGTTAAGCGTCTGTCTTCCACTCAGGTCATGATCTCAGGGTCCTGGGATTGAGCCCCGCATCAGGCTCCCTGCTCAGTGGAGTCAGCTTCTCCCTCCCCCTCTGCCCCTCCCCCTGTCATGTGTTTGCTCGCTCTCTCTCTCTTTCTCTCTGTCAAATAAATAAATAAAATCTTTTTTAAAAAAAGAAGAAAAAGAAAACCACTACATAGAGAATGCTAGCTCGGTCTATTCATACTCACTTGTATATGCCTACAAAACTTACTGTGAATACTTTCTATAAAATGACAATTACTATGCGTGGTGGCAGAAGGAACTGTGAGTTTAGGGGTTCCAGATTTGGGTTCCAATTCAAGCTCCACCACTTACTGTTTGATTTTTGGCACTTCACCTGCCTGCGCTGTTCCCTCGTTTATAAAATACCTACTTCCTAGGATGCTGTGGGGAGTCTGTGTGTGTTAAAATACAGGTTTTATTATTATTTAGGTATGGCGAGCCAACAGATCAAGTGGCAATTGCGATTGAAAAGATCTTTTGCTACTCAGGGTTCCCTAAAGGAAAGCGCATACTACACTACCCTGTCCACATGGGGAAGCACTAGGGTCAGCCAGGATGGGGAGGCAGAGAAATTGTGGCCAGAGCCTTTACTGTGGTTTCTGTGGGAAGAAAACAGGTGAGGAGGTAGGGTCAGAAGGTTTCAGTTTGGCTAGTTTGAATAATTTCAGCGAGCTGTGGGACATAGACGCTGTCCCTAGTTTGCTGGTTCCTGGCCCTGGGATGATTAAGGCAAGGGAAAAGTGGCTTGGAGAGCCAGGTTAGGGTGTGGGCTCTGGACTGGCTGGTCTACGTTTGAAAGGTGCACTTGTGGGGAAGTTGGTTGTTATCTCTAGAAATCAGCCAATCTTGGAAGGGGTAGTCCCTTCAGAGTCTGCATGTCCCCAGATGTCAAAGCATCAGAATACAAAAAATAAAAGATAAGGCTAAAACATTGTTGAGTCCACTCATGAAAGCCCCTAGCATTGGAGCTCAGAGAATAGTTATTTACCTGCTTCCCTAAGAATTGTCCTTATTCCAGAATAGAAAGTACTTAAAGTTCAAATACCCAATCAAGGACCAAGAATAAATGCATGCACACATATAAAAAACTCTCAGCACTAAGATAGTTCTCTGGCCCATAAGAAGGGTCCTGACAACACCAGAAAAATGTCTTCTGGGCACAACATAAAGCACTTTAAATCAATAATGTCTAGATCGGTCGCCTGGGTGGCTCAGTTGGTTAAGCGACTGCCTTCGGCTCAGGTCATGATCCTGGAGTCCCTGGATCGAGTCCCGCATCGGGCTCCCTACTCGGCGAGGAGCCTGCTTCTCCCTCTAAGCCTCCCCGCTCTCATGTACTCTCTCTCTCTCTCTCATTCTCGCTCTCTCAAATAAATAAATAAATCTTTAAAAAAAAATAATGTCTAGATCTTTAATTGCTATTAAAAATACATTTACTGAATACTTATCATGTGCTAGGCCAAGTTCTTGGCCTTGGGGATACAAAGATGGCCCGGATATGTGTTGTGTCCTAATGAAGCTCAGGGTCCTGTGAACTTGTATTCTAATGCTTCCAACGGTACATACTGATAGCAACAAGTTTTGTGGAAATGCTCACATGAAAAATCTTGTGTTTTGACATAAAGTACAGAAGCATTCATATTGTCTGTCTGTTGAGAGTCAGGGTATTTTAAATGAAGAATGTCCTGGATCACAGAAAGTCAGCATACAAAACCTCCAGAGTACAAAAGAAAAAAAAAGAAAAAAAAGAAAGAAAGAAACAATGAAATAGAGAGCTAGGTGAAAGCTTAAAGTTCATTGGGTCCTACAATTGGATTTTACTCCTCTACTAATACTCAGGAGAGTGCAGAGTCTTTCAGCTAGTCAGAGGCAGGCTTGAGATGCCAGCATATCTCCAGACTGGAGCCCAGTTCCCTATTCACAGTAGTGCACGGTCTGCCCTCCCTGTCTTTCCCTCCTCCCCTGGAAGTATTGGGAGGCATTCAGAAAGATCACCGGTGGAGGTGGGGAAGTACTGAGCAACTGAGAAGGAAGTTCCACTGAGGCACAGAGCAGGTTTACCTTCAGCACAGCCCAGACTCACCTTTGAGGCCAGACTCCTGGGAGCTAATGATGGGAAAGTGTGCATGTCCTATTGATCCTTTCCTTTCCTCTCCAGCTTTTCTTCTTGTCCACATGTCAGTCCTACTTGCCATCCATGTAGCCCAACCATCCATCCTGTCAATAAGTCTCCTGTCCCATTGAGTCTCTTCTTCTCTGGACCAAATCATTCCAATTCACCACCAACCTGTTTTGTTTTGTGGTTCCCACTGGTACCCATTTTAAGTGCGGTTGATCTCCTCTGCACATTTCAAAGTGCTATACACAGATCCAGACACACATCATCCTCTGGATATAATCTACTTAATATTGGTACTCTTCTCCATTTCTACCATCAAGTTATTTCAAAACATCCAAAGTTTCAGAGTGATTCTACATGATGTCAGCCATGTGTATTACAGGAAGACTGACTCTTCATGCCAATTTCCACTCCATTCAATCCCATTTTGGAACCATTAGGACTGCAATGTGAAGGAATTAGGTTAGACAGAAAGAGGTATGCTTCAGAGAAGAAGGTATTTTTCAGACCTGTAATAAGTGTTCTGTTAGTAGAAAACAGGTCTAGCTCACTCCACAGGTTGTGCAGTTAGATCAAAAGACCTGTGGACATTCCCTCCTCTCTCAAGACTCTAAGGTTGTAGCAAGAAATCATCAGTTAGAGCATGATATTCCAACAAAGCAGAAAAAGAGGACAATTAATCACCTTGTAAGAAAAAAAGAAAAAGTTCTCCCAAATGAACAAACCTCATCAAGAATCCAGAGTACGGAGAGTGTGTGCTGCCTCTTCAGATAGCCCAGACTGAAACACTGTGCATTTTCTTTATTTATATTGGTCTTTTCTTCTAAGAGGTTCACTGCACCACCTACAAGACACCAGCTCATTTATCTTCTTGTGGTTGTATTTTATTGTGGGAAGGATGTTTCAAGGGAGATATACAAGGAAGGGAATCCAAAAGACATACCTCCAAATCATTCTTTCCTCTCCACCTACCAGTCTAGGTATTGTGTATTATCCCGTTCAATCCCAAACTGATAACATGAAAATGGAACTGTACACAGAATTATTTTCTTTGTTTTTTACCTGAATTTTCCCTTACTGAGAGTTCTGTGTTTTCTGTCCTCAGTGGCCTCAATCTGTAATCGGTCCCCTTAGACTATGTTTTACAGCACCAACCAAATCTTAAACAGATTCACCACATGCACCAGCTACAGAATACAGGTTGTGGCAGCTTTATCTCTTAAACATGAGCACCAGTGCAAAGGCAGTTTGTGGGGAGTGTGGGGGTTAGTATCAGGAAGGAATCCTGCTCCAATTCGGGGAAATTCATCTTGCTCAGACCCTATGGCAAAGACTGCCAGGAAGGCCAAGTGAAGTTTTCAATAAGGCTCTGCCCCCTTCCAGGAAACACCCAAGAAATGAGCTGCCTGAGGGATGTCAGTCGTAGCTACCCACCTGGGGAGACTTGACAACCAGCCTATCCCCAACACCCACCTGCCGTCATGCCTTAGGTCTTGTGCCTAGGGGTTCCGATCTTTATAAAAGTTTATAATAAAATGTTAAATGTGCAAAAAGGTAAATAAATAATATAATAGATGCTGAAATTAAACAGATATTAACATTTTGCCATATTGACTTCGGACTCCTCTTAAAAGAGCGTTAAAGAGTTTTGCTAAATTTTTCCCTTTATGTCCCTGTGTCCCCAGAGGTACCTCTAACCTGAAAAGTGTCTATCGTTCCAAAGTGTGTTTTATGCTTTTGCTACGTTTATGGTGTCACATTGTACATGTCAACTTGCAACTTGCTTTTCTGAATTCAACATGTTTTGCTTACTGAGATTCACCAATGTTGATATAGGCTAATCTCATTCATATTTTTTCAATTGCTCTGTAGTATTCCATTTCATGAATAATATTCATCATTTGTTGTTGGTTGTATATAAATGCTGGTGGTTTAGGCATACTGAACTTGTATCCAATAACCTCAATGAACTCATTGTCTTTAATAGTTATTCTACAGATTATTTTTATGTTCTATTTGACAATTATTTCATGTTATAATGACAGACTTTTTCTTCCTTTCCTATCCTTATTCTTTTTATTTCTTTTCCTTATAAGTACCATTTTGAAGACAAATGCTAATACAGGCATCCTATCTTGTCTATGACTTTTAAGGTAATGCTTCTTAGATTGGACCATTAAATAAGATTTTGCTGTGGGTTTTCAGTGGGCATTCTTTATCAGGTTAAAGAAATTCCACTCGATTCTTACTTTGCTAAGTTTTTTTTTTAAATCAAGAATGAGTATTGAATTTTTAAAATACTATTTCTATGTCGATGAGATGATAGCAGGTTATTCCTCATTTTTGCTAATATGGTCAGTTACATTAACAATTTTTTAAATTAACTATTCTTAATTTCTGAGATTGAGTTGACAAATTTGACTAAATCACAATATATTTTTTAATGCATTGATGGATTTAGTTTGTGAATACATTAGTTAGGCTTCTTCTGTCTATTGTAAGTGAGATTGGCCCAAAATTTGCCTGTCTTCCAACTTACCTGAATTTCATATCAAACTCGTACAGTTTTCCCTCTTTATTCCCTGTTTATGTGAAATAAGGATTGTTTCTTCCTTGAGGATTCAGTGGAACTCAATGTAAAACCATCTTTTTACATCGTTCTGTTTATCTGTATTGTAGGTAGCTTTCAAAGTACTGATGCAATTTCCTTAATGGCTTTAGACCTATTCTTGTTACTTACTTTTCTATCCACTCAGCTTTGATAAGCTATATTTTGTCTAAGTTTTCAAATATATCGGTACAAGGTTCATTATAGTTACGTCATGATTTCAAAATCTATACCCTAAATGCAATTCCTTCTCCATTTTAATTTGCATTATTTTGTTTTTGTATATTCTCTTATTTGATCAATATTGCCTAAGGATTGCTGGTTTTATTACTTTTTTCAAAGAATCAGCTTTTTTAGTTGCTTCTATTATTTTTCTTATTTTATTCATTTTACTCTTCTCTTTGTTAATTTCTTTTTTCTATTTACATAAGATTATCCTGCTGCTCTTTCATAACTTGAGTTAGATTCTTCATGAATTTTAGCATTCTTTATGTCTGCCATACATCACTAGTAGTGCACAAGGAGATTGTGGGGGTACATGGACTTTAAAAAAAATGTGTACTACTTACATACTTAATAAAATGTGTCTTTAAAAATGTAATAACTACCACCTCATACTTGACAGTAGTTTGGTTTGGGTATGGATGATATTGCTTACTATAAGAAAGTAGTAATTTAAAAGACAAAGTCAGGGTGTCTGAGTGACTCAGTTAAGCATATAACTCTTGATTTCGGCTCAGGCCCTGATCTCAGGGTTGTGAAGTCAAGCCCCATGTCGGGCTCCATGCTGGATATGGAGCCTGCTTAAGATTCTCTCCCACCCTCTCCCTTTGCCCTTTCCCCCCAACCCCTACTTGTTCTCTCTCTGCTCTCTCTTTTTCTAAAAAAAAGACAAAGTCAGTCCATTTAAATAAAAATGAAAATAGTAGTAAAGTTGTCCATTATTTCATGTTTGAAAAGACTGTGAATTTTCTAATTTGGAGTATAAGATTTTAGTTATGTACATTGGGCAAAAGTTGCCAATCTTCTGTATGTTGCTCAGATCTTCTGTATGTTATGTTTTGTTTTTTTTTTTTACCTGCTTGATCTATTAGTTTTTAGGAAGGCATGTTAAGATCTCCCACTATAAATGTATTTGCCAGTCCTTTCTTATAATTCTGACAATCGTTACATTATATAGTTTGAATTTGAATTGTTAGGTATAATTCAGCTCAGAGTTATTATATATTCCTCATGAATTATTCCTTTAGTAATTAAAGAATGACTCTTTATCTCCAAAAATACCTTTTTCTGAGGTCTTTTTTGGCTGCCATTAATATGGCCACCTTGACTTTCTCTTAGCTATTATTTGCTTGGTATTTACTTTTCCATCCCTTTATTTGCAACCTTGGTCTGTCATCAAGTTTTAGTATTCTTGCCATCACATCAGCCTGTTCTTTTCCTGGTTCATTCTCCTTCACCAAGGTCTTTCATGGTCTTGAGTTCGGCAATGCTAGACTGTCCACATGACACATATATCCAAATATCCAGATGGAAACAAGAAGTCTTTAAGAGAAGTCTGGATGCTCATGAAAGCAAGTTATAGCCCCCTGGTTTGCACCTGGAGACAGAGAGTGGACAGCATGAGCTCTGCAGACTCCTGCCAACCTAGGGAGTACAAGTGCTGCCCGTGCCTAGTGGCCTGGTTCTAAAGCTGGGGTGCATACAGTTCTTCTGCCTCCTGATATTTATAGCTTCATGTAGGTGGGGATGCTGCTCCTCAGAACAGAAAGAGAAGGTCTAAGCCCCAGGGGAACAATGTAAACCACTGTGTGACTGATCAAGTGCCTTCCTCCAGCAGATGCTTTAGAGATTGTCACCCAGGCTTTAATTCCTGGTGATCAGGATTAAGGCAGAGGGTCTCAGGAAACAAGGGGCCTGCCCCCAAGCCCTGCCAAAGCTGGAGATTTACTCTTAAAACAACCTGTGAGTTAGTTCTGCCTCCACACACTGCTCTTCATTAAGTGAGCAGGCAGAATTAATTTGCTTTGTTTTTTTCCAAAATGTCCAGGCAACACTGAGGGTCCCAAGGTTCCAAGGAAACTCTACCTTCCTGTCTCAGATCCACAAAAGGAAAAAAAAAAAAAACACAACACCTACTCCACAGGATGGGAAATGTGGGTCTGGAGGAATGAGGACGAGAAGTGTCTGCCCTTTGGTGGGAGGAAGGGACAGTGGCTCAGCTCTCCTAGAAGAGCTCTGCCAATTAGGGACCAGGGATGCTGAGCAGGCACCAGCCTCCAGTGTGGAACTCATGGAGAAGTGACCCTGGGAAGCATTCCGAGGCAGGTGGCATCCATGGAGGGAGTTGTGGACACCATAGTTCTGGTTCTGCATCAGCCATTTCTTCTATTTGGGTCTCAGTTTCATCATCTGTAAAACAAGAGTACACCAGATCAGATTTTTCCAAACTTCATTCATTTGCTGTCACTTTGACATTTTTTGACACATTTGTGTGCCTATTTTATTACTGACATTTCTCTTCACATTGACTTTGTTTTGCCTACTACCCACCTTGTCTTAATCAATACTATTTGTGGGCTAGTGGGTTTGATATGACAGTTATTATATTTCTTTCTAAGACACATTTAATTAAATACACAAGAAGTAAATAAACATTTTTTGAAGTCCATGTAGCCCCTGCAATCTCCTTGTATACCATCAGTTATAAAATATATCAATATATATCATGCTTAGAAGTTGTTGAATGATCCCTAAGTGCCCCTACCATTCTAAGGAGTCTCTGTTTCCATGAAATCAGCTTAGACCCACATCCCTAAGATCCCAAAGACTCAGGCAGAAGAATCAGGGATTATTGATTGCTGGGCCCCAGGATCTGTCTTTTGCTTCTGCAGTTCCTCCTTTGTGTTTGTTCCCTAGGAACCTTGTAAGAAGGCCCTCACTGCTGAAAGCACAGCCTGAGATCTGAGCTCACATCTGCAATTCCCAATCAAGTTTACAGACAACTCATCCAAACTAAACAGAACACCATAACCGAGACAGGTGCCTGTTGCCTGATGGGGAGAGTTCAATGTGATTAACATGTAGGTTTGGAGTCAACCTTAATCACTATCAGATTATATACTATTGCTTGTCACCCTCCCCCCAAACAAATGGCACTAACCCCAGACTCATCGATGTCCAACTAATTAAGAGTTCATGTCTTATGCTTCCTTCCTGCAGCACAGATGCTATTCCTTACCTTCAGAGAGGTGCTCTGTGGGCATTTTGCTGACTGGTCACCTTCAGAGCTGGGAACATATGTGGCTTTGAGGGTGTAGATACATTACTCCATACAAACAAGGCTTTTTGGTGACAATGAATCATACAGAGAGAACATTCAGAAAGCCATAGTGATATCTAGAAATTAATCACAGCATAGATTCTTTTTCTGTTGTTAGTTTGATTTTTGGCTCTCCTGTTGAATTTTGCTTGGACCATTAGGCTCGGGGCATCTGAGACCTCATATCTGGAATAGAGGAAAGAAGAGTGGCCTAGAACCAGGATGCTTGGGTCAGAACTAGAGTTTGGTTTCCATATGACCTTGGAAATGTCACCAACCTTCATGGTCCTAAACTGCACATCTGCAAGCTAGAACTTATAATCCATGCCTTATTAACCTCCTAGGCATGTTGGTTTTTTGTTTTATTGACTGTTTAATGAATAACACTTAACACAGGCCCACAATTCTGAGGCCTGACAGAAAGGAAATCAGGATCCTATAGAATCTGGAAGTCACAGACTTAATAAACTGAACAAAGACAATGACAAGGGTATTAGTAACTAAGCTCAACTCTTGCATCATCATTAGATGTCAGGCCGTGTGCACAGGCTGGCTGGCAAGGATGCATCTGATCAGCATCAGGACTGAGCCTCCTCTAAGCCAGGTGACTATATGACTTATTGGGACATTTGAGAGCAAAAGCAGGTAACAGTTATGCCTGGACAGTAGGTGTAAACCAGAGCTGTACTGGGCAAAATAAGATGGTGGTCACTCTGTCCATAAATTGAAGAAGTAGCTGGAGGCTTTTTCCCTTCACATCTATAAACTTCTCTATGTAAAGTTTGCTAGAAGTGTCTGAAAATCCACGTTAGACAAGCCAGAATGTCCTGGGTAAATTGGAGTATTGGGAAGCAAAGCCTATTGAAATCTGCTGCCTTAAACTCCCCAATTTTAGACCTGACACCTTGCAAAATATCAACCAACTCAAATGTCCCAGGAAGCCAACAAAACTCATATATCCTTGCAGTTCAGGTCCTGAAAGTCTCCAGTTCTGGTGCCTGCATCACTAGGACAAGCAAAATAGAAGTGAAACATGGCGGAGTCCCCCTGCAAAGGTTGAGTTTCTGTGTAGTCCCAGATTTACAACCATTTCCAGCAGCTGAGCAGGGAGCTGCCACCAGCAACAGGTGGCTCTGCAATGCAGGGCTGAGAGCCCAGCTTCAGGGCTTGAGAACCCCCCAGCACATTGCCACTTTTTAGAGCAGTTCTGAGTTAGTCATAAGATGCTTATTTCAGCCAATATCTGTAAGACAAATCATAGAGACCGCTCATTGCAACCAACTCCTTTAACATGTAGGATACTCCCAGAAATCTCAGGAAATGTGTGCCAAGGACACTGCTGTGAGTTCACCAAATCCAAATCTAGTTTCCCTGTCCTCCTGGGTACTTCCTTTCCCAGTCTCGCTTGCAGGCAGATGGGCCCATGTGTCTCATTCTGGGCAATGGAGTATTGACAAGAGTGATTTATGCCGCTTCTAGGACTGGCCTTTAAAAATCTTCTGTGTAATCCTAATCCCTCTTTCTTCCCTCCATCCCTTGCCTTCCAGGCACAAGCAGTGGAGAACCATGAGGTCTAGGGAATGGCAGGGCTTGGGACCCTGGATGACATGGAACAGAGCCTCCTACCTGCCCTCCTCTTTCACCAACTCACTTGGAACTGTGACATGAGTGAGATATGTACTTTATTGTATTAAGCCACTGAAGGTTTTTTGGGTTGGTTTTTGTTTTTTGTTTTTTTTTTTCTGAGAGAGAGAGTGAGTGCACGAGTCAGGGAGGGGCAGAGAGAGAGGGAGAGAGAGAATTTTAAGCAGGCTCCACACCCAGTGTGGAGCCCGATGTGGGGCTCTATCTCACGACCCTACGATCATGACCTGAGCCGAAATCAAGAATCAGACGCTTAACCAACTGACCCACCCAGATGCCCAAGCCACTGAGATTTTTTGGTTGTTGTTTGGTATAGGTCTATCTTGACCAATGCAAGGAATTTTTCAAACTAGCTTCTGCCAAAGTAATAAGGGAGGCATCCCCATGCCCAGTGAATACAATGTGGGGTTTGCTCACATTTCTGGATTTTCCAGATGATTGTGTTCCTTTGTGAGCAAGAATGGGTCAAGGGAATTGTTGAACTATTTTCATACCTACAACCCCTCAAAGGATTCAGGGATTCAAATCTTCCCAGTTTTCTCAGCTGTATCTAGTGGGATGGATCTGCCTCTCAAACTGTAGGGTATAGTCTGGGAGCTACTCACCCCCTGACGTAGCACCAGTTCCACCCCATCCTTTCCTGCCACCCATACCAAAAGAATTCCACCAGATGGCCTGCTTAACCCATGTACTTTTTCTCACCAGTTAGGAAGCTCTCCCATTTGTCTGATCCCAATCCCTCTTTCGACAGAAAAGGCCTTTTCACTCTTCTATCCCCTCGGGGAGAATGGTTCTTAACCTCTCTGCTCCAAACATTTGCAGTCACTCCTGTCCCCAGCTCCTGCAGCCTAGTCTTCACGCCGCCCTTGCGTCTGCCGGCGGTTCTGAGCCCCTGCCCTGCCCTGGCCCACCATCCACACTGCATACCTGGCCAAGAAACAGCCAAAGCGCTCTGAAGCACGCGCGAAGGAAGCCAGGGAGGCAGCCTCTGAGCTTTTAGTTACAGCTATTTCCTTGGACATTGCCTTGCGTGTCCAGATGGTGAGCTGGGTAAACAAGAAGTCCCTGTTCTCCATCAACATGTCAGCGAGCGCCTTACCCTCAGGCATCTGCCAAGCTGGGGGTATGGTCTCCGTTTAGAGTTTGGCTCCCTCTCGGCGTGCCAGAAATGGGCCCTTGTGTAAATACTCCGAGCACTTCCTCCAGGGAGGACACATGGACAAGGCAGTGAACACCTTGCTCCCGGTAGTATGGGGGAACCAGAAATATCACTCTCCTTCTCCCATCCCTCTACCCAGCCACGACAGCCATCCACTGCCATACTGTCCCGCAAATGCAGGCAGACACCCAACTGAGTCCATTTCTATCAGATCCCAACTGCCTGCCAATTTTTCTGAATGTGTATTCAGCAGCTACCCTCTCATCCCCGACTCCCTGGCTGTATCATATACCAGCTGTGTGAACATGGGCAAATCACTTAACTTCTCTGAGCATTTGTTTTCTCAAACAAATGATGAAATAATACCACTTATCACACGAAGGTCTCTCCTTGCCACTAGGACTTGAGAAAATATATGCTCACACACACAGACCTTGATATATCCCAGGGTCTCTCTACAAGTGTTAATTTGTTTCCTCTTCCCTGGTGCGCCTTAGGGAAATCTCCTACCTGGCATTATCTCTTGTCCCAACAAGAAGTGAGTAAGAACCCAATGGCTGGGTCAGTCTCATGCTTCAAGATCAGGTTTCTGTGATCCATGTTCTCTGCTCACTGTTGCTGAGCACCTCCCTCTTTACCTACTGGCCCTGAGGACCTCCCCGGTTGGGTCTCAAAACCCTAGTGGCAGGTTACTTCTTAACTTTCATCTCATACGCCAGGACTCATGATCTACTGCCTGCTCCTGCCTCTGACATCTGACCTCTGTCTTATCAGTACCCAACCGGCAACCCTTCTTGTCTGTTGTCCAAAATCTCCATGCTTGAACCCTCAGTTTATATCAGATGAACAAATGATCAGATGAATGCCAGGGCCATAGAGGCACTAAGGAAACTGGAAAATGATTTATGGACTTAAGTTCTCAAACTTCATCCATCACTGTAGGGGATTTGTACTCACTATTAAAAATACTCCATGACATTAGCTTTCCAATTCCGGTAAGAGGTTATGACACATGTCCTGGAAGACAGAGGGAAATTTTGCCACCACTGAATGTAAAATCTCCTCTGAAAGGGATCCAAGCAGAGATCAAATTTTCTCTTCCTAAATAGAGTCTACACAAACACGTGGCCTGGGAGCTAAGATGCCAGTTTCTATCCCTCACTACATTCCTGAGTCTCCAAGTTGGCCTGGGCAAGTTACTTTGCCTCTCTTATCAGCACTGGCTTGGAGCTCCCTCCGTGTCTGCATGAATTCAAGCCAGGGGAGGGCACTAGGTTGCATGAGAGGTGTGTTGGAGTCAGCTCCTGCTAGCTTGCTAGAACCAATTGTTACATTTTCAAGAATTCTGCAGCCCTGTTAATAACACAATGGTAGGTAGCTTGAAGTTGGCTACAGTGGGGTATTTATACCAAAGGAACTTGCAAATGCTCCAAATAAGAGTGTTTTCCCCTTAAAGGGTCAGTTGTTAAACACTTATCAACACCCACTGATTGCATGGCATGTTCCCTCACCTCTGAGCACTAAGGGAAGACAAAATGGCACGGAATTTACAAGCCTCAGCTTCCTTCTCTGCAATATGGAGGGAAAGACCCTTGCTTCCTACCTTCAAAGTGGGTGGAAGCAAGGGCCTTCCTGGTAGTGTGGTTTGTAGGAATATGGATAAAATGGCCCCACCCGAACCCTAATCACTGCAAGTGGCATCCAAAATACAAATTTGATCTTGCCTTTTCTCTGTTCAAAAACCTTTGATGACTCCCTATTGCCTCCAAGAAATAGTCAAAACCTTTATTATCATACCCAATCTGCCTCTCTAGGTTCCTTTCCTCCCACTCCAGCCCACACCCCTAAAACCCCAGCCACAAACTCTGGCTGTTTTCTGCAGGTTATTGTCTACTCACTATGTCCCTTTATTGAGTAACAGCACCTTCACTTTTGGAGGGAGAGTGGAGCCCATTACATGGGTTAAAGATCTGGAATGCATGAGGGGCAACCAGGGACTAAAAAGACATGATAGAAGGCATCACCTCAGGGATGGGGGTCTGGAGGCAGGCTTCCTGCATGGGAGGCTCAGTTCCACCACTTACCTGCTATGTGACCTCAAGCAAATTACTTAACCTCACTGAGCCTTAGCTTCCTTATCTGCAAAACGAGAATAATAGCAGTACCTATCTCATAGGGTTGCTGTGAGGATTAAATGGGCTGTTGCATATCAAGGGACTAGCACAGTGCCAGGTACAGAGTTCGAGTTCAAGAAGCGTTAGCTGATATCATCATCATCATCACCATCACCACACATCATCATCAGACCACCTATATCACCATTATTAACCCCACAAGCAGCATCTTGGACTTTAAGTAAGTCTCTGCCCATGCATTCTTCTGTGTTCTTCTGTCCTTAGTTGGACTCTCTTTGGACCAGGAGAATCTCAGGAAACACGTCGGTGCCCTTTACCCCATCCCTGCCATACTGACAAGGACAGACACTGAAAACTCCTAGGACTGAGTTACCAGTCCTGACTTGCCCAGTCCCTTTTAAACCCCAACACTATGG
Source organism: Halichoerus grypus (assembly GCF_964656455.1). Lineage (NCBI taxonomy): Eukaryota > Metazoa > Chordata > Mammalia > Carnivora > Phocidae > Halichoerus > Halichoerus grypus. The sequence goes on along the minus strand of NC_135717.1, from coordinate 81,221,977 downwards.
TCAGATAAACAACCTCACAGACAAATGAGAAAACCATACTTCAAACACACAGAAACAGGGGGAGTAGTTTCTTAGGAAGGAGATTTGGCCTCAGCCCTCCACCCTGCACAGCTCCTATCAGCCCTGCAGAGCACTTTGCTGACAGTACCTCCTCATGGAAGCTGGTGTGTCTTCCACCCAGAAGCCGGGCGCTGGGGCAGCTCTGCTCCAGAACTTGCCAAAGCAGCAGAGGTGCCTTGAAAATCTGGTGGCTTGTCACTGGAGACTTGAAGGGGGCGAGGATGACCCAGGAAGAATAAATGTCTTAAAACAGTTAGAAAATGCTGTGTTCTAATGCGACGGTACGGTAGCCTTTAATGAGCCCTGTGGCCAGGCACATAGCATTCAAACTCCCTAGCTTGCTGGTCCCTCCCCATCTGACTCATCTCAAAACATCAGCTAGAGAACAGAAACTTGTGCATCATATATTCAGACGCATGTGCACATATCTGAAGGACTATTGAGGAGAATCTAACAGAACAAGCGATTGTCCTGAGAAACCCGTGCGTGCTGGGAATGAGGCGACTCCAGAGACCAGGCACTTTCCATCTAGATGGACACTGTCCATCGGGGGGAGCGGGGAGAGTACAGTCCTGTGTGTGTCCCTCAGATCGCCCAGGCCTGGGACTGGCACAGGATCCTGGCTGGTGGGGGGCGGGCGGTGGGGAGTGGGAACGGAACTGAGAAGCAGGATGAAAGTAGAAACTGTTTCAGTGAAATCTCTGAGACAGGGCAGCACAGAGCAGCCTGGGCTGGTGAGGTCTGCTCTCCTATGCAGGTCACTTTGGAAACACTTTAAGGCAAGGGATGGAAGCTGCACCAGAAGCTGGAGAAGAATGAAGGAATCATCAGGAGGGGGCCTCATGATCAGGGGCACTGGTAGCAGGAAAGGTAACCAGTGGGAACCCAGCACTTGCTGCCAGGACAAATTCAAGAGCACAGGAGGCACTTTGGGGATGCTCAACACCACAAGGGAAGAATCCTGGTGGACCTGAGTTTCCTCCTAGAACCCATGGAGGCAGGGCCCAGGAAATGCAAGCTTTCGACTCCAACCCTGACCTGATGTATATGGGGGTTGCTCCCCAGCCCTAACCTAGGAAAATAGGACTATGCTTATTCCCACAGCCCCCCACCCACCCACCCCCCGCCTTACTAACAGAGGGCAGTTTGCCTGAGTACTTCCCCTGCGCAATCTGCACCTCTGTTTCCTCCTTTACAATAGAACCTACCTATAGGGCAATTGTGAGGATTGATTTGGTTCAAACATGCTGAGTGCTTTGAGTGGCATCTGGCATACTGAACGTGCTCAGTAAGTGTTGCTGCATCTCACCACCGCCATAATCATCTTCACCCAGAGGGAAATGGAATGGCATAGTAGTTCCAGACCCAGATTGTCGGGGTCGGCATTCCAGCCCCTCCCCTCTTATTAATGGTGAGCCTCTGGGGAACGTGACTCTGTTCTCTGAGTGAGGGCAATCCTGATGCCCATCCCTCAGGACGGTGTGGGATTCAAGGGCCCAGGGTCCAAACTAAGAGCTGGTGTTCAGTCTGGTGGTCTTGCAGAGGTCTCCTAGCCCCTGACAGCCCAGCACCCCTATGGGACAATGCTCAGCCTCGCTGCAGTGTATTAGCCCATGCTGCCCCCCATGTGGAATACTCTCCTTTCCCCTATTGTTTTTTTTAAAGATTTTATTTATTTATTTGGCAGAGAGAGACACAGCGAGAGAGGGAACACAAGCAGGGGGAGTGGGAGAGGGAGAAGCAGGCTTCCCGTTGAGCAGGGAGCCCAACGTGGGGCTCAATCTCAGGGCCCTGGGATCATGACCTGAGCCTAAGGCAGACGTTTAATGACTGAGCCACCCAGGTGCCCCTCCCCTATTGTTTTTTAGGGCCTGACTCAATCCCACCTCCTCCAATAAGTCTCCCTCCCACAGTGAACCCCCCCCGACCTCTGGCCTAACGTGCTCCCACACACTGACGCACGGAGGTGTCCTCTGCCCTAGGCACCTGCTTGGGACTGGATCCCATGAAGATATGAAGGACAAGGTCATCAACTGGAAAGGTCCCTGCCCTCAGACTGAGATTCAGGGGGAGACAAGCTGATGAGGGGGCGTTTGAGTCGAATGACAGATGTCACCATAGGGATAAGCTCAGGGGTTGACATAAAGAGGAGATCCTAACCAGGAGAGGTGGCTGGAGAATCAAGCCCCCATGCTGAGTCCGGAAAAGGGAGGGGCTGAACTACAGAAACTTACCCTCTCCCATTTCTGGAGGCCCAAAGTCTGAACTCAAAGTGTTGGCAAGGCCGTGATCCCTCCAAAGGCTCTAGGGTGAGTCCTTCCTTGCCTCTCCCAGCTTCTGGTGCCTCCAGCTTCATGTGGCTTTCTCCTCCTCTCCTCTCTCCTCTGTGTGTCTGTGGTAGGAATATTTACCACCAGATTTAGGTCCCATGCAGATAATCCAGGATGATTGCATCATGAGATCGTTAACTTCATTACATCTGCAAAGACCCCTTTCCCAAACAAGTCACACTCACAGGTTCCAAGGGTTAGGAAGTGGACATAGCTCTTAGGAGGCCCCCACGCAGCTCCCTGCACAGACAGTGGAGCGGCATGAGTGAGGGGCAGTGGCCAGGAAGGTCGGTTGTTTTCCATTCTCCCACGGGCACTCTGGGACTCTGAGCCTAAGACACCAGTGTTGACTGTGGAGCCTTCTCGCTCCTCAGGGTCTTGGAACTTGCTACCCACCTCACTCTGCGAGCGGCACTGCTGTCCCCACAACTCTCCTAACACACATGCACTGGCAGGGATGAGCAGACAGGGGGTCTCAGAGAGGGAGCCTCAAGGGAGGGCTGGATGGAGCAGCCCTGCTGCACCAGGCACTCCTTGGAGTGACAAGGTTCTTACCAGCCTGAGGCGGGCCCTGGCCAGGCTGACATGTTCCATGGCCAGAGAGGCAGTTCCCTCCCTCTAAGCTGGGCTTGGAGCCACTTCCCTGAAGCCAGCCCTGATTAACACCCCCTGGCATTTGTCATCCGGTAGCATTGGTTTCAAGGTCCAGCTCTGCCACTTCCCTGTGGGAGAGACTTTGGACCTGGGACTTAACTTCTCTGCCCCTCAGTTTCCTTAACCATGGACACAGACAATAAATCCTTGACCTGCTCGTCTCAGAGGCATATTGTGAAGACATGCAGTGTAAAGGGGTGTGAAAAGTACTTGGCACATTGTAAACATGATAACGTAATGAATTCAGTTGCCCTAAGTCTGTTTGGGTGTAACTTGTACATGAAAATATCTAG